>NW_011948419.1:3979727-4012091 GCF_000503995.2 Ceratosolen solmsi marchali | reverse complement strand
TCTATCTATCTATCTATCTATCTATCTATCTATCTATCTATCTATCTATCTATCTATCTATCTATCTATCTATCTATCTATCTCTCTATCTATCTATCTGCAGATAGTGTACCATTTCAAGAGCAATCTTCAAATTGACGTGACAAATAAAGCTAGGTATTACCTACAGGAGGCTCGATAATAAATAAACGAGCCCTAGGAAATAACGATGGGCTCATAATAAAAGCTCTGGTCGCTGTTCGACGCCTGCGCCTCGCCGCTATCTAAATACGGAAGATCGGGAGATGAAAATAAAGATGGACGCTCGCACTGCCGGCATACGAGGAATTTCAAAGCGTGTCAGGGAGCGCGAGTGTTGGCTCGTCTCTTTCCCACCGAGGACGCGCGCCTTTCCGATAAACTGCCGATTAGCCATAAATCGAGCGGCACAAGCCAACAGCGCATCGCGATACGAGCTTTATCCCCTTACCTCCTCTCCTCTATCGCGCTCTCTCTCTCTCTCTCTCTCTCTCTATCTATCTATCTATCTATCTATCTATCTATCTCTATCTTTTCCACTCTTTCTCTCACTGTCTCCCTCTCTTTAAGTGCATACGTGTACGTGAACTACGAGTAATTTACACGTAGACTCTGCGTGTGCATTTCGTCGGGAGAGTCTTTAACCGATCGCCACGCTTATGAGGTGGATGAGCCGATCGTGGCTACTATTTGTCCAAACGATCTTTCCATGTACTTTGACTCTGTTTGTTTATTTTTACTTCAAGAGTTAATACGGCCCTCTCCAAGTATTATTTATTTTTACATATATTTTTATTTCAATACAGTTTGTCAGTATATTCTACATGAACGTGTAAGGTGTGCAATGAGAAAAGGGATTCTTTTCCTTTCTAACTTGACACCTTATAATTATATATAAATAATTCGAATATATATATATATATATAAAGACAATATTATATTTGATATATCATATTCGATTTACAATCACTATTTTATAAATAAGATTCATTTACATGTTAATATTAGAACAAATTGATTGTTGCTTATCTTTTTTCGATTCTTTAATATTAATAGCGCGATAATTCCCATATATTTGTAAAAAAAAAATGCTGAAATATGCCGTTTATTTTATAACGGAAAGAGTAAAAGTGGAAAACAGAGTTGAATTATTAGCATAATCTTAAGATGATTATACCATTTCTTTCTTACACGATACAATAAAATTATCACAATAAAGCCATTATAATATTGTAATCTGAATTATAAGCGATACATGCTTAATGTGTACTGTAAATGAACGTTATTAACAAGTCGAAGCTTATTATGAGTAAGATTTTAAACGCGCGGTATAGAGTATCGAGTAATCATACATGAAAGTTATAAGTAAGCTTCAAATTCACCGTCTCTAATTACAAGCAAGAGCTCTCTTTGAGATACTTGTCGAATCGATACTGAGTTCGGAAAAAAGGAAAGGTAAGCTTTCTATTTAGAGTGTTGCAATTTTTTCTAGTGGGGAAAAACAGGGTCAGAAAGTCATGAAGATTTGGTTTATATCAAATGAGCATGCACATTTACTTTGTAGGTACTACTACGGATTTCTCTGCCACGATTCTCCTTAACGTAGCTATAGATAAATATTTCTTTGTATTTGCCTTTACCATTTACTGGAATCTGATGAATATATGTGTTATACTTGTATTTCTCCTTGTGGCTATTTACATTTAAATCGCACATTATCTGTATTTTATACGCCAGCTCTCCCGACATTATCCTGTATGTAAAATGTATTCGACATGTGTTTTACTTAAAGCCAATCTTTCCTCGTATTCCAAAAGAGAGAGAGAGAGAGAGAGAGAGAGAGAGAGAGAGAGAGAGAGAGAGAGAAAAGAAAAAAGAAATAATAATTAATTTTATTTGCATTGATAATAAATGCAATCGTTGTTTTTTAATGGCCAATACAGTTGGAAAGGCTTGTATGTGACACAATGTATAATATTAATCTACTTGAAATTATTTTATAATTATGGCTTTGAGATGGTTCTCTTACGTGACCACCCATATGATAAATAAAACGAAGATAAGCATCGAAATTATCACCATACGTCCAAAGTAAAATGAAACAAAAAACAGCGCGTCTCGTTCACTGAACAAGACCGATTCCACAAACGCAGGAAATCAGCCTACATAATTTTGCGCAATCGCCGGACGAGCAAACGGATGAGAACGACACAAGACGAACTGGGATTCGCGACTTTCTGTAACGCAAGAGCCAATATGCCGCTATTGGAAAGCTCTCGGAGCTGAATTTCCAAGTACAAAAGTAAACGTCCTAATTGCAGCATGAGGAGGGCCGACGCGGCAGTGGAGGAGGTGCTTTTATCGACGAGTGATTTACAGTCATCGCCTTGACACACCTGAGCGCGGCGCGTAATCAAAGACCAAAGACCGAGTCATGAATGTTTGGCGCCTCGTCACCGGCAAAGGCGCGATTTATGCGCGAAGCAACAGCGGCCAATCGATATTGTGGATAATTGTTATAGCCCCTACGCGGACGCTTATGACTGGTCTCATCCTGTCAACTATCGCTGATCCTCATTATCCATTGTCGACTATTTATTTAACGCTATTCCTCGCTTTTATTCGCTTTTAGTCGCTTACATTAATGCTGACGAACCGAGATGGAGAATTGTCTTTGGCATAAGGGAGCGGCGGGCAGCGTTTTGTTACGAAAGCACGGGCCTCCTGGCTTACAAGCACATTCACGGCGAGATTCATGAGTTTGCATTGTTAAATAAATTCTTAAGGCGAAATTGATTTATCGTGATTGTAACTGCTCGCCACTCTGTACCAAGGCTTATGGGTGAAAAATTTAATTTTCCAAATTTATAAGGCTCTTTAGCCGATGTCTTGTTATCATACTTATTTGGACTGTTCGTCCTCGTTCCAAGGATTAATAAACTCGAAGGAAAGGCTCTCGAGCGAGAAACCTACCTTTGTCCAGCAATAAGCATACGACTCTTCGTTATAAATCATGTTTAATGTGTGATACCGCGAAGTTTCGCGACATAATTCTCCATGCTCCGTTCGATATATTAATCTATGGAAATGGATAAAATCCAAGGATTTACCGTACGTCGCAGGAAAGAACCGCTTAATAAAATTGACGTGCACGGCAATTATAGGATTCTTATAAATTTCGATTAAGTTTACCAGCTACTCGTGACAGCCTAAAGAGGACTTTGCCAAACCACCCTAGTCATCATCTTACTTACCACTTACGTTTAATAGAGAAGATCAACGTGGGCAAGGATTCGCACCAAGCCAAGGTATCCTACGGAAATAGACGACGCACGCGGCAAAAGCATCAACTACCACACCTTAGCCTCGGCCTCTAGCCTTAACGATGCTGCGTAGTTCGAATCGGTCGTTCAAAAGCCCCTAGAATAAAACTTTATATAGAATATAGGCAAGGACGCGATAAGGTCGTGAATAATCGCCGCCTGGAGATGGATGGGGTTGTGAAGGGGATAGGGGATGGGGGAGATAAAAGGGGGCCACGAAACGAGCGCGAGCGAAGGTACGTAGCACCGATTGGCTTATCGGGCGTTCGGGCGTGTTACATGGCGACGCGTTGCCCAACAGCTCAGAAATGGGATACTCGTGTACCCGGCTACCCGGGAGGATACAAAAAAGAAAGAAAAAAAAGCGCAACCGGAGTGTGCGTGCGAGAGCTGCGAGTCTCAGCGATTAATTGAATTAATCCACGGGTGTGCATTGTGAACGATAGTAGTACATTTCGCCGACGATTAATCTCCCTCCACCATCACGTTGCTTCACGATGCGAGCTCTTTAATCTACAAATCCGTGACTTTTATGAGATGCCACTTTAATTACTAGCTTTCTCTTAATAATCGCATTTAATAAACGTTCGTTGTTCTCACGGCTGCGCGCTGGTATATTCTTTTCACATCTCAAAGTGGATTGATGTTACAGCTGCCTTCGTTATAACCTGTGTTAGTTTGTACATTTAATATAATCTTTATCGCAGTCGTGCTCTCCGATTAAATTTCCGTTTAAAAAAAAAAAAAGAATCTTATCACAAAATGACTCGTGAAAATGTAAATGAAAATGTACGAATTGTCGGTCAGAATTTTGTCCGAGGTAGAATTTTTCATTGTACTAAGTGGAACTGCCCGGTGAAAGGTGCGCGGACACCGAGACAAGGGGACAGAGACTAATACTGAAGATGGAGATGGAGATTGAGTCGAAGACGAATACGTGGGCATAAAAATGATAAGAAGGGGGTGGAAGGTGGGGTGGGGCAGGGGGAAGGGGAGTCTTTAAAGAGGAGAAACGGTAAGGGCAATTATATTTAATTGTAAAGACATTAAGAATACGCAACAAAAGTCCCAAAAGTCCACGGAAATGCAGAGCGGAACAGTAAATCCAGTGGAAGAGAGCTACATTATCGAAGACCGAAGAGTAATATAATTAATTGGCGATGCTGAATAAGAAGAGAAGCCCCGTAACGAAAAATCCCGAGGAAAGGTGTGCAATCACCGTTGTTATTAAACGCCGCAGGTGACGAGGACGCGAGATGGACGACGAGTAGGGCGAAATCGAGACCCGCCACAGACGACATACGTGCGAATACGTTAATTTGCATGAGCCAGGAGCATCCTCGGAGAACGCGAAAAATGGCCAAGAAAAATAATCGCTCGCTGCCGGGAGCTTTAAGTGCGGCTCCCCTTTGCCGACGCTACGGTATTGCGCGCACGTAGGACAATCAATCGCCGGCGATCGGCCATCACCGAAACAAGCGCGCGCGCGCCTAAAGAAAAATGACATCCTGATTGGATCCTGATTACGATGGGCATTAATCGCTCCCTAGCCGCGCCCTTTTCACGGCTCTCCAAAAAGACTAACGGTTTTTGCCGAAATCGAGCCATCGCCATCTCCCCTTCCATACCCCATCCCCCACCGCCTCCCCCAAACTCTCGTGGCACTTCTTGTCGGATGCGCTTCGCGGTTGGATGCTTCTGTCCTATAAAAAGAAAGTGAGGAGCTCGTTACTTTTGTCTTGGTGCGAGCCGTTGGCTAGTCGCACGTCCATCGGCCTTATTCTTATTTAATCTTGTATCTTTCGATTTATCAACGCTACGTCCGAGCCAGTTAAACTCCATTTATCCGCGAGAAAGAAGTAATTTCAAGTTTACCAAGAGCTTGACGGAGACACAATACTTCACTTTATTCGGCTAATTTTTGCATTTGAATCTCCAGATATAAGTGGTTGATAATGTCGTAATTTTAAATATCAATAATATTATTGCATTATTGTTATGTGTATTTTAATGGATAGACAGATAGAGTCAGTCGAGAACAAGGAAACATTAAACGATTAAGTGGAACCGAAGTTAATAAAAGCCTTTACAATATATTTATTTCATCGTATTGTAATATTTTTATCTTCATATATTTGATTATGAATAAAATATTGTAGTTCTTCCATTGAAGAACTTGCATGCCCATTTATCTAAATGACTCGTACTAATATCAAAATAGGAAGAAGCCTACTTGTTCCGAATAATACAGCCACGGACCAACAAAAATTAAAATAAGACTATATCCTTTCGGCGTGTGCTTAACATTTCTTAACATCTCTACGACACTATTAAAGTGTCATTTTGCCGTGTCTGCTAATAATTAAATTAATTACAATCATTATATACGAATATATTGCCCGTTAAGAGAAAGTTGTTACTATTTTACTGAATAGTCCGGCATGATTAAATCTACATTAAACGTGAATTTTATGTAATAAGATTTTATTTTATTTAAAAATTTATGTTGGATATGAATTTTATTAATATTCTTATAATGCCTTATAATGTCGTTTCTTCTTTATATTTTGAGGCTTTATATTTATAGTTGGAATTTCAAACGACCGATGGAATAATATTAAAATATTAAATTATACATATGTAATGAAGAAAGGGAATTAGAAATCGTATTAAATTATATTTGAACATTTATGAATTTATTCAATATAACAATAATTATTTATTTCTTCTGTAATTATGTGTAACGAGTAAACTATTATTTATTTTTCAAATATATCAAATTCTCCTGCTTTTTCATACAATCAAAAAGAACAATTTATTTAATGGTTATACACTATTCCATTCCATTGGTATTCCATTATACTAAACCATTCGGTAATATATAATACAAATTTTAAGCTTGAAGTCAGTATGAGTGGGTATAACAAAAATTACAAATGTATAATATATTTCAATATTTCAATAAAAATATGCTCACCGTGTAAATACGAATTTTAATGATTCTTTTTAAAATTGTTTTCTATATATATATATATATTTTTTTTTTAACAAAGACTATAATATAATTAATTTCTTTTAAAGTAATAGAACTGCTTTAACGTTAACATTGTGCTTCTTTCCATTTGTTCATTACATCTTACCAAATAAATACATTCATATTTTTTGTAAATTGCAAATCTTCTTTATCCACAATTCAAATTCAAATATTCTACATTTTATAATAATTTAAATAAAAATTAAACATTTATTCATGAATTAAAAACGTTATACATTAAAAAAAAAATTAATTCGATATTACAAAGTAAAAAACATTTATATACCTATGCGCGCTCGCGCACGCGTGATTTAATATTTTTATATTAAGTTTAATGTGGACATATGGACAAATTAGGTATAATCTTTGTTTAATGTTTTTTTCAAATGTATTTTACTAATTTAATTAAACTAAACTGTATATTATTTATGTTAACACCATATGTAATTAGCATTAACAAATTTTATAAAACAGATTGAATAAGATTTTGTTATTAGTTATAGAATATTTTGAAAAAGACTTATTTCTCTTAGGCTAGTGAGCTATGTCAGATTATCAATAGTTTGCTTCAAATGTGACTTTTCGAGGTGACCCACAAAATTCCTGGTACTTCTAGTAAATTTGCATAAATACAAAAGAGCAAAGCTCAGAAATGAATAGGCCAGCTAAGGTGGGTGTCACCCTTCCAAGCTAATTAGAATTGGCTTGACCCCAATACACATTATTTCATGCCGTCACATGCATTTGTATTTTCCCAGAAGTACATGCGCACACAGCCTTGTGCGACGAAACTCATTTTAACTTCGAATACCGTACAATTTTATATACCTGATTCCGCAATTGTAAATCTAGGGTCGGCAACAATTGATATACAGCTACCGTAATTATAGCCGAGAGCATCTTGCCTCGAGGTATATTTGAAAATGATTTTTCCTTTATCTAACCCTGTATAACTAGTTGTATATTATGGATTTTATCGTAATGTCAGCCCTGACACTCACATTCTCTCTACCACGATGTTCAAAACCTAACAATTGCTAAAACGACAAATTCATGGTCATTGAAATAACGTCTCATAAGTCGTTAATGTAGATTATTAAATTTTACATATTATCATTATTCGTCAAAATCTCTTCCTTCACGAAGCTACGTAACAAAATGGCTGCCATGAGGTTTTATTGAAATTTGGCTTCTATTTAAATAAATATAATCTTTATACCATTGATGAGTAATAATGTAGTGAGCTAAAGAGACGAAATCAAGCATATTGATTTTATTAACAATATAAATGTCAAATGCACGCTCGTTTTAAAATAATGAATCATTTCTCTTTTTTCTAACCGTCTAATTTTCATTATTTTACGAGCATTCGATATTCCCACGACTAGCGTTTAGGAAAAACAGTAGACTATCACCAAGGAGGAGGAACTGTCAAAGGTAAAGATTCGTCGATCGACTGTTTGCGAAGGAAAGCACAAAGCTAGGGGACTTTTTCTCGACTATCCATTATTACGTTGCCGATGAGTCCGCATGAAAGTAAGAAGAGTCGCGACAATGTCACGTCCTGCCCCACTCGACAGCCGCAAGCACACAAAACTCAGGGATCCTCGCACATCCCCGTCGAGCAATACGAATCCAATCTAATGCAATATCCCCCTTTGGGGCCGTAAATTACTTCCTCCTTGGCGCTTCGTAGCGATAGGGAAGAGAGTAGCCGAGCGGTAACAGCCAATCCATCTCGAGTCAGCGCGAACGCCCGATACGCCAGTCGTGGTGCCAACGTTGAATACCGACTCACCGTGAGAAAATCCTGGAGGGAGACAAGCAGACGAGAGGAAGATAGAAGTGCCGAGAGAGCGCACGGAAATGCCGGACAGGTAGTCCGATACCCAACGAGTCATCGCTGAATTTTCAATGTCACTGGCAATCGAGTCTCTAGTAATTTGTACAGGCCGATTAAGTTATTTCAATTTCCATTATCTTTTCGAACTCCTTGAATGAACATTTTATTAAATCAATAATTATCTCAAAAACACTAACTAGTGATTTTGATGGGAGAGCCATTTGAGTGAGGGAGATAAAGACGAGCAATTATTATTTATTTGAGTTTTCAAATTTACCCACTACTTTGTATTCCACATACGTTATTATTATTATTTTTTTTCTTTTTTTTTTTTTATTATTTTATCGAGTTAAAAAATAAGTGAAAATGTTATTCAAGTGCTTTATGAAACGGATATTCTCAAGTTAGATTAATAATTCTTATACTAGTTGGTGTACAAATCTCTCGTCACTCATTGGGTAAATTATTACGTTACTTTGATATTTTCATAATATTTAAAACAGCTAAACTTGCCAAAAAAATATTTAGATATTATATGGAAAATGCTCTACATTAAAAATGAAAATTTTACGCAAAACGTCGTTACGAGAAGGTCGTAACTTACGAGAGGTAAATTAAATGAGAAAACTACGTACCCTTAGAGTGGTGTCGAGTGAAATTGACAAACGTTATATATATATATATATAAGAATAATAATACTCAGTATATAATAATCCATATCGGTTGAATGATTAAAGAAACATTTCGTAGAATACTTTTGAGTGTAAAAATTGCTTTTACAGATTTAGCCACAATATGATTGTAAATCAATAATATGTATTTTAATAACTATTATTATTAGAAATAAGTGTTATTTTATACAAATAATACTTGGCATTGAAAATTAGCTTGCCAATAATTTTCTCATCTGCCTATAAAATATAAGTCAATTGATAATAATTTAAAATCAACTATATAGTGGTAAATTTGTCTTTATTCGCAGCAACGAGCGCATAGATGTTCTCGGCAATAAATGCGTCGCCTTATTACGCAAATTGCGTCCTTAATATATTATCGGTGCATTTTCATCCAATTTATAAAAGAAGTAAATCGATTTTTTTAGTCATTGTCATAGCGTAACTTCGCACCACAAAACGCACATTCTCCAAGCCAGTAATTAACCAAACCAAAATGGTTCTGTTGTAGGTAAGCCCCCGTACACATGGCCGGGAGCCGGTCGTTCGCATCAGCCTCAACGCGCCGACATTAATCCCCGCGGTAAGTATAAGTGTTTCCGCAAGCCTTTATTAAGATCTCGAACGTTTCAATTCGGACGCTTGACAGATCCGGATCCAAAAGTCCGTACCGATTAACATGTAAGGAGAAGCGCCGGGGGAGGATCGAGTCGATACTTCATCCGCGACGCATGAAAATTCGAAGCTTTGAAAAATGCCTTCGCCCGCAATTAGGACGTCGCGTCGCGCGGTCAAAAACATTAATTCGCGAATTAAGAATTTACGGGGCAAATACCTCGGCGCTAATCATCTATCATGCCGTGGATGGAGACGGTGGTAGAGGAAGGGAAGATATTGCGGAGGAAGGAAGAATACTCGCAAACCCGTCGAGCAAATGTCCTTATTCCAATGCGTAATTGCACCCTCGCCAGCAATAAATATATCATGAAGATTCGAGTTACTTTAATAGAGCCCTAGCATACATCACCTTCTCATGAGAATTCAGCGTTATATATATATATATATATATTTACGATTTTTCTTCTTCTTTCAATTCGCTATCCCTAATCTTTTCATTCGCAAATATAACGAATGTATTTAATTGTGTGCGCGAGTGTGCGAGTGCACGTATACGTGTATTTTTTAAAAACTTACTAATATATTATGAGGTTCTTAACGTATTCATGTAATTATGCAGTACGATAAGTCTGGGTGATGCTTCAAACGTAGTACCTAAATTTCATTTACATAATTGTCTTGTAATAAAACTACCTTCTCATTAGGTCTAAATCATTCGAGTCAATGGATTTTTTTTTTTCACCTAATTAAAAGCTTCGCTAGCAATTGTTAAATATTTAATAATATGAATTATTGGCAAAGCACAATATTTGGGAGAAAAGATGGATATTCGAGTTGAAATTCGACCTGCCAAAATTATCATCGATAGTTGGAGAATATCGGGAGAAAAGAAGCGGCGTGCAAATCCCCTGAAATTTCATCTTAAACCATACAAATTCTCAATCGAAGGAGGAATAAACGTGCACAAATGCGCATCGAAGGCCCAATAAAATGAGCGAAACAGCGTAAGAGGCCGGCCGTAAATGTAAAAACTACGAGCGGGAGCGTAAGGCCCGATGTTATCTTACATTTCACATCGAAGGCAGCGGACTAGTCACCAGGGAAGAGCGACTTAAGAAACGACTAATGCCCGGGAAACATGACAAAAAGAGGACAAAAGCACTTGTGCATCGCACTGGTGGGTGGGATGGGATGGGGTGGAGGGATGACTGAGGGCGAGGGGACATTGAGAATTCCGAGGCCGATTGCGCATAATCGGAAACAAACCACCGGCCAACTTGTACTTCGTCCACCTCGAGGTCGTAATACCCCGACCATTTATGGCCTTTGCATCGACAATTGGGGTTGGCTGAGTACGGATGATGGCGGGAGCGCGTGACGTGGAGAGGGTAGGGTGGGGGAGGACGCGGATACATTGAAAACAAGTGGAAAGGATATTGTATTTGCTATGATTTCAGTGGCTACAATTATATATGCTAATGGACTTTCCTTATTCGTCGCAGACGTTGTCTTTCGTCATTGGTCGAGGAGCTGCCATTGTTTCGCTAATGATATCTTACTCGTTCCTAGAAAACTCACTGTGTCTCGGTGGCAACTCTCTTGAAAAATTATTAGAGATCGAAGATTAAAATTGAATTATGACGACAATGATGCGGTTTGGTAATGGAGAAATTAAGAAATTAAATGCGAATACGTAATTTAGCAAGATGATCTTAGCAATTCTATTCATAAATAAAGACTTAGATTTATTGAAGTAGAAAATTAAGAGCGATGCAATAATATAATATTTTACTTTTATTTTACGATTCAAATTATTTTAATGCATAGAAAGTTTTAATATTACTCCTGGCATTCTCAACGAGGTCGGAATAACTTTCCACTCAAAAAATATATATCATGATTTTGACATTTTTACGTTTATGCAATGTTGCATTGCAAAAATTATTAATATTCACGAAATATCATAAATTGCACTTTTTACGTATAATATCGTGTCAACTATAATTTAGTTATGGTCAAATGCGATAGCAGGTAATTAATTTATAAACTTGTAACAACCACGGCTTAAAATGTTTAAAATAATAAATATTAACTTTAATTTAAAGGCGAGTGGTCTCCTATGAAAAATTCCAAGAATAAAGGTTAAGCGTGCAAACATAAAATTCCCAAATGAATTATTGGTACTCGGAATTCCGACATACTTTCCATTAGCGCATTAAGGGTCTGCCTTCCTACATACCAAAAAGAAAAATACTCTGCATTTCGCAATTTGTCTTGAAACTAAAAGCATATACATCAGCAGGATGGCTTTTACATTACGCCTATTACAGCAAAATATAGGTGGGTCCCGGCAACTGACGGAAGAGATAACGGCCTTCGCAATTGATCAAGAAATCGACGTTATTTTATTGCACGAGCCGTTTAATCCGGAAGGAAAAATCGAAGGCTTCCATCCGATGGTGAAGGTAGTTACAGGCACGAAGAGTGAAAAAGTTGCCCTTGCGGCCATTGCAATATTCAACAACGAACTGGAAGTCTGGAAAGTGTCGGAACTGTGTAACGATCGGTGTGTGTGTGTCCAGTTGCGCGGTGACTTTGGCGACATGTTCCTCGTCAGCCTTTACTCTCCCCTTCTTGATCATATAGATTCGTGTTTAACTACGCTTCAAGTGCTATTACAAGTCCTCAGCGAAGAGAGGATACTGATCGGAGTGGACGCTAACGCCCATTCGATATGGTGGAGCAGCACCGAAAAAACGGACGAACGTGGTGATAAATTGGAGGATCTTATAATATCGAACAGCCTGTGTGTGTTAAATCGGAAGGATCCGCTTGGTCTCTACTGGGATGGGCAAAGTTACAGCGAGCTCAGCCTCGTTACGTACAACATCGTTGGTAGGATCATGGAATGGCACGCGAGTAATCAGTGGGCCTTGGATAATAGACGAACGATTAGAATGGAGCTCGACCTTGCGGATTATAAAAACAAGAATAGAGAATACTCGACGTCTCCCGAAGTCGAGGAACCTCGCGCCGATGAATTCGACCAAGTGTCCTTTACGAATGTCACGGAAGATTGCGACGACGACCGCGTGACATCCGTGTGCGACGAGGACAACGGGCAATCTGCGTGCGCCGACAAAAGAAAGGACTATCCGTGGTGGACCGATAATTTGGATTACTTCAAGCGAGAGGTTTGCAAGGCAAGAATGAAAATTCAAAACGATACCGACTGCAATCTAATGCATCATTATAAAATGTATTATATGAAACGGAAAAGGTTGTATCAGAGGGCAATTCGCATGGCTAAAAAAGCTTATTATAAACAGATTGTGACGGACAATCAAGATAATTCTGAGATTAAAAGTGACGATAACAAAGTCGATTTTGAAGCAAACGTACCGACTACTTCTTCCGAAGGAAGTACGTTACATTGGGAGGAATACGTATTAGACTTCGAAAACAAATTGTTTGATAATTATACGGACTGTATAGAGTAATTGTAAATATAAGAAATTTTAATTATATGTAATAAAAAAAATTATACATAAATTAAATTTATATCCTAAGTCATTTCAACGTATTGATTTAACATCTATTAGATAGTTTTTGTAACAGAGTGCATTAGTAATTCACGTAACACTTGATTTTCTTGTATTAATCATATGTCAGCAGCGTTACTTTTCTTAAGATATAAAAAATCAGAATAATATGTTTTATTTTATTTAATAAAGAGAGAGAGAGAGAGAGAGAGAGAGAGAAGAATATACTTTTCATATTTATTATTAAATCAGCTATAATAAATAGCCAAAAAAATGTATTTAATAAGAATTACAATTTTTATTGTTACTATTGTTATAATAATTATTGTTATTTATTTTATATTATAAATTAATTAAAATTATAACGATTATATTTTTGAGACTAAGTGTTATATTAAATAATTTGAATTTTTCACACACACAAACACACACATATAGATTTATTTATTTACTAGGTGATATTAGTTATTTATATTATCAATTATTTGACATTACTGTAATATATTTATGTAATTATATGTATTAATAATTTTTTCATTGTAAATACGAGTGGCAAAGTAAAATAAATAAATTGATGTTAATGGATTACTATAATTATTATTATTTCCTTAAATTTATGTAACTCAGCATTGAAAATTGATGTTGGAAATTTTATGTAAACAGATTTATAACCATCTTGAATAAATAAATTTAAAGCTAATGATTTTTCTTTTTAAAACTCATTTTTTCTTTTTTATTTTGTGAAAATTCCCGTCTTAAACAATAATGGATTCACATTAATGGATTTATCTTTTAAAATATAAATTCTTTAATTATAAGCATTTTCTAGTGCATATTGTTAAGTCAAATTATTGTATTCTTAATTAATTCTTGTTTCAATTACAGTAAAACAAATGTAGTACTTTACTAATTTTAAATTTTACTAATTTTAAAAGATCATGAAAGCTTGCCAAGTCTGATATTTCAAGCAATGCTTGCTTCTTTATCGACACTGAGCGTAATAAATATGAAGTTATGATTTTATTTATTGAACGGTAAGCTACGATACGAGATATTTACTACGATATTTTACTGCAATGCATTCGGGTGTTAGACTTAATTTATTCATAATGGGGCCGTGCATGTTTACAGTACGCCGGACATCTATGAATACAAATTTTGATTTGCAGAATTGATTCCATAACTATGAGGAACTGGCAAATTACTCGGCCGCGATTGCATTATCAATCAAAGGCACTAGGGTGTCTCTGTGTATTCTTAAGACGACAGCAATTTTGCACCTTCAAAGGCAAGCCACGAGAGTTCGCTTCCGTTAGGGCATCACGAGCATCGCGTGCTCGACTGAAATCACAATTCATTAATTTCCTTATTGTCAGCTAGGCGGCGTAACACGTACCCGTGAGCGGAGAAACGCGTTTGGGCGTCAGCCCGCTGAGATAACGTCGGCACGTCTGTGTATGCGGCTGGCGTACAACGTTCTTCCATTTGGTCGGGGCTTCCGGAAAAATGCCAGCAAATCGCCCACGGCTTTTCCGCTAATGCGGCGGCGTACGTGGGTTGCGCGTATCTCACGCACGATGACTTTTTACGAATGCTACCAAGCCATTGTACTGTCGTTGAGTTTTGCCGATTAGAGATTAGCCATTTCTTTTCAACTCTCGTAAGCTTATCTAATCGAGCTGTTGGATTTCTGCATCGGAATTCCAGTTGTTTGCGTTTTGAGCGAATTCGTTGATTCTGCTCAGATCTTATTTAAGATTCCATTTTCAATGAATTAGTATAATTGGAAGGAAATTTTCGTGCTTCTTTCAGTTAAATGTCCCGTAATATAATTTGTCTAAATTTATTAATAGCGGATTAGCCTTGACTTTACATTAGCAACAATAACAACAAAAATAAATCGATAAGATTTTTCATGAAGATACTTGTAATATTAAAATTTTTATTTCCTACGGTAATCTCTAACCTACGAACAACTAAAAATATCATTTTATACGAACGCTCACACACACACACACACACACACACACACACACACATATATATATATATATATATATATATTAAAACATGATTTAACACATGACAATATTAAGATATCGACACAATATCTTATGGTGGCCAATACTATGGTGGTGTCAAGAAATATTCTTCTTTTAAAAATAATAGTCTTCGATTGTCTATCCTAAACAGAAGAATAGTAACGAATTAAGAATTCGCCACTTGTTTTGTCATTTAAAAAATCACCATAAATAATATTCATATTTCAGATTAAAAAGAAAAAGATAAAGAAAAAAATAACAGAAAAAACGGATTACGGATAATCATGAATAACAGCAAGAAATATTGTTAAATACGCGCAAATCTTTTGCACTTTTAAATTTTTTTATTAATGTCACCTATAATAATTCATGATTATATTTCGATTAGTCAAATTCGATTTCACATCTAAAATTCACCAAGTAAGTAAATACGCAAACGCAACATCATTGCATCGTCGATTACACGGTCTCATCTGTGAATATCAATAACGACTTATTTTCTATACAGGATGCCTTTATCTCAGCTCCGTCTGAAATCATTACGGCCACGCCAAATGATTTCCTACTGACGGCGGCGACCCTCTAAGAAGCTTTTATCTTGCGTCGTGGCATGCGCGTTGGAAAGCCGATAATTATGAAAAGCAGGTGCCAGGTAGGCCGGCAATCGTAATTTACAATGCGATTGTGCGCGACGCGACTCGCCATTATCTCGCATATAATAATCGAGCCGATCCCATAGACGCGCGCACCTTCGCCGCGAATGACTAAGTCTTGCGATATCGCACACCCTCGGCGCGTACATATTATGCGCACGTGCGGCTTAATTGCCACGATATATACGAGAATTGCGAGGGATCGGAGGCTCGAGCGAGGCGGCTTCGCTCGTGGTGGCAAAAAGATCTCTATTTATCGACCCGATTAAGCCCGCACGAATCATTTAGCCGAGGAAGTTTTCTGGATGATACAATGATTCTGTGAAATAATAAATCGCGGTTTAGCGCCTTAAATGCTTGGAGCGCTGGCTGATAATTGGGCCGAAAGCTTTCACTTTCAGCTGTACGGAGATTTGTGCAACTCGTTGTGTAGTTTGTTCGCCTACTGTAAAGTCGGTCGCAGCAAAGTTTTACTCAACTTCAAGGTTTTAGAATGATTGTGCTCTGCATTACAATAGCAACGTAATTCGTATATTCAGTATATTGTTTTACAGAACTAACGAAACATTTGAAGTTATAATAGATTAAAAGCGTGGCATTTAAGAAAAACTTTATACGGCTTACAACAATGATTTATGCTCGCCGACAGGCTCATAGACAGTCTCAAGTGGGAAAAATAACTTTTGCAAGTGCGGATTAAGCAATGAAAAATATTATTTATTTCCGTCATGGCGAATACATTGTTGATCCCAGTCTCCGAATTGGCATTAACTACAAGACAGGCGTTATTTATTAATTTTTCCATTCTTACTATAAAAATGTAATCATCAATCATCGAGACTTTAGCAAAGCAACGCTGATGCGCCTACGTAAGGCGTAAGCTTTTTTATCAAATTCATCCCTAAAGGAGCAAGGAAATTGAGGAATTGAGGAGTAAGGAAAATCCCATGGAATCTCGTGCGCTATCCAATGAAAGTGATGGGTGCACGTATCGACGCCAAAGATAGCCAAAAGGAGCATTAAAAACAATCCGAGGTGAATAACATGGTAATTACGCTGTGGGCTTGAATTAATAGGTTCATAAATTATTGAGTTTATTCCGTTTACCGCTGACCGCTGGGCGCGTCTGCCGTTAATCATCATCGACAATAGAAATTTATATGCCGCTGGAATTTTGCTTCTACACCCCCCCCCCCCCCCGTCATCCCCATTCGCCTTATGATTAAAGCGAAATTTTGTGATCCCATGGGTATGTGATAAATTTGATGCAACGAATTCTGTTAATTACTTTCAAACCTTGAATTAATTTTGGGTTCAGGCACGATAGACATGCATTCACTTGACGGATTTCTTTAAAAATTACTGAAAATATCTTGTGGTATAATAGGCTCTATAGTCTCTACGTTGCGCCAGTCACACGTTAATTTAAATAATTTACAATAATATAATATGAAAAGAAAATGCTCTTTAATAAAAGTTCGATGCTTATAACATTATAATTCATCAATTTCATTCTTAGAGAATACTTCATTTTATCACCGAATTTAATTAGAAACAGAAACCTGAAATTATATTTGCTAATGCATGTTCGGTAAAATTGTATTTATCAAAATGTGTGTTAGAATAAATATATTTGCAAATTACTTTTGAAGTCATTATTTATGCTCCAATACAAATAGTATAAGATTATAAAAAAAAAGTTTAAAAATTTAAATCCTCTTCTTTGCGTGCTCATTGAAAGTTAATATAATTTAAATTTCCTTTATTATAAAGCGCTATTTATTTTTTTACTACTAAAGTTAGTTTATATTCTAAAAACATTACTAGAGTGTTGCTGAATGCAGAATCGCAATCAAGGCAATGCAGATAATCAAGGAACAATGTATTATTTACTTCTAATCAGTTTGCGTAAAAGGCATCTTCTTAATAATGAATTAAAAATGATGTCGATGAGTAATGTTTATTATAATAAATGAATAAAAAAAAATTGAAATAAAGTAAATGAGTTAAGTTAAAATTTCATTAGAACATAAAATATTAATATCCACGCGTAATCCACCTGTCATCTTATAGATTTGACTGTAACTACTGGTATATCTTTCTGGTCTCTCTCTCTCTCTCTCTCTCTCTCTCTCTCTCTATCTCTCTTTCTATCTATCTATCTATCTCTTCTCTCCCCTCTCTATCTATCTATCTATGTATCCCTTGTACTTGCATGTTCAGGCGCACTCGTGTAGCCACACAACATATAAAGTTGAAAAGAGACTTTTGTTCTTGCTTTTTCGCTTGGCCAGTTAAATTAGTGCGTAGTACAATCCGCCTAGTTAAAGTGGGAGCGTAAATCAGTACCGACGAACTCTTAACTTAACGTTGCGTGACCTGCGATATTCCAAAGTTTAAAGAACGCTTTAGCTCATATATTATAATACATGTACGTGGTATTATGTAGTTATCGCGAATCACGTGTATTTGCTTACATATTTTTTTCTCGAAAGGTATAATATGGTTATAACACCGCGATCTAATTGATTTCTTAGCTGAGTTAGAAATTTAGTAGGCAATATCTCGGCTCTTGATGAAACCTGATTTGTTCGATTAAATGAAATGGACATTCTTCATACTCATTAATCCGAACTTTGATGCAAACTAAGAGAATTATTAATTATGCTCCTTCGTTCTTTAGATGTTCTGCCATAAAAGCAAGATTTTTTTTATACGGTATATTAATATGTGTCAATAGAATTGTATCAATGAGACAACTGTTTTGTGCATTGCCGTACCTATCTAAATTATGTATTTCATTTGCTAAGAAAAGCGATTAAGATAAACTGCACGCACTTCTCTAAATTAGTGGTACAGCCAATCTTCCGCTTTTATTACTTACTATTACAATAAATTTGTAGCTAACATAAATTTTAGTTATTTCATTGGGTCCTTTGTAACTATTCATAATTTTTCTTCTATTATTAGTAACAATTATATGCAGGAGCATCGATAATTACCGAATGTCCAGTCTAATATAATAAAAATACAAAGAAGCAAACGAGTTTATACTTTTTTATAAAATGAATAAATTATTTTTTTGTTTCAATCAGATTTACAAATTTTTCGTTCCAAAAGTAATCGAATAATAATAATAAAATTAAAAAAAACTATTGAACAACTCAATACATATCTCAATAAATACTCAATACACATCTATACTTTTGAAATATAGATAACAATTCGTTTACATTTACGTGAATTTTTTATGCTTTGTAAAACTTTATGCTATATTATAACTTTATATAATGGAATCATCGGAGGATATTTTACGTCACTGATTGGTTAAAAGTAAAAAAATGACTAGTGGAACACTGGAATCATTTATCTAAGAAGCATTAAGGAGTGATTTCACACTTGGAATACGCAAACCATTATTTTCAATTTATCAATAAGCGATACATCTTACAATTTAAAAATATCGCTGGTGTCTTACGCAATACAGACATCGAGGCAAGCGCGAGTGTAGAAATTCTGATTCGTCATAAAAAAGTATCCATTAAATTTGTAAAACTTCCCAACGAATAAATAAACAGTACTACAACGAAATTATAAGTTTGTTAGTCTTCGAATTGAATTGTCAGTGTTATAATAGATTCTCCCGAATCCAAATAGTGTATTCGGTAAATTAGAATAACGATTTAACAAATCAGCTTTTTAGTTAATATATATTTTCTCGTCTCCTCTACAGTACAGGTTTCATAGAATTTGCAAAGTGGCAAATCTGTTACGTAAGTGCTCGTCATATTCGCCAGAAACAGCATAATACCGTAACTCCTCTTTATGTTTTTTCCATTGCGTCCGTAGAAAAATTAACGAGAACGAATGAACGTGGCCGTGGTGCACAGCCATTGTAATAAAATAAAGCCATACAGCCGCATCCCCATATCCTTTCCGAGGGGCCACATAATTGAAATTTGTACGTAAGCGCCGCTACGCTTGTTTACGGCCACTTCCCTCGGCGCCCGTGTACAATCTCTTCACTCGCGAACATCAAGCGATTTTACGAGATATTTGGAAGAGCTCTGCAAAGTCAGACTCGAAATTGCATTATAATTATCGTAGTTATTATGGAAGGATTAAGGTAACGGTTTTATGCAACTGCGCGCCTGATTTTTCAATGGCGGAATAGGCATTTTTCTGCTTTGTTTTGTTTATTAAGTACAATATTTATGCAATGAGACTTCTAACTCTTCATTTAATTGTAATACAATAGTTCGAGGGCTTCGATACTTTGCTGGGCGCGCCTCGATTCTAATGAGATCTTCTATCGAAAGGAGAACTTGGCAGTGCAAATATTGAGCTCGTATTGATTACACATTCATTAATTAATTATAATGTTTGGCTGTGCGCCAATCCCGATTTCTTGTCCAAATGGGAAATTTAATATTATCAAGTATGTGATGAAGACGAGACGATCTTGAATCAGATCATCAATAGTCATCGACACGATAGGTTACGACGTAAGCCGACATGCAGGCGTCAAAGTCCCGTACCTCGCATTGATAAAGGTCATTGCAAATAACTTATATCCTCACGTTTACTTCAACACAAATTTTTATCTCTCTATATATATCTCCCTCTCTATTCGGATTTGAAATAAGTATTCCATTTTTACGTTTACCGTTTGTTTTAATACTTTAATCAGTGTTGATGTGATATTATCATTTTAATTTTACGTGCGTGAGTCTAGTAATACTCATCACCGTGGAAATATGATATTTGCCATATACGCAGCAAATTCTAGAAAGTTGGAAAGTTGAAATATAAATTATATTAATTAATATCAACACCGCCTAATCTAACTCACTACTAGTCAACTAATCCACATTAATGCAGATGAAGTTTCATATAATGCCATGCATTAATTGTGAAAAGGTTTCTAAAAATTTCCAATTGATAGATTAAAGAATACTTTATCGGTATTTTAGTTTACTGTAAGTAAATAAGATTAAAATCATACTTTACGTAGAAAATGGCTATTTATTAGTGAAAAGTATTTCAAAGCGAACGATCATAATGAAAAATCAGTAGATCTCCCTTCAGCTCCATAACTGCTGAATTCACGGGGCAAAATGAGGGGGAACGAAGGCGGAAAACCACATACATCTCGCAATTAATTAAATACAAAAACAAGCCTTACACGTACGAGACTAGTGCGCGAGAGTGAAAAAGAAGAACGTTAAAGATAAGCTGCCATATAATCGACAAATAGATTCGCGATGCCATTATCGGCGTGAAAAGCTCTTTTAGCGTTATTTCTCCCTCCCCGCCCCTACGACGGCTCGTATATTATAAAGTTATAACATGAGCATTCACTCGATCCTCGTGCACCGACGTAATAATAATTCGCCTTTCCAAAGACAAATCGTGGCTAGTTTATAGCTTTTGATGCGTCGGGGCGCAAATGGCATTGCGCTCGTTCGTTGTTAAATTAGTACCAATGGTCCTAGGTGAGAGGCGCCTTCCTCCCGCTCCTACTCCTCCACCACCACCACAACCACCATCACCACCACCTCCTCCTCCTCCTTTAATTCTATCATGATAATGAAGGCAGCATCATGCAATCGCATTTATTAAGAGCCTCTCGTGTGTTTGGATGCGCGCAGTCTTGTTCGCAAGTATACATTACACTTCGGCTCTATAAACGCGAGATCGCACGAGAGAATCGGACGCGTTGTGTAATTGGATTATTGCGTACAGTTTTGAATAATGAGGAAATGGCACGAGAATGAACGTGTCGTTTGGATAAGAAAGCCCCTTATGGTTTTAGTGCTCGTTGCATCGAGCGAGCTTTTAAGATGCAAATCCTACAACACCAGCATTTTACGATGAATTTTTAATCTATTATCAGTTTTTTTCTTCATTTCATTCGTTGCCAAATATATTCTCTAATAATTAAATGAGCTCACTCCGATAAACTGCAACCGAGCGAGAAGTTATTTATCGTATTGTATAAGAAGAGCCGCGAATGTGTGGTAACGTATGAGGATGCATTTCAAATCCCACCGAGAATAGGTAGCACATTTTTCAAACATCGTCAAGCGCTAGCCAAGTTTTTTCGATACAGCGGTCAACTTTACCCTACCAGTCCCATCCAAATTTCAAATGTTCACTGTTATTAGCCTACGTAAGGGATAAGTCTTTGGCCTCGTGGTAATTGCTAATTTCAAAAATAAATCCAATTCATTGAAAGCGTTCTCATGGTAAGAGAAAAGGAGCAAGAAAGACATATGCGAGTTTAATAACCATCGGAAGAATCGTCGATATCCCACTGACACGTGCTACCGATCGCCACGCAAACGTTTCGCGCTCTTTAATCTCTCGCGAGTCGATGAAAGGATTCACATCATTATAAACGTCTAAAATACTCGCTAAATAATCATATGCCCATCTTGCAAATCAGCCTTTTATCCTTCAGCGTAAGGCCCGAGGCCATCGCGAGCCTCTCCCGTAGGTAATAAGCTTAACGGCAATTAGCCCGCCGTAATTTTCATAATTGTTAAATATTGTAAGATGGAAGATGTGTTGCGTCATACGCGTGCATTACTCTTTATTTTATTGCTTTTATTTCTTTTGTAAACTGGTCTTCCATGCTCTTGGTAAAAGTGTACTATTAATCTTTCACAAAATCATTATTAAGGGAAGCATCGTCGATTTTCTGTATTCATTGAGTTTTATATAAAAAAATTTACTTTTTGCTAAGCCTGTGAATTACAGTGTGAAATTTTTTTGATCGAAATATTGTACTCGATAGGATGATTAGTTATTTACATAATTAATTTTTATTGTACAAGCTAAATTTTTGCAATTATTTTGCAGGGAATGCATACACACTTAGTAAGCTAATTTTTCGATCTAAACTATTTACTATAATAAAAAGATTAAATTACTGAATCTTAGTCAATGAATAAGAGAATACAAAATTACAGCTCATAAAATGGTTAATATTAGGCACGTAAATATGCTTTATAAATTATATTTTCGAAAACTTACACTTCGTCCGTATTCGTATATTATGTTAATCTCATATTTAATCGCACAATTACAATTTTTTATCATTGCATAAGAGAGAGAGAGAGAGAGAGAGAGAGAGAGAGTGAGAGAGTAAGAGAGTAAGAGAGAGAGAGAGAGAGAGAGAAATATTTAAAAATTAAAAGAGAAAGACAGAATTCTGCTGGAAAATGTACGTGTAAAATTTATTTGTACATCAGAAAGACTATCAATTTAAGATGAGATTTAAGTTTCATCCTTTATTTATACACATCTGCATGCAAGTATATAGCGTAACAGAGAACAACTGAATTTAAAATTGATCATTGTCTTCATGAATTTATTAAATCTCAGAAATTGGCTCGCTGATACAAAAATGATAAAACCCCTCGCACCTTAATGGTAAAAAGCAGCCAACAAATAAGAAAGCAATATGAATAATATCAAAGTGGAGAGAGGAGTCGAAGCGAAGGAGGTCGTCTGAGAGATAAGACCCAGAAACAAGAAACAGATAAAACTGAATTATAAACCGAATCTCACTTTAAAAAAAAGAAAATAAGAAGATTGCCGAGTATTTCGATGATTCGAGATTCTTATGAATCTCCCAATCGGTTCTGGAGATTACGTTATCTGTATTAAAGCAATTGAAATTCCGTGCTATTATTTAACCGCGGTAAATCGTCATCTGGAGAATAAGTAAGTGAAGCTTAAGTACCGATCTTTTTCGCCTCTTGGACAATTATGAAAATGATATTTATGGGTATTAATATTCGCGATGAAACGAAACAAAAAATAAGAATTATTTAATTAAAGTGCTTGTTTATAATTAAACATTATATGTTTACTTTTACGCGTCGTGCTTAAAAATGGCTATTTAAATTTTCGTTAAACCAGCAATTTGTTAAACCTGTTGCTCTAGTATTGTTTTTTTTTTTTTTTATGTTTTAGAGAGAAGAAAATTTTAAATTTGTAATTAAACGCGGTCTGTAAATCGAGTGAGCACAGAAATTCGGCGATACCGAGCTAATATCAGTCAAAATCAAGGAAATCCTTCGTAAAAGTTCATTTCTCAAACGACTCGTAATCCTGCGACATATCTTTGGCTATTTATTATAGATCGATCGCATATTCTCAAAATTTAAAATAATCCTCACTTTTTTGTTGTCCAATGTTTCCGTTTCATTCAGGGCGCATTGCCCCGTCTGGTCCGACTCGCTCCCGAGTCTCATCCAGCGCGGTACATCATCGTCCTAAGAAGAGGCGAGCTTCTTCTCCCGAAAAGAAATCGCGATCACACGCGAATGAATAATCGTTGGAAAGTGGCGCACGCGCACACCCGCGGTTAATTCAATTACAAGTCCACGGAAGCTGGTGCGATGCTATCGACCGGTTTCGTCAACGATTTATCCTCGTTTGTTTTTACATCTGTACGCAGTAAGGCTATTAACGAAATCCCGGATGATTGATCGCATTTATTATTTTTATTTTGTAAGCCTTAAATGCAGGAATGTGGCGAAAGATATCGCATACTGATTACTTTTTTATATCCCGGCTAAGTGCGTCCGAGATTGTGCCAAAATAATATCTGTCGGTCGATTGTTTTTATTTTGTCTCGTATTTCCTTCTTTCCCTTTTAGTTTTGGTAACGAGCCTGATCATTATATGTTAATCGCAAATGAGGAGAGCCAGTATTTTTATTTACTCTGGTATTTTCGAAAATTGGAGTAGAATGAAGAAAGTTAATGAAGAAAGTATATGTAAAGCTATATTATATTCTTTATAATTGAGTGAAATAAAGATTTTATGAATTCATAATGGCTGTTTGCAAGCCAATGAGTTTACAAAATGCTGACTTGGGAACTGCAAACTTTACGGGCTTATTATTAATGCGCTGGTTAAAAAACACAAAAACAAAATAAAACAAACATTATATAAAATAAAATAAAATCTGTTTGCATTCAGTCAGTTTTCAGAATATTAGATAGAATTGATATATATATATATATATATATATATATATATATATGTTTACAATATCGCGTGACTAATGATAAAAGTGGTCGACTTGAAGTATAAAGCGAGCCGATTTGCTCTCATCAAGTTTGAAACAATCGGATTATTATTATCTATTCGATATAATGATTGTAATGGCTGATAGAAAATCATTTATTCGTCCCGGATCGTCAGCCTTTAATATATTGATATAAAATAAATACTGACATTTTTATAAATTTAAAATGAATTGGCAACAACGTGCTTGAGTATATATAATCTTGATATTCAATCGAAGCTGTTAGATTCATTACGTTAATAAAATTATACACTACTTAATGCAATATAATTAAAGTATTTAAGTTGCTTTCTTTTTCTTTTTTTCTTTGTGTATACCGTATCGTGCACGTAATGGACATAAACGAAAAATGATTGATTGCAGATGCAAAAAACAAAGATATTGGTAGTGGTGGCGTACGCGGAACGCGTTTGAATGCTAAAATCGTGCAAGGTCAATTAAATTTCAATTTAAAATAATAAAAACAAAAAAAATTCAGTAATTTTATTTTAATAAGAGCGATGGTCGTGAGTAGAAATATTTGTGTTAAAATTATAAATAAATTTATGAAGTTGTCGAGGTGGTAAGAATATCAAGTATGAGGGCAGAAACCAGCAACCGCCGAAACAATGCCATCATAAGAATATTTTAGAGAAGTTTTCTTACGCGATCCACCATCGAGTGACCATAACCCGTTCAACAGCCTATTCTAATAGGAATACCCCAACTTCGCGTTCGGCAACGTAGCCAAAGCGACCAGCAACACGAGCAAGAGCCAGGGTGTAATACTGTACTAAGGAGGACTCGAAAGTGGCGCAGGATTAATAACGTAAAGCGCGAGGGGCAAGACTGTCACGTAGCCTCGGAACCGCGAAGCTCGAAAGCCCCGGGGGCGCATTAATAATCTCCTGAGGTGCCCGAGGCCCGTGATACTCAAAAGTGCAACCCAGCGGTTGTTGTTAGGGCCGTCGGTCGCCGAGCCGCACAAAGCGCACCGAAAGAGCCTCACTCGTCGCCATTGCGCATAAGCTCGATAAGTCCGCGTGTAGGCAGCGGCAGCCTTTCGCGACAGGCGTCGCTCCCCCTCCCCACCCGCCTACCAGGGTCAGCGTGGGCGGCCATTTCTCGGCGGTAATCGTCCTATTTATCATCGCTCGCGAGTCCGGGCCGTTAGTCCGGCAGGCCACCCACGAGGCGCGTCGACGGGACGGCCGGCGAGCTTTTGTCCCGGACTTCGACACTTTGATTCGACGACACGTGGGAAAGCACGGCTACGCTCGCCGAGGCCGCGCGATCTCCTTCGACGCCACGGCGATCCTGCTTATGCTTCGAAAGCGGCCCCTAAATGAGGGCGCGTCATTGCGAATTTCACGTCAAAGTCCAATTGCGTTAGGACGAGTCGACGTAAGAATTATTAGTAACGGAAGTACGTAAGAGGGAAGTCGTGGTGCGCGCTTTTGCAACTGCATCCCACGAAGTCGAGGTAAGCCATTAGTCACTTTCTCGCATTCGTCTTGCATTACGCATTGTGATGTATTATGGGATTAATTTATAGAAGCCGTGACAATTGGCGCGCGAATTTGCCCTTTTCTTGCTAGCGCGAGCCTACTTTACGTTGACGATGCAAGAGCCGATACTTAATGACCCCGGAAATAATTTTATTCTCCGCCCGGTAGGGAGCTGACTTTCTTATTCGCGTTCGCAATCCTTTGTGCTCGACTCTACGACGAATAATTGGTTCGATCGAGAGCCATGGCATGAAAAATTTTAAAATTGGCGTCCGGTTGTTGTCATAACAGCCGCAGTGGCGCCAATAATGCCTCGTAAATTTAAGCACGCGAGTGCTGGAGATCGACGTCTGACCAAACCGCTTTAACATGCTTTAAATGGAAATTAACCGATGTTAATTGTATAAGTATACAATTCATTTTCAGCTCGAAAAATGAAAATGATTAACTGGGAGAACGATCGCCACTTATAAGTCCAGCCAGTCCTGGATATACTCGAACGTTCGGCACGTAAGGCACTACCTACGTTATCTTAAAGAAATTTGTAATGGTTTCTTCGAGCAGTACTCAACCGGCAAATTAAATGCTAAAACCATTTATTTATCTGTAAACGAGAGTAGTAATGAAGTATGAACGACCAGTAGCATATGTTATTTAATCTAAACACCGAGAGCCAGTATATCGTATAAATATTTTATAATGTGTGAAATTTCAATTGTCGTTTAATGATAATTATCATTGGCAACATGGAATAATGGAGCATAGAATAACGGAGCATAGAATAACGGAGCATAAGGTGAATTTTGCACGATTAACCATTCGGTTTCCTCAAATCAATATTGCCACCTATGCATTCGTCGTCTTAATAATCATTTCTTCATCATTACCGTAATAATAAAGTTTTGTGGATGGACTGGGCCGCCAATTGGCCTCGAGGCGGAATAAATGCAAATAATAAAGAATCGGCCTATGTAAATGTAATCGCAACGCGATTACGCAATATTAAAATTGGCGTCCATAAAACTTGGCGATCACCAAAGAAAGTCCACGAGTTTTTCATAAAACTCACTGGTCGCTGTATTTCCAAAGGCCTTAGGATGCACAAGTTTGTACGGTCGCCGCGGAGCTTTCGAGACGTAATTGCAATAAATCACGCTGCTTATAAGTCAAGCGCAAACGCACGGCTTCTGAAATTACATAGGGGCAGGTACATCGAGCGTAATTATCGAAAGTAAAGTTGGAAAAAGGCCGGGGCATATAATTAAACAGTAAAGACGCGACGGGACTCGGCGCACGTATTTTCGTCGAAGAAAAAGCGCCGCTACGAATAAGAAATATCCCCGTCCAATCGAGCGCGAGCGTGCGCGCACACAGAAGGAGAAAGAGGTGCCGAGGAGAGACGGTTGGTGGGGTGGGGATGGCGTGGGGTGGGGTGTGGTGAGATGGCGTGGTAGGGAGGGACGGGGGGACAGAGATAGAGAGGGATATACACACATCGGTGCATACAAACGATGAAAAACGGGGGAGAAGGATCTCACGCAGGCCGCGTCTAGAACGGTGGCGTTTCCAAAGGTTTTTTGCCTGGCCTCGTTCTTGCGCGCTTTGATATTCTCCCGGGTAGACGAAGGGCTTCGCGGACCCCATTCAAACGTCCCGCCAAGGCGAGCCTTACTCCCGATAGCTGAGCGCGTAATTCAAATTAATTATTTGCATAACTCGCCGCGGGCATAATTAAGGCTTCCACGTTCCGCGAGAGCCGACAATAATCCCGAGGAGCGCTCCTTTTACCGGCTTCTTTTTTTCTTTTTTTTTTCCCCGTATCTCCCTATCACCTAGTCCTTTCCTCCATCCTACTCCACCCTCCGCACACATTTCTTAGACATTGAAATTTCCTCGATGCTTTGCCCATTTTATGATTGCTCAAACGAGCCAAGTGCATACTTTTGTACGATTGTCGTTTATTTGCTGATCACGTAGGGACGCGCGATGATCAACAATTATCGTCGGATTGTCTATCATACCAATCTCTAATCGATGTACTTGATATTATAGTTCCAACATCGAATCAAACGTCATTGGACATCAAGTGCTCGAAAGCAATTAATATCTCAGGACAAACATTGCTATGCCCATATCCATCTTAATCTCTATCTATCCCTATGATACGAGCATTAATCAAAGTATAATTTATTACACTCGTTATTTTAATATTGTCATTGCCATTGCTATTGTTATCATTGTCATCGTCGTCGTCACCGTCGTCGTCGACGCAGTTGTTATAGTATACAACTGCTGTCGAGACATGGATTTACTTATCTCTTAAAATAATCTTGGGAATGACGAAAAATCTGCTCGTTACTTAAAATTACACAGATCGCTGTATAAATCACGTTAGATTACCACATTTAATATTACTATTGACTATTGATTTGATCAGCAATATATGACGGACAAATTCATACCATGTTGAAGATACATGAT
Source organism: Ceratosolen solmsi marchali (assembly GCF_000503995.2). Taxonomy (NCBI): domain Eukaryota; kingdom Metazoa; phylum Arthropoda; class Insecta; order Hymenoptera; family Agaonidae; genus Ceratosolen; species Ceratosolen solmsi. The sequence goes on along the minus strand of NW_011948419.1, from coordinate 3,983,269 downwards.
AAATAATATAAAGGACGCACAAATGTACTTGTGTCAGCAAATGGAAAACTGTAGAGCAGTTGCGGAGCAATGAGACATTAGATTAGCTCCTTAGCATAGCGAACGCATTATCGATAGCAACGGCTATTGAATAACAATCGACGGATCCTTTTCAATTTGCAAAAGTTATTCGCCAGGATGGAGAAAAAGGCGAGAAACGTTAATGGCTTGGGGAGGCAAAAAGGCGAGGGAGTGAAGGAAAGGAGCGCTACGTACAATATTCCGCTCTAAGCGTAATTGCGTCTTTAAACGCGAGCGCAAAACGCGGCCGTTCGTTTAAGCTCTTTTTGATTTACGGGCGGAACCTCGTGCTCGTGTACCTCGCGCAGCTCATGCGCACCGCGTCCCGGACGTTCCAGGGCTACGCAATCCCAGATGACGTGGACGGGCTCGTGTTTCACCAGGAGCTCTGCAATGTCCGTCCCGCGCCATGGTAAACGCGAGCTTCAAATTTCCCGCGGCGCCCCTTCCTTTATTCTTTATACCATTGCGGATCCTCGTAGACCGACCATCTCCTCTCCTGCTCTTCATTATTTAATCTTCCGAGGAATTTATCATCGGAGATGGCTCTTTGTTCGGAGCCGATAAGGTCTATTATTGTGCTGCGGAAGCACTAGGCAAATCGATTTTTTTCTCAAGTTGTCTCAAGTATCTAATGCAACGTCTTCGAATCTTACGCGTCTAGTTGTCCAACATCTATCCGCGTTTGTGAAATCTATACCGACACGTCATGTCCATATCGCGTCTCTAACGATCCATATATATATATATATATATATATATATATAAATATATCAATCTTGAGAAATTAATTATCGTATGCGCTTGGGAAGTGTGAGAGTAGAGATTAAGAATTGCAGCGATATATGCAGAATTTTCATCGTCAGACTTTCCCGAGCAGAATATTTATTACGAACAATTGAGCTTGAAAATGCTCAGCCAGCAGCATTAACCTTTAAAGTATGAAATACATTTTCAATTTATTCTTTAACGCTGACTTCTTTGTATTATCGCACGAGTAAGGTAAAGTAGAAAGGCTAATATTAAAAATCAAAATTCAATGCCGGCATTTGTCGTGTCTTTTTTTCAGAATGCGCGGAGGAAGCGCATTCCATTAACCGGCACTTTCCTTTGAATGCCACAAAAACATCGGCAATAGCGTCGAGCGAATAAATAGCGAGCGCATGTCGCTACAAAGGTACCCGGGCTCGGGCAGCCCTTAATCTCAAGTTACAGGCAACTTATCAGACGATACGCCATCTACGCGCGATTAAAAATTAGTTTCCTTTCACTAAAACAAGTCGCCTCCGCGACAACGCCCATCCCAATAATCGTAAACTCGCGGCGTTTGCAGGGGAGTCGGGGGTGCAAAAATACGCACGCGGTCCCCGTGTACGTGTAAGCCCAACCAGTTTGTCGCTGCTTATTACATGGCGGCCGGATTAAGAGTTTCTTTATTTTTAACGCGCCTCTGCCCTCCACGATTATTCGTAGAGTTTTTCATTCCTAGTGCGTCTCTTGGCTTATTCTTTTACGATGCGGTAGGTCTTTCGCTCGAGGTCATTTTTACGATTCGTAGCCCCGAGTATTTTATAAGAGAAGCTTCTCCTCTTTGGCTCGAGAGGTTCTTTCCTCTTACTTTCATGCGCCAGACTACGCGTTATTATTTTGTCGCTTCTTTGTATTTTCAACTCCTATACATGGAAAAGTAATTAGTTCGTTAACAACTCGTCCATAAATTTTAGCGCTTAAATATGCGGTTGAGGCCGTGTACCCACTTTATTTAGTACTTTGTTCCACGGACATACTTGCGGTAACTATTGCGTCTTTTGAAGCGCGAAATATGCCTGATTTGCGATAATACACGGCTTTTCCCGTTGGTTCGCGTGAAAGTTGAGCGAAGCTTTGATCAACATTAATTTAACTTTAAGTATACGCGAATAAATAAATACACACGCGCATATACATATATATACATTGAATAATATTAAGTTAATGTTTCATTTCGTTAATTCATTAACACGTTAACACATTAACACATTTCATTACTCGTCAATTATTTTTTTGTTAATTATAATTTATATATTTTTAATTTCTTGCGAGATTATTCGAAATATCATTAGCTTAAAAGACAGCCGAAAACAAATTCATCGATAGCCACCATACTAAGTAGAATCTTAATTATCTTGTAATTCACGACATCCTTTCACAAAGATCCATCAACATTTAAACACTTTTCAAGTTGACGTACCCAATCAATTCGCACACTCTCCGTAACGAATCTTAAAAGTCAAGGGACGCATTTGCGCTAAATTAACTAAATATTTTCACTGCACTGAAAAATTAACGTCACACTTTGCGATCATCGCAGCGCGATGCAATTTCGGACTCCTTTATTTACGGTTCGTCGATAATGCAAGAAGCGTGTGTCGTCGATTGGACTCACGTCCTCTGCAACGGAACTTTCCGTAACGTGCTATTGCGAGAAAGAGAGAGAGAGAGAGAGAGAAAAGTGCACGAGAAATCCCGTTCTAAGGAAGCGCGCAAGTGCACTTATTACGCGGCCGCTTATTCCCACGAGTTGGCTTCCATCGATTTGTGTACGTGTGTGTATTATCCGGGAGTGACTCTTTTTGCGCTCAACGAGGGCGACTTTTTTTTCAAAAGAGCTCGATAATAAGCTTTACATTCGCTTTGAGAATAACGAGAGTAAGCTTAATGAGGCGACGGTGACGATTATGCAATTTCGAGGTGGCCAATAATTAGGCGACTCGAACTGCTCGGACCAGGAGGAAATGTATTCCTCGTCGGGGAAGACGCGTGGCTCCTTATCACCTGGACCGCATCTCGCGCGGGAGACGTTTCTATGCGACAGCAGCACCTCGGATACGTGGGAAAACCGAGCGAGCACGGCTATCGACGCTGCATCTTCGCCCTTTTGCACGGGAGGTCCGCCGCGTGCCTCCCTAGGGAAGATCCTTACCGCCGGCTACATGAATCCACCATTTTTTCGACATACAGCGACTATGGGGAAGATTTTATGATTATAAGACTTTAGTGGGTCGTTGCTGCAAGTCACATTTCGCAATCAATGAAATTCAGTGGCTTTGACGAATTATCGAGGCAACGGTGCAAGTCTAATCCGAAGCCAAGTCTCGTAAGAAAAAATGCTCGACAAAGCCTGCGACAAAATATACACACAATACCTGTGTACATACGCCCGTGTACACGTACAATCTTGGGGCACAATGAGCCGTAACTTTGGCCAGCTTCTTTCCGCGACTCGGAGACAAACTGCTTTCCGATACGAGTGCGGTCCGCGGCTAAAGAATCGCCGTCTCGTACAAAACGAGGAAGGAGGATAGCTAGAGAAAATCATCAACGGCCAGATAATGACAGATACGTCCCGGTACGTGGGGGCGAGGGGCACGAACGAGCGAGATGGCGAGGAAGCTGACGTTGGGTTGCGTCGGGCGGGATGGAGGGGGGGGGGGGGGGTGGGG
>NW_011948419.1:3917653-3979545 GCF_000503995.2 Ceratosolen solmsi marchali | reverse complement strand
GGCGTCCCTTCCACCCCGCCCGTCCGACTGCCACGCCACCGCCGTCGCTTTTTGCATTTTGCTTTTAGCGCGCGTTGGCCATTGAAATCCGAGGCTTTTCACGAGAGCGGCGATCTACGCGCGATTCTGTCGCGGATTCCCAATGCTTTCTTAAACGATGGGCGATTAATCGACGAACTCGTATTCATCCGTTGCGCGGCTAATTTTCGGCGCCGTAAACGTTTCCCGCGTTCTTCGCCGACCCAACTCCCTGTCACGTTCCTATAATGCGTTTATCTTAACCTTCAAGACTGTCTCTAATAGTACATGAATGCATTTTTCAATTAAAGACCGCACGAGCAAGTTATGTGCTTTCGCTGTCTCGGACTTTCTAATAATTGGTTTAAACTAAATAGTACTTTAAATTATATGAAAATTCATTTGGCTCGCCGTTTTTTAATCTTATGTGGTGTCACTTTCCAAGCCCATTGAATGGTATTTCTTTGATACAACGATGACACTTTGTACAATAATATATTATCACTTTATGGTGGTATTTATAATATTCTAGACGTAATACTAAATTCGAGCACGTTTTATCCTTCATTTCAAATTAATTTATTGTTAATAAATAAATATATATTCAACAAAGCAAAATATGCGATTGATTTGAGTTAATGATAATAGAGTTGAAAAATTTATCCGCAAGCCAAATCAAAGTTCAGACCGTTAAGTTTGAGATATTTTAATATCTTTTGAGATATGGACTCGGGTTTAGGGATTACATTTAAAGAGCTTTAAAATACTTTTCGAAAATTAGCGGATACGATATCGCAATACCTGTTAACCAGTCGCTTCATTTACCGTTTATTTTCTAAAGTATTAAAAGCCATCTTAAACGAACAGAAAACTGATAAATGAGCCTTACTAAGTTTAGTCATAAAATTATCAATCAAATTATCAAATCAACTAAATCTTAAAAATGGTTTTTGAAAAAGAAAGCGGCGCAAGTTTCAATTACTCAGTTTTTTTTTCAAGAATCCGATGTACTCTTTCTTCATTTTACATTTTAAAATCTAAAATGATACTTTAAATTAGATTTTAATATTATATAAATTTTCGTTTTAGATTTTAAGCATTAATTGAACGAGAGAGAATATAATCGATTTTTCGATTATCCATCTGATTATCCATCCATCGGATTAACTTTCGTGATCTTTTACTTACTTTCAATCTAATTATCTATCATAATAAAAAATAAAGAAACTGCGAATCTATGGATGTGAATGAATCGCCTGTGTACTTTGTGATGGCATCAAATCTTCTATCCTGCACTCGCAAAGTAATAAAAGTAATGGACGATCATTCGTAGTTTAGTTTACATTGTCGTTTATCGAATATTTCGCGTGAGAAAAAGGAAACAGAGTATATCACACTAGGACTATCAATAAAATATGCGAGGCAACGTTCAAGGGCGTCTACGGGTCCTCGGGCAATTATGCCCAACGGCTCGTAAAACAGCTCGTTAAACGTGCCGCGCAATAATTAATTTATGAAAGCGAAGTGCATACAAGTATTTTGTGTAGTAGTCCGAGGTAGGCAAAGTGTCGAGTGACTGTTTTTTCCCTCGTCGCCCGATGCACCGTGTAATTTCCTTACTTACGCTCGCACTTCTAGACATAAGCGTGTAATCCTAGGTGCTAGTAACCTGGAGTCATGTGTATTTGCATGTGCAGGCACCGTTGTCGAGTTTGCCTTCGTAAATTCTGCGTATTATATAAATACAAAAATATTATAAAATATTACAAAAAAATGTAAAAATAATCACAGCCAAGTAAATGTGAATGCTGCATTTCTAATCTGAATTGTACATTAATGAGAAGAGCACGAGCTATATACGCACCCATTTGCTTTTTTATTCACATGTATTTGTATGTGCATAAATTTTTCTGGTCAGCAGGCCACGAGAGAACCTATTAGTCTATATTGAGCAAATATTGTGAGGTACCTGTTTGAAAAGCTTACTACTGCTATTATAAAATTATATAATGGAAATGAAGAGTCGCGAAAGTGTTCGGCTCTAATTAGGAATGGTTTTAAGTTACTTTTGGAACATATTTTAAAAATAAAGACTTCATTAGGATCCCAACTTATTAACGATATCGAAATGGCGAGTAAAAATACTCTTAAATAGTCTGGTTCCTTTACCAAAAGGCTTTTTTTTTTTTTTTTTTTTTTTTTAATCATTCCAGCGGAAATTCAAGAGCAACGAGTTTATAATACACACGTCCTAAATCTTAACAAGGCTCCTGTGGCTATTTTTACTTATAAAATAATGACGTCCGTGTTCTGCCTTTTTAGACAGTTTTTATATTTTTGTTTACATATATTAAGTTTTATTTTTTCCTCATTAGATCAAGGATGTGTATTTTAAAGGTATCCTGAAAAAGTATATTATTCAAGGAGATAAAAAAATTATTACGCTTTACAATGTTGCTTCGACTTTTTTCACGAAGAAATGAAGAGATTTACTATTCTTCAAATCTATTGATTTATATATATATATAATTCAATATTTTCCAGCATTTAAATAATAATTACGAGTAATCCGAATAAAATATAAATATAAGAATTGCATCAGTAGTTAGGATTAATTTTTTCTTTCATTTTCTACTGATATTGAAGATATAGCGTAGGTTAATTAAAGTAACCTATTGGAATATTTCTTCTATATAGAATAAATTGAATTCCTTGTTGAATGTATATTGCCTAATAATTCAGAAAAACTAGGGACCCCATGTTACATTGCATATCTAAAGTATATATACCTAGCGCGAGTCGAATAAACGTGCATGTAAGATCCACAATTAACACGGGACTTTACATAGAATTAATTTATTTTTGACTACATTTATCTAGAATGTATCCGCCTTTCAAAATCGTAACATCCAAAAAACGCACATTAATCGTTCACGACACTCGTTCTGCCATGTAGCAATAATATCCCCGTAATCTCTATTAGATCGGTCGGTCGATACGCATACAAAAGTAAATGTAAATACCTGGCTGTTGCTCCTGTATTTTGCGAAACGAAACGTAGGCGAACGCTAGTTAGTGGGAGGGGGAGGAGGAGGTGGTGGAGGAGGAGGAGAGGAACCGATGAACAAACTTCGATGAGGGCTTGAAGTTTAGCGTATAAGCGCCGTTTTAATAGCCAATGTGAATTGTTGCGTAATATTTGTTGGGTCGGATTAATTTTTGGTCAAATTATCGCTCGATTATAGTCGCCCTTTTTTCCTTGCAGATTTCTCGTAATAGCCGTACCACCTTCTAGTTATCCTCCATAATATTTTTAAATTCACCATAATTGAGGTAGTTCTATGAATATTACTTCTTGGAAATGATTATTTTGAATTTTCGATAATTAATCAAGGAGAACGATCGATACTCGAATGTACGTTTTATGAACTTCACGTGAAAATTGTCGACTATAGACTATCATGATTTTTCATAAAGTTTTTGCGTAGTTAAAAGATAATGAGCGTGCGTTTGTTTTCTCCACCATTATATCAGTCAGTTAAATTTTTAAAACTCATTGTGCTTTATAAATTATTAATTGATTACAGCTACAATCATAAACTTCTGATATTACTGCGGGTAATTTTTAATATTAGACAGCATTTTGAAAGATAAGCACAGCTATCTATAATGAAGAATACGTTTAAATAAAATCAGCACTGCAAATAATGGAAAATATTATGAACAACAACCTTATGTTATATGGAATGAATAAATAAAGCAAAAAAATATGATAAAAATCGCCATTGACAATTTCAATGATCACTTTACACTTTTGACAACAGGCATTGAATTTTCAAACGCTTGCCAATTTAACGACCATTTCAGCATACAATAACAAACAACAAAAGCCCTCATCCACATCCTCTATTATAAATTTGCTCGCCAACTGCGCAACACGCGTCGTTGCAGTCATTAAAAATGCTCGCTCAATTATTTAATTAACCGTGAGCGGTCCGCGGAACATACATCCACTACTCTAGGCGATTTCACTCATTTTCCCGCTAATTACGATGTATTCCCGCCTCGTGGCACTTGCTCAACCAGGTCTCGAAAACGAAAGGGAAACATATCGGAGCGGCGACCCGATTATGGGCGCACAATATTTCTCTTTCTCTCTTAACCAGAAGCGCGTGCGAACATTGTTTCTAATTACCGCGATCTCGTGTATTGCGTCTCCGGCGAATATTCGCTCTCACACTAATTTATAACTTTTCGCAACCTTGGCTCCGGTAATTAACAAGGCTTTCCATAAACGTACGCATATTAGCTCCCCCGATTGGCGTAATTGTAAGACCGACAATTCATACGAGGGACACAGAGATTTAGTTAGATAGAGATAGAGATACAGAGAGAGAGAGAGAGAGAGAGAGAGAGAGAGAGAGACAGACAGGCAGACAGACAGACAGAGAGACAGAGAGAGAAAGAGAGATGAGGTCCCTTGATAAATCAAATAACAAGTTCGAGTAGCGAGCGACTAATCTGCTTAATCTATCGCGCGGACGCGGTAGCGCTGCCACCGAGATAATCGATAATGTCCGTAATGCACTCGCTCTCTTTCTCTCCAACAGCCGGCAATGGGAGGGGGGGGGGCGAGTCCTAGAAGGAGGAAGGGAGTAGGGACTGCACCGTAAACGATGCGTGTAATAGCTGTCAACACGCTGGATGAGGCTCGATGATATGCACGTTGCGCACACTTGTCGTTGCCTGCCTCAAGCTTTCAGTTGTTTTACAACAGGAATTGGCAGAACGTCTTCTTCTATGCATCTTCCTCCTACTTTCGATTGATATCCTTGCGCGAGTAACAACTGCTTTAGAGCGATACATCCATAGTATCTTGTAAAATTTGATATTACTTTGAGACATCGAAGGAGAAGGGAACGCGCCAATATCGATGTATAGTAATAAAAATGAAGATTACATGCTCTTATGGGCGATTTGTTAGAAGTTACGAATCATTTGCTTGGATATTAAACGTACGGGATTACATGAAATTGTAAGAAATTGAAAATTCGGATAAAAGCTATATAAAAAGATTAGAATTTGATATCATTTAACTTCAGACGTTCACATGGACGAGTTTTCAAGTATGCTTTAAGTCAGAGTTAAGCTTTCTACTTTCAAGGAGTTTTTAATTAAAGGATCATTTTCAACTCCATTTAATTTTTATCAGATTTCTAATATGTTCGGTTCTTTGGATATGCGAATTTTTATGGAAATCGAGTTTTATTAAGGACTCGGGATATATCACTAAAATAACTACTATCTCTAGAAATATGGTTCGTTAAATTGAAATGTTGCTAGTGAATTTTATTACTCGATAATCAAAACTAACCAATGCACTGATGCCGTAGGATAACGGTGAAAATATTTATTGGCAAATTAATGCATTTATAATATAAATGAGAATTACAATTAGAATAAAAATTTATCGGTTCGTTATTCAATTTTATTTCCATGAGTTAAGCATACGACACGACTTTATTAACGAAAAAAAAAAACGATATTCATAATTATTCGTGGAAAATTTTTAATATCTCTTAAATATTATTAAGTAGTGCAGTTATCTTGTATTAAATTCTATTTTATAAGCATGAAAATATATGGATTATATTCTAATAATATGTTTCCTTTTTTATGTTCCAGGTATGTTTATTTTCACTGTACTCACTTTACATTGCATTTACTATTAGTAAGTTAAATAAAATTAATATTAAATAAATGATAAATATTTATTATTAGTATGTTAAATAAAATCATCAATTATAAATAAAAAATAATAAAAGACTAATAGTATAAAATAGTATATTGGAAGATTGTTTTTAAAATGAATAAATTTGTCAAATACGTATTATTTTAATGTGATTGCTATAGCAATAAAAATATTAAAATATTAAAGCAGATAAATACACTAGTACTCGCTACAATAAGGTTAAACTATAATTTTGAAAATTTTTCCTAACGATACGTGCACACATTTGAAATAATAATAGTTAATTTAATTGTGAATAGAGTTAAACATTGGAAAAAATGGGAAAAAAATTTACCACGATTTGCACGACATTTAAATTACTTTTTACAATATAATTTATTATAATTAATAGATCATAATTTATAAATGTTATTACTAGATTACGTATCTTCTGTCTTGAGTTTGGTACATTCCAGCTATCACGGCATTTTATAAATAATAAATTTCATTGAAATTGCAAGCGATTTTCTCTGGTCGTTATCAATTTTATTTGCTATACTATTCGCAATGAAAATAACATATTCCAAACTCTTCTCTTCCTAATATTATTATTAAGAATATACTTAATAATATTATTTTCCGTCTGTTTATCGTGAAGTTCTTGAACTCGATACTTCTACCACAATACTAAAATGCCAATATTATTGATATTTTGATACAATCTTCCGCGCCTTAATTTGAACTAACTTTTGAAAAACTTAATATATTTAATTGAAACTTGACTTTTACCCAAAACAAGTTATAAATTGAAGGGAGAAAAAGATATTGTAATATCATATCCCGAACTTCTTAACTCGCAAATTAATTAACAAACAATATAGTTAATGAGTTTCTTGTCGAAGAAATAATTGATAAAGAGCAATCAAACAAAATTTAAGTTTCAATTCGTCGTATAGTTTATGATGGGAATTAATTTTTATAATACAAAAATGACATGAATTTGGAAAATTTATGTGCCACCGATCTTAGTGCAATAACCGTATATTATGAGAGGCCATGAATTTCATATGACCGGCATAGCACGTAAGATTTGCTTACAGCATAAATTGAAAGCACAAGCAAGTGTAGAACAATGAGACTGCAATTCCCAAAGTAATTCCATTCGAATTATACAAAGTCTATTACTTTTAATCTCGCAAGAGTAATTTAGCGCAATAACAAATAATCTGATGCAATATTGCTAAAAAGTCTATAAATCGCGAGTAGTCGAATATGGAGCTTACGTCACACGAGTCATCCATTATTCGAGCAATCTTCTATCATTATGCGCAAGTGGCTCATTCATGAGCACCGAAGGAGCCGCTCAATCCGAGGGTAATACAAACGTATCCGTGCCAACAATCGAGCCTCAATTTCCCCGGGCGCAGCTCATTGTTCGCCATCACGAGGGAGGATTAATTAGCGCGCGACACCCAAAAGTCGGCGGATCGCTTGCGCAGCCTCAATTAACGCCTCGGTGAATCGGCCGCTTGAAAAGTACCGATCGCTACATGCGGACGTTAATTGAATCCTCGGGCAGGCATAATTGGTGCGGGCCCGCGGGGAAGTTTCCCGGATTTCGAAAGCCGGCCATTGCGCAACCGCTGATTGATTACCTTTTCTTGCTCTTATGTAGACGGTAATGGTACATTAGGGCATGTTTTTGTCTTGCCGAGGTGCAGCACCGATCGACACGCGAATCGATCAATAAATTGATTCTTCGGTGATGGGACTTGCTCGTGTGTTTAAATCGATTTATTTATGGGAGGATCTCAATCGACAATTCGTGAGCTCTCAGCTTCGTTTCTTGCGGGGTGGTAAAATTTTTGGCTGAAACTAATGCTCTTAGCGATTTGTAAAAGGATGCTCTATAGGCATGCCTTAATACCATTAAATCTTTTAAAAGAAAAAATACCGGGAGCATTTACTTTTATGCTGAATTATAAATGTCGATAAAACGTGTAATGTATAATTTAAAATGACAAATTACATTTCGAGGAGTGAAATTGATTTTTTAATTAAATTGCGCTCTGTCAAATCTTTAAGCACAGTTTCTAAAAATTGAAGATTCAACATACATAAATATTTACACATCACTGTGTATATATATACATATATATATATACATACATACATACGTACATACATAAATATATTATACTCTGAACCAAGTGTGCATGAATTATTTTCATCTTCGACGATTCGATCGTTTAAGTTGAATAATGCAAGGAGTCTGTTTTTTGAAGAAAGACAATTTTTATTTTTCTCTTTTCCAGCTTTGGTTGAGTTGTACTGACGAGTGGTAAAACTCGTTTCGCTAATTACGATGCGTTCGAGAAAATTGTAACTACGTATGTAAAATAATCAAATAGATGAAAGATAAGCAGAAAAATATAATGTTTGGAAACTAGTTGTCTGGTTCAATTAGTAAAATTGCAATAATTTCTTCCAATTGAAATCCCCCATGTAAAATAAAGTTTCCTTGATATATTTATAACAATTTGAAAATAATTTAATACAATATAATATTTTCATTTACTAATTTATTAAAATTGGTACTTAATTTACTTCGAATATGGTTTTTGTGACGCTGTGTATAAAATCACATTAAATCGTGATATCGTTACATGTTTGTTTTATAGATTGCCAGGCAAACAAAATACTTCATAATCTTTAAAATGATCTTATTTGATATGAATTTGTATACAATTACAAGCATATTTTCTACAAGAAATGAGTAAGTAAAACAGAATTTATTGTAATCTACTTGAGTTTTTGTATCTATTACCTGTATGTATATATATATATATATATATATATATATATATATATATATATATATTATACATGTAAGTGCTAATGTTTCAAAAGTACTCAATTTTAATTTAATTAAAACAAATTTTCTAGTTTTTGTTTGGGTAAATTTAAAAAAAATTCAAAATTCAATGTGAAAATTGAAAAGAAACAACTATCCTTACTTTTAAGTACTGCACTGATGTAACAATATTTAAATAGACGAAATTAAATAAATAGGAAATCAAATAAAAGTCTTTGCTTATATGATTAGAGCTTCCATATTTATGACGTGGTTTTAATTTTATACTTGATGAAATATAAACATTAAAACTAGCATGTTTATGCATAAATCTGTATTTAATTAAATTTTTAAAAGTAATAGATGGAAAAAATATAAATGCTATTAAAATACTAAAATAAAATTACGTACATAACAAATACACATTCACCTCCGTTATTACTCATCGTACTATCAATAACAAATATCTCCATGATTTCTCAATCTTTAATTTTAATAAAATAACATGTAGCAAGGATTTTCCTTACTGTGTATATCACTTATCTACTACATAATAAACACCCCTAAATACTATCTCTGGTCATTCAAGAATCTCAACATTTTGATAAATATAATTAATTATCAAGTACTTCGTTATTACTTCGATAATATTAATGGTATATCCACATAATTCACTCGAATTATTTTATCTATTATTATCTAAAGTTTTGTTATTTGCCTTGCAAAATTTAAAAAGAAGAAAAAAAAAGCTATAAAATATCCTCCCCCTTGTTTTTTTTCACAACGAGTTGCTGAATCATGACGTATTGACAATTGCTAGTGATTATTTATAGTAAATACTAGCGAGGGTGGGAAATGTAAAATTCATTTGGAATTCCATTGTATTATGTAAATTTGATTTATCATTGCAACTGACGATTGCATGATTACGTAGACAATCTAATCATCCGATTTTAGTTCTCAGCTCATTTAAAAATGCTGCACGTGCTCTTTAAGTGCCGACAAGGAAAAAAGTTTACGTGGAGTTTATTCGTATGAATCATAAATGCATAAATAAAAATTATGATAATTATTTAGCTCTTATAACACGAGTGTTACGTTCCTAGACGATACTAAGCAATGTAATTTTTATTAAATTGTTATTTACTGTTAACAATACGTTTAATTGAATAGCATTTACGAGTTAGTTAAAATTTGATTAGGTTGACTTGAATTAAGTTACATTAATTAAGACTTTCTTATTTGTTCTATTTGATAATTTAATTCATATGTGCAGTCTATAGAAATGTCTGAAATTTTATGCGATTTTTATGTAAGTGTATTTTTATCAATAAAAATTATTCCATCTTAAAATTGCTGAAATATGTGAAATGGTATTTCGAAATTTTCTTTTATCATCAAACAATGTTTCGAAGATAAATTATTCGGCTTTATAATTATGATGTATCTTTAGCCTTAATTAATTTGAAAAAAAAAAAAAAAAATTAAATTAAAAGCGAATAGCCTATTTAAGCAAAATTGACGTACAAAATTGATATAGCAAATAAAAATTCTTGAAAAAACTATTTATTAAAATGCACACTACTTAATTCATTACTAATAATTGCCAATAGCAACTGTAAATTACAGACAAAAAGTTGTCGGTATGCAGTGGCGTGGGAAGAATGTTATTCCGGAAGTATTAATATTATAAATAGCACGGGTTGTTTCGTCTGTACGTTGAAAAGAGAACGCGGGGAGACAAGAATAATGAGAAAGAAAAATTCAAATACACAAACAGTAGAGAAAGATCAAGTGCATGAAAGAAACAAGGCAAGAGGCGCCGAAGGAAAAAGCCACGCAGACAGAGAGAAATGGGATAAGAGCGAGGCGAGAGTTTATATACACTGACTAATTGTAAGTACACAACCGGCAAATGTGCCGCGCCGGTATCGAGTGGACTATACGATACGCGCGCCTAAGTATGCACTTACAAGTCGGCAAATATCCCCGCGAACGTGTAAGTTAATGATATCACGGTGATTTAAACTGATGCACTTTTGCAGCTTGACGGGACTTTCTTTTTATTCTCATTCCAATACACTCGTTATCTTGTATTAGCCGTTACCTGCTTGTTTCAGTCAATAAATGTATTTGGCTAAATTTGCCGATTTTTTCTGCCAAAGGTGCTGAGAGGTATTTGGATTTTTACAGTGATTATCATCCAATGATTATTATATGAAATATAAACTCTAAAGTTGTTAATTTGCGATAATAAGTCAATTGCTACAAGCGAAAAAATAAATTGTGAAAAAATGGGTTTAAAATTTTATCGGCAAAAATTTACTAGTTCAAATAGTCGAAATAAATATTCAAAATAATTAAATAATTAAAAATAATAATCAACATGGCTTTAAATGATATACGAAGTGTGTACAATGAAAATTATAGGTATAATTTCAGTTTTCTCGCATAAATTCCTGCTTACTGCAATTACCACACACATAAACACACACGCGCATACACACACATATGTACACACATACACATATATATATATATATATATACATACACACACGCATTCATACACACACGCGCGCATATACGCACACGCATACATACACACATACATACCTACATGCATACATACAGAGAGAGAGAGAGAGAGAGAGAGAGGGAGAGAATGAGAGATGGTAAAAAAATAAAATGTCTACCTATCAGTGTTATTAAGATATTGTGAAAAATCAGAAGAAAAAGTTCCAACACTTAATTCATTAAAAGATTAAAATAGTTTATCAAACTGGTGTTAATAAAAAAAAAAACAACAACAATAACAACAAAAAAACAACAACAACAACAAAAAGAAACACGATTGATTTTTATAAAGACTAAATTTGCTGTTGAAAGAGGCTCGCAGGAGTTTTTAAATTTTATCACTATAATATATTAATTACCGTTAATAGTTACTCGCTTTATTATAAATTAAAGTATAATCTGTAACACGCATTATATAAAAATACGGACGTTACAAATCATCAGAAATGATTTAAATCAGTTTCGACCAAATAAGGAAATCTTTGAAAATCCTTCAAATAATTCACCAAGATCATACGCATAATTCGAATCAAAAGTGAAAGCGGCATTAATAAAAAAAGAAATCCCGCCGAAACTATAGGAACGAAAATGTACGCATTAATTAAGTTGTCGCACTGGAGCTGCAGGTACTTAATGTACAAAACAGCCGGTCACCGAACGCAATCCACTTGAAATAAATAAATTGATACATTCCCAGCAGGCCATATTACCTACGACCTGACATCCTCGTAATTCCAAGACCGAAAAATGCTGGGAAACGATTTGTCCCCGGCGGTGTCCGCGCAGGTGCGCAACTTGAACGTGGCACGCGAGCCCTCTTGCTTTATTAGATGCGGCTCGGGTTCCCGACCCTTCCCACTTCGTCCTCGGGACATCGCCGTAGCCGGCTATAGGCATCGGGGGTCACTCGGCTGGCGCCGCTGCCGCTAATTGAATCTTTTTTTCGCAATAATTGCGAATTAACAAAGAAGACAATAGGCTGGGACCTAATACTAACCTCCGTCCACCGTCCCGCCATCTGCAGTCATTAGGCTGGCAACATTCAACATCAATCGACAATACAGCGCCTCTGTGAATGGGAAGTAACATCGATTTCCGAAAGGTTTGCACGTGGGCCAGGAAGTATAATCCTCATCTTCAACGTGACGCCATCGCCTGGACATTGAATCTGCATTTGATTACGAGTCTTTCTTGATATCTCTGAAACTCGGTTTCACGATTCTTCCGCTTATTTTGTTTTTATTATTAAGCTTTTGTAATTTAGCCGACAGCAGCTAATCAATAAAGGCTTCATTACTTTTGGTAGCGCGAGGCTTTTTATCGAGTCGAGATGCTTAAATCAGATTTCAATTGTGTTCGCGCTCTTAGTCATAATTTTAGGTCTGATTTCCTCACGGTCAAACATTTTGAAAAACTCACGCCCCCTAAATTATAGGAAAATATCTAAAAATAGGCATTTTTATATTGAAATTTTCGTAGCAGTTGCGCGAGCTGTTTACGTTTGATAATTATGGAAATTACTCGATTCGAGTTTAAGAAGTTCACGAGCGTTGTGTATGAACTTGCGAAAAGTAATAAACAGGAATTTCATCACAAATGGCTCAACATAGATAAGCACGCAATAATCATAAAGTATGATTATTTATTTGAAAAGTAAATAACTTCGTAACTAACTGTATAAATATGAATAATTGCAAATATAAAAAGGAATGGGCTACTTATATACGTAATTATAATTACAATGAGAAATTCGCTTGTGGCGATAATAAGCACGATAATGGTAGCTGAATATTAATATTAAATTAACAGTAATAATAATGGGACGATTGAATAAAACTAAATTAACTTTTTCTAATCAGGAAAACGTTCAATTTATTATCGTCTTTATTTGTATAGAAATAACTTTTACCAATCTTATTCATACGCCATGTGAAAAATAATTAGATATGCTTAAATCTGTAGACTCATATAATTAATTCGCCTCCTTTAAATACGTACGCATACATATATATATATTTTTTTTTTTTTTAAATAATTCACGAAATGAGCCGCAATTATCCGAGTATAGCATATTATCCTCAACAGAATAAGCGTGATTCGACTTTCCTACTTCGTAATTACATTCAACGTTAATTTAAAAATCATTAGGTATCGCGTACATAGTTCATTTTCTATGAGTCAACAATTTTAATTCACCAAGAATATCATTAAAATTTACACGTGAAATAAAAAAATTTTCAGTCACTTCGTTTCCTTTAAATGAAAATGGATACACACTACGGGTAATAATTAGGCAAAATACATAGTGTAAAAAAGTGTGCTACTCGGCTCAAAATTAACCATTAGAGCATTAAAATTTAGTTGCAAGGATTACGAGCATATAATTATATAAGTATAGTCATATTTCTTCGGATAACTTCTTTAAAGGATTTAAAAAAAAAAAAATCTTCGTCTTATTTCGCTACGATTTCACCAGTTTTTTTTTATCGATTTTTACGTTCACCCTGCAACTTCTTTAATTTTTTCTTTTTTTTGGATTTTCTAATTATCCAAAATATTTTCTTATAGCTCGCCGTTATTATATTTCAAACGAATTTACTTCATGTGGATAAAAAAGAAAGGTTCAACCTAATTTAATAATACATTTCTGAAAATATAATATCGAGTAAATGTATATAATTTTTGGAAAAATACATATAAAACATAATTTGAGTATTTAAGTATAAATTGTACGTACAAATGTAAATATAAGATTTATAAGAAATATGAATATAAGAAAATTACAAATGTAAATATGAAATATAAGAAGCTTTATAAATATAAACAAAATTTCTTATTTATGGTCCATAATGACCTTTTTTGTTCTTTTCTTTTGTGTTTTATACCCTTAAAAGTAAGATTATTAAAACTTTCATATTTTATACAGAATTGGAATCTACTGTATATAGCTTTCTCTTCGAAAATAAAGATCATTTTGAAATTAATTATTCATCGTTTACAATATATTTACATAGTACAATTATGATTATTTGGACTATATTACAAAATCGTATAATTAATCAAATATTATTTTAATAACTTATATGTATGAAAATTTATTATCGTTCTTCGCTTAAAAGTTTATATCATTTATTTCTGATAGTAATTTCGTAAATGCCTTAAGATATAGCAAAATCAGATATCGAGAACATTCAATAAATTATAAACATTCGTTACCTTCTTATTTATCGTAATCTTACATCATTAAAATTATCGTTCCATTATTCACGATTAAAAAATTGTTTTTGAAACGATAAATTTGACAAAATATTTTGACAAATTATTTTAATTTACCTATTATTTTATATACAATATAAATAAAATATTAGTCTGGCTTTAATTAATTAAAACAGGAAAATGGATTATTTGAGAGAATAGAAAAAATTGAAAGGATATAAATATAACTTAATGATGCTTTGCGAAGTATTGTATAAAAAATAATTTCTCATAAATCCGTCTATTTTAAAATTTAAAATAATTTTAAAAGGACAAGTTTTAGATAAAAATTTTTATTTCCTCAATAATTTTGATTTAACATAGAAATATAATAATGAAAAATCCATTTGTTAAAATCAAGATGAATTAGAAATTCAGTTGTACGCCCACAATTTAAATGCCAATTATGTAAATATTTACTATTCTTATAATTTACGATAATAAAGATTACGATAATTTAATAAGGTCATTGAAATACAATTACGAGAGAGTTGTTAGTAACATCAAGTATAAATGAAATGATCAAACTATTCGATAAGTATCAGTAAACATATCTTACTACTCGTAAATGATGTAAAAATTAATTTATCACAAATATATCTCTTTGGGATTCAACTGCTATTTTTAAATATTCCAAAACATTCCACATAAAGTAGCAATGATTATTTTATATAACACCATTTTAGAATATTTTTAAGGTCAATTAATGTTTAAGGAGCTGGAACACATGTGTGTGTATATATATATATATATATATATATGTATAAATTATCCATATAAGCGAATGTGACGCTACTACAGAAAAATCTTTGACAATGCCAAAATTTTAGAAAAGGAAAACAGAAGGTGTAATATGTATAGAAGAGAAGCTTCATATGAAGTAATTTTCATATAGGCATCCAATAATACTTAAAAATAAATATTTTTATACCGTGTAAATATGCAAAAGAAAATAATTAGAATAGTTTGAAATGAGGTTGGGATTCTCGACGTCGCACGTTGTAAGTCAAAACTTCGCATAATTTTGCAATAGTCGCGGTAATAAGGTATCAATCGCAAAGCCTTTAAAATGCTTTTGCACCTTACAGTTTTTCTATTTCATAATATTCTTCTCATTTACAAGACGATCGTGAGGATCTTTTGGTGCTATTAGTCGGCACAGCGTAGCTCGTCGTTATAAACACTCGTTGCACGCGTGTTTATGTAGATCCTAATGGGCTTGGAGATCAGTTGGAAAATGTTAAATCGTGCGCGGCCATGATGCGTGTACGTGCGCGGGACGTATTCAAGGGGAATGCTCGCATCGCGTAATAAGATGCGAGCTTAGTCACGTCGGGCCATACATCCGCGGCATGAGGAAAACCGCGGGGCGGCGGGCGATTTGGTACGGGGAGGGGGTAAGAGCAGCGGAGAAGGCGCGATGCATTATAGGTTGTTGCCCGGGTCGGAGTTAAAAATTTCATACGGGTGTGATGAATGGAGCGATCGCGCACGTGCGCCACGGCGGAAAGTCAGCGGTCCGTGGGTATATCGCGTTACCTAATTTTCAATTTTCTAATTGGAGCCGAACGTAAGCGTACACCCGTCGGAGAATCGTATTTATTCGACAAACTACGTATTTTGCGATGAATTTTAAAGGGAGAAAATTATACTTTATAGTTGCATGATCGGCCAGGGTTCTCGATGACCCCTCTCACTTTATTTCTTTTGTTTATCGAATTGGCCGGAGCCTCGTGATCTAAGCCCGTAATCGGCCATATCAGTCCATCGCTAGCCACCTTTCCAAAACAGGCTGTCAAGAATGTTCAGCTGGAGATGATTTTAACGCTTGGAGTTTCATGGTAACGTGGCTTATGGATTGCCAACATTACGGCGCGTTAAATCAGTGGTTGAGAGATTAATATACTCAATACTAAATACTTCAGTATTCACTTCATTTAGTAAGGAGAATATAACGTCTAAACAACATCGCGCTAAATCAATGATAAAGCTCGTGCTGACTCTTGCGCGTGTCGTAAAGCAATGGCGGGAGGAGGGGGAAAAATATATGCAAGCCCTCGTAATAAGGGAAACCCAAGGCATTGTCAAACATGGCGAATTATCGAAGGAAGAAAATGTATAATATATTCATTAATCTGTCAGCAGAAAATAATCAAAATCGTTCATGCATAAATTAAATATACACGCGGTGTAGTTACCACGAATATTTATCATCGAAGAAACTGGTTAAATATTTTTAATTTACACCCTTTATGGCATAAATTAACTTTTTAATGACTCGACAATTCTGATACTCAAATCTAACAGTTTCCTTCGAGATAGGAATGAAGAAACTATATGATTCTCTAAACCATATGTTAAACTTTCTGACACGCCATTTATTTTATTTTAGTTTTATTGATGATAAGAACCTTCGCTTTAATAAATGTATGCACATGTAAGCTTAAAATATACAGATACTCAAAGTAGAGAATGCTTTTGAAAAGCTACGTATATTTGATATATTTGAAGCCTCTATGTTATAACCAGGCGTTTATTATTATTAGTGAAAATAAAAATTAAGGCCCAAGTACTCTGACGAACCATGGCAACCAACAAATTCAAGCTATCAATAATCTAATTCTCCAACGACTGTTCTATTCTTAATCGCTCGTCAATGCCAATGACACGTGTGTGTGTGAGATAGGCATGATAGGGCTAAGCAGCCGTCCAAGTAAACTCTGCTCATACTCGGGGATTCGACTATTTCCGAACGTAGAACGAACGGCGTGCAAACCCGGGCCTTACATAGCTGATGGAGGAGACGCGGTTGGAGGTTGGACTCATCTGGAGCACGAAGGGAATGGTAATTCGCGCGAGTAATCGTCGATTGGAGAAACAGCGCGCCCGTGGCTCCCACGGGTTGGTGGCGCATGCTTAGACACAGGAGGATGAACGATCGATTGGCGGATAAGTTGGAGGGGTAATAGATACCAAGATCCTCATCCTACCGATCCTTGATCGTCGCAATAACGTGCGTCATGCGACTACGATGAACTTCGTTGAGTGCCAGCCAAATTAATGTATAGCGCGAATGCTCGCGAGCTTGTGGTAAAAGCATCGAAAGCTCGAGGGACAGGCCGGCCGATGTAATATTACTTAATAAGTTTCCGCTGTATTTTTCGTCTTCGTGTACGAATATTTTGCATTTAAAGAGGAATAAATCGCCACTTAGTCGTTTGCTAGATGCGTGCGAATCAGTTGGCTCATTCATGGATAATCAAATTTATCGGTGGACATAAATAGGCATAAAGCATAGTTTTCGTTAGACTTTACGATCTCGTTTCATTTTAATTTCATGTTTTGTTGCGTAATTGACAAGACGATATTCGTGTCGCCATTGACTCTTCTACGGTTCATTATAGCAAAATTCATTCCTCCTATAAATTTGTCGCATTTTTTTTCAATTGTTCGTATTGCTATTTCGCATTCCAATCAATACATAAATTCGTTTGTAATACCTTTCTTGTATCTGATTCGAATATTATGCTTTACCCGCTTTCCTCGTAAATTATTCGAGTAGAAAGTGTTTCAGCTTTAAACACAATTTCTTACCTAACTCCACGGATATTTTTGATTATTTTTTCTACGAGTGTCATCAAACGTTCGAACAGCATTTACAATAACGAAAATTCTAAAAAAAAAAATTTATTAGTTTCTCAAAGATGATACAATTTGTTAAGCAAACAACTAAAACCATTGGCTTAATTCGCCTGTGTCCAACGGCAATCTATTTTCATTCTATATTGAATAATTCTACTTTACAATGATTTTACTGTTAAATTATTTTGCGAATAATCGCTTTTGTAATTGTATTTTAAATGATTATCGAATAGGACAAGAAACGCAGAATTTCTACGGATGACGCCACTAATCACCCGAACTTGCAATGAAAAATAAATATTTCAATCTAATCCCGTCCTTCTATCCTTATTTAAGTTAACTATAATTCCACTCGTACACATTTATTCGAAAGCGTAAACATCCACTATTTCCAATCAAACCTCGCGATCTCTTCCTTCTTTTAATTAAGCGCCTAGAATCTGGCAAACTTTAATCCCAGCGGCAGTTACTCACGATTTTTCCCTCGTACGGTGGAAAGCGAGCATCTACCTACCACCTACCCTCCCCTTACCCCTAGTCCATTACCAATAATACATCCCTTCTCCTCCCCGCTCCCCCAAGCTTCTCTCTCTCTCTCTCTCTCTCTCTCCCCTCTTTCCCCTCCTCCTCCTCCTCCTCCTCCCAATATGCAAAAAACTTGAAAAAAAAGATGCCCCTCGCGCTTTATAACGCCAGGCCACGAAGCTATACGATTACAGGCGCGTCCATATTTATTGAACCGTGGTTCCTGCACGCGAAAGATCGAGAAAGAAAATTACCGTGGCAGACGTATAAATACGCGGCTGGCCATTCGTATTTCGTAGCCGCGGAGATTCGTTAATTAAGAGATAATTCTTCTCAGAGGAGATCGGGCGTGGACGAGAGACGCCTTATCGCGCATTGTTTATTGGGGTAAGAGGCGCGCATATGCCGATCGGAATTATGTTTTATTCGCGCATCGTCAATTAATTTCCTTGGGCTATATGCACGAGGGCGACGTACTTTACGAGCTTTTATTGAATGGAAGAAACGTTTTTTATTAGCTACGTTGTCAGGCTCTAGCCGAACCGGGCATTAAAACTGCGGTGTCAAGTGGATAAAAAGTGTGCGTTGCGCATTAAATTACGGATGTATGCGGCTGCGAGCTGAAAAAAAAAAGTAATATACGACGTTCCTGTGTGATACTGTAAGCATTGCTATAAACATCATAACTTTCGGATTCTTTATTCGTTAATTCAATTATCGTTTGTGAATTATATTTTCTCGAATATAACATTTGGTTCATAAAAAACATCACGGCTTTATAATAGATACAATATATGCTCCACGATTCATAATAATTTAATCCGATGAAAAGTTATTATTTTCATTTCAAGTATTATTATTGTGTTTATTAATGGGCGTTTTCATTGTCGTTGTCGTAGTCGTTTTCATCGTTATCGTTGCTGTGTTATTATATTAAAATTATTATTAATAATAAGCAAGAAGATTACTGAATAACATTGACATATGTATACAATGAAATATGTATATGAAAATAATATAAATATAATTAATCATTCGCAATTGATGTATTAATGAGAACTTTATGATTGCGATTCAAAGTTAATAATTTGATTGTCTACACGATTTTATCATTGTTAATCGAGTAAACCGACCGCGAGTAGAAATTATTACCATTATACGAATTTATAGAAGAATATTATTGCAAATAAGATAAGATTTGATGGAATTGAAGGTATGATATGAAAATTGTTGTCTAAATACTAAATAGAACGTAGACTGGCAATTTCAATTCCTGAATAAGCAATTACAATAAAATTTAATACTACGTGTAAAGAATTCCACGCGGATATTAGATTATAGATACTAAATTACGCCTCCTTCTCTTTTCACAATATTTGTAAGATTTTTCATATATATATATATATATATATATATATATATATATATATATATATATAAACTCTTGGAAACTGATTTACAGAACGTTGATAATCTCAACATTGTGATATTTCAAGTATACCGGAAACAGTTTCCTCCTCGTTATAACGGAGCCTCAATTAAAATTGTCTCTACAGCCACACGATAATTCGTATCTTTGTTAATTCAAGTAAGACTTCCTAACTTGGAAAAGCGTGCGTCGTACATTGGGAGCCGATGTATCTTTTGGATCGAACAAAGTAAAGTTCGACTGGTTGCGTCAATGTCGAGAGCTGTAATAGATAACCGTGTAGCTAATGTCTTCTCGTGCGTAATCGTCTAGTGCTCGCGCGATTTTCCGGATTTATCGTTAGGAATATATAGATTGCGCTCGTTAAATCGAACTTCGATTCTTGGGGATACTTGTCGTGTCGAGCATCCAAGTGAGTCAGCAATACCGTGATATTTATGAGTGGTGGGCAAACAAATCTACCCATTTATACGAATACTTAGGTAACGAGAGTAGCTAGCTAGCTATCACTGACATTTTGCCATTCGAAATGTCGAAAATGCCGGGGCTTTGTAAAACAGTACGGAGGGAAATTTCCTATTTCACAAATTAATCGACCTAATATTGAAAAGGGAAAAATGTCAAAATCTACGAGCGAAAACTGCATCCATTGTCGCAATATATCATGCCTCTTTCGGCTCCACTTATTTCAGAAGGAAGAAGAATGGGAGATTTGGAAAGCAACGAGTTAGTTACTCGGTGTCTGCCTCGCCGAACTACGCTCGGGCATAAATTTCAATGAGCCTCGTGCATGTCTAGTTTAGAAAATCAGTGACAGCGGTATACGTACGCAAATCCATGCAACGCCTCCGACATTGACTCCAAACATAAGCGATCGTGCATTACGTAATGGCGCGGGATGAGCGCGCGCCTGTACCTACGGTTACACCGTCGTATCTTTACGATTATGACTAGCTAACGGGGGAAAAGTAACAATTTAATGAAGATTTAACTGCATTAATGCTTAGCCTACGCACACCCGACTTGTAATTTCTCACTCTCTCGAGCATTAAAATCCAGCTTGGCATCGCGCCTGATATTTTTACTTTCTTTGCTTCACTACTATACCAAGTTCCTTCTCTAATTATACGCTTGGCTTAATATTTCTTTAATACTTGGATCAATGTATTATTAGAATACCAACCGCGAGATCTGTAAATAAATTTCGCAAACTATTTGCAGATAAATAATTAGTCGACGAGACTGAAGATAAATTTACAAAATTGTTTAGAAAATGAAACAAGCTATATTACATTTGCGCATCTAAATGTAATGATTAATATATTACAACATTTCCATATGTAAGACATTTTTCACAAAATTAATAATAAAGAATTAAAATTATAGTTGAATTCTTAAATTACATATGGTTTCTTTTTTCTTTGTTTTTTTTTTCTTTTTTTTTTTAATATAAATAAATAAATAAAAATAAAAGAAAGCTAATTACTAAATATTAATTACTTAAATAAGCTACGATAGTGAAAAATTTAGATAATCTGGTCCTCGTTCGGAGCAGCGACGGGAAAAATTCACAAAATCGACATTGAAGCACAGCTAGATAAGCTCCATGAGGGTAGATAAAGTAATTTTGGAGAATCTGGGAGGCGATTATCAAGCTAGGCAGTAGGCTAGTAATCGTCCATTTTTCGACGTCTGGCGCACGAATTGCGACAGAAACCATTGAAAAGTCGAGCGGCGCTCCCCTCGATGTCGATAATCGTCACCGACCTGGATCGCACTTATCGCGCAACGCAGTTGCCTTGTTTCGTCGCTGCGTGGGCGCTTTAACACGGCCCGGGCTAATTAAGCGTCGAAGCCCGACTCTCTCGTTGCTGTTGTTGTCGTTGTCGTCGTCGTCGTCGTCGCTTAAGCAGTACTAAGGGAGATCCGGGGGGTTAGAGAGATATTTACGCGGAACCCGATTTTCTTCGGCGATTGCACGACGTTTCAACCTACATACGTGGTGCGATCGATCGACGTCGACCGATTTGCCGGTGATTAATCAAGAGGGGATCGAGGCTTTTGTCACTATGGAGATGAAAACTAGGAAACATCGACAGATTTGCTACGAAATGAATTGCGGTGAACTGGGTTTTCTCTCGACGAAATCAAGATAAATGCACTGATAGTGGTATTTTCCCACCTTAAGCTCGCTTGATTACTGCCTAAACGCTATCGAATTTGTTTAACCTTCTGGTTAAATATAAATGAATTGTCATCAATTAAAAAAGCGTCCGCTACGAATCGTTTGTTCATAGTATCGACACGATGTATTAGTTATTTTGTCTAGTCAATTATAAAAATTTATATCGCCGATAGTTGTACTTGCGATAGATTCTAATTTTATAATCAAATGTTTTTGTTGTGTATATTTTCAATGTAAAAGGAAGAGAAATCGCATATCCGTGGCCAATCGTTGCCCAACTAATCTCCGAGGGTCGTAGTGGAATTCGAGCAAATTCCCGGGGTGAGAAAACACTAGTGTTTTTGGATTTGGAGATTCGATCACTCACTTCCAATGTGATGTAACGTTCCGATTACTCATTGGCCCAAATCATTTGATTCGTGTCGAGGAGATATCGGATTTCATCACGAATAAAATATTCGAGCCACAAGCCATGAAGATAGTATCATACGTAATATATGATATGATATTAAAGAAAAAAAAATCTGCAATTAAATTAAATACATAAGAATAAATAAATACATAAAATACTTCAGAAATATACATTGGTCTAAAGCTTATAACATTTTTTTATTTTATTTTCCATTCTTGAAACGATTTTTTTTTTTTTTTTTTGTTTTTTATATGGAAAAAATTATAGAATTCAATAAGGTCTGTAATGTTGAGATTCTGGTAATAATTTCATTTAAACTCGGCCAAATAAAAAAATATATTAGATTCACAAATGTATATGTAAATTACTAATAAATTTATTATACCATATTCTCGTTAAATTCGTTAAAGAATGCTATCTATCTTATATATTTGTATAATAATTTTTAAACTTTCATTGAAATGTAATCAATCAATTCGATGTTTAACAAACATGATTAAATTCGATAAAGTATTAACATTCGACATATAAATTAATTAACATTTTCAAATATTGCATACTCTTATTTTTCATGTGCATTAAAGATTATAAATTAAAAATTATTCCAAACTGGCTTGAAAGAAATAACATAACCATTCCAATATATTTTCTAGATAGGAATTATTTTTATAGTTACACGATATGTTCAATCGCGTATTGTGAACGAAATTGTGATTTTTAACATAATTAATAAATGGCCCTTAAATTTTAGATTATTTATATATATAATCTTTTGCAAATCAATTAAAATGAATTAGGTAACATACATCATTGTCATAAAATCAAATATTCGTAATAATATAAAATGAAGTTAAATTACTTGATATTATTATAATTCATGCTTACATAAAATTGAGAGGAATTAAATGAACTAATATATAAAAAAAAAGTATATAAAAAATAAAGAAAAATAACAATTTACATAAGAAGTATATAAGTATAAATTACTATTTAGTTAAAAATAATTAAAAAAAAAAAAAAAAAAAATTAAAAATAACTACGACATACGCGATATTATTATTATTACCACACTATAACGACAAGAATGCCTTTACAAATAAAGAAATATCTTACAAATAAATGTATGAAAAGTATTTAAATAAGCCTTAAACTTTAAAATGCTTAATACTTTAAGCGTATTATAATGTAAATATATTTTCTCTTTCACATGCGCCCTAACGTAAATTCATTATTCATAAAAAAAAAAATGTATAAGAATATAAATGTTTACAATAGATCATAAAGATTTGCTTAAAGACATGGCGGTGCAGCCGTTATATTATTACGTAAATAAGCAATGAAAAATTATTCGCCACAATGAAATTTTCAAAATACTACTTTATACCAAGTGTAGGGCGATATAAAGAAAAATTATTAAACAATTCGCCTTAAATTTTATTCTCCAATAACGAATGACGTCAAAGAATCAAAAGGCATTGGCAGGAATTTTGCCGCCTTGCAAAATCCAAACAATAATTCATAAGCCACAAAAGCGAACGATCGTAAGGATGCGGTTCATCGCCACCGGATAACTCATCATCCGGCGAATAAAAGTACGCCTCGGTTCATACCGATACGGGATTGAAAAAAATTAACGCGCGCATTAATTAGAGAGTGAGGAAGCGTACCGCATAATTTAATATACGAAACCCGTCACGTCCCCTTCAAAAGCTAATCGACCGCTTCATATCACATAATGCGCTTTGAAAAAGACTAGCCAATAACAGTTTCTTATTCTCTCAAAGTCTTGCGAGATCGACGCCTGCTATAATAATCGGGCAGGTAAGTGCCGCCCGCACACCTTTAATTCATTTCGACATCTGCTCCGGATGACTACTGACGAGTTTTCGAATTTATATGAAAAATAAAACCTGTTTTTCTGGCGGGACTCTCCTTATAACCCAAGATTAGAGTCAGCTACTTAAGGATAAGGACATAACAGGAGACTGGATTCTCCTCCCTTCCATAATTAGACAGAGACAACAATTGCTTAAGTAAAGCCATTGAATTTATAACACATCTTGGCCCATTGATGTTGTGAGTAATTCCTTAAATTTACAACGCTCAAGTCGTTTGTTTTAATTGCATTTTTCTGTTTAATGATAGAAAATATCTTTTAACTGTTTTATTATTACTATAAAGATAAAATATAAAGACAAATTATTATACAGTTACTTTAATAAAAATATAAGCTCGCAATTTTATAAAAATTGGTTTACTTTACAATAACCGTAATTAATTAGCTTAAAAAAAAAACAAATAGTTCTTGTTTTTTTACATTACATCTCACAATTAGTGCAAAGTGTAATTGAAATTTCTTTTATAAATACTCTCATTTATGATTACATCAATGAACGTACTAAATATCCATAAATTAGCTATAAAATAAGGTAAATACTAAAAATATTGATTTAATTATTCGACTTTCCATATCCGACAATGTAACATTTTTTCATAATATAAGCTACAGAATATTGTAGCTTAATAAACTATACAAATACGTCTACACAAACCCACCTTTTTATGTCGTTTATTTCATCTTATTTCTGCGATTGTGTGCTTGGTTCGGGCAACTCAATGTATTATGTCATTTGCGCATTACTGCTTTCCGTTCGTTTCCGTGTGATACTTCAAAGTGGCTAAAATGTCCGTGAGCAATGCCTCATTTATTCAAGCGGGGACAATTACATTTTTGCACACTCGCCCCTACACATTTTGATCAACGCTCATCTTCAGCCACTATTTTCAACATTGGTAGAATTATATTTCTCAAGATTATCGAAGAACCCGTCGTAAACATGCATTTACTTAATTTAATAAGCAAGTTTATTATTACGAGTCCGACTGATCGTAATATATTCGGCTAATAAAATATGTCAAAATTACGGATTAAAGGGTTAAAAATATTTCAACATTGTAGTCCTAATTTTTCATAAGATTAAATCCTATAAATAGCTAAATCTAAATTTTATTCCTAAAATTTTATTTATACATTCGGGACGTTTCTGGAAAATAATTGCAAATATGCTCTACGATACTCAAACATTGTCGCCAAGTTGAATGAAATTATTCCTTATGTTTCAATAAAATGAAACTTAAACGTAAAATTAATGTATTGAAAATGACGAAAGTATGAAGATTAAAAACATACACATATACAAACATAAACGACATGAATGAAAATGTAGTTTTTAATACCATTTAATATAAGAGTCGACAAGAAATGAAATGGTAAGAAAATTATAATACTTGCAATTTTTACCTTAAAAGATATGAGATAAGGATATAAGCATAAGAAATGGGTGCATAAAAATTGAATACATGAACAAAAGTTGATATTCTTGATATACTATTATTATTTAATAATAGCCGTTTACTGGCATTTATTCATGATCGCTTCGCTTTATTATAGATCCTGTTATTAAATCATGAAAATTTTACTTGTCCCAGTGAATTTTTTATCGGCATAATCTACGATGTGTTAGTAAGATATCGTATTCACAGATCAAGATTTAGTGATATTGAAAGTCGCTATTTACTCGCCCAATCAAGGATGAGTACACACAATGAAACAAGAGCCGTAAATCATCTGTAATTGAAGAGAATCTTATCGAGACCACGGAGGCTATGATAATCGCCGCAGGACGAATATCCGCGTCAGGTGGCAAAAAACTTTTCGCGATCCCGATCGTTGGATTCGCGTAGCTTTCATCGCCCTCGGAGTCCGCCGAACACAATGGCGCGCGCACTTTCCCGCTAATCTCGAGGTCGCCGCTGCAGGTTAATCCCAACCTGAGTCGCCCTCCCGCCATTGTCCTCGTGGCGTGGGTGTCGACGGCCCCGTCAACGTCCGGCGCACCCTGATAACGCGGGCGGGCTACTCCTCCCGCGGTTGCATTGTCTAACTGCACAGTGTAGTTCATTTGATTTGGGGGGGGGGGGCGATCCCGGCATTCCGCCTTCTTTCACCAGTTTGGTCTGGCGCATTAAAGGTCAGGAGGTTTTTATTGACTAAGGATTATTATTGACTAGGAGACCGATCGCGTTTACTTTCGCAGGTATAATCTATCGTTTGAAAGGTGAATTTAAACGCATTGAAATTGGGAAAATTCTATTATTACATAATGGATTATAACGATGGCATTGACTGTACGCGAGGATTAATTAAAGTTCTCATCTTCGCCTCTTTTACGTCTCTGATCTCGTTATTCACGAATTTCGGATGGATTTCAATTCAATTAATATTTTGTAGAAAAAATTATTTCCACCGCATTAAGAGTTACGATCGTATTTTCGCATTCGATGTTTATAAGCAAGAAAGAAAAAGACTTAATCGACGAATTTAATTCCAATGCGATTAAACTCCCGCGTACTATGTATTTACTGAAACTGATTATAGCTATCTATGTTGAATAATAATTACTGATATGCTTGGTGTTTATTGGTTAAAAACAATGTAATTGAATATTTGTCGCACTATACATATATTGGACGTAAAATTTTAAATTACATCTATAAATTGCTATTTAGATTATAATAATAATGAATAATAGATTTTTCTTCTTTAAATATTTTTTATTAATTTATTATAATATGTTAATTTCTGGCTTCGATATTAAATGCAATACAAACATCTTATGAAATAAAATTCTTTACAAAAACAAAAAGAAAATTTCGATCAATCAGAATCTTTTTCTAATATAAAAACTCTTCATACTATAATCGTTACGATAATAATCATTTTCACTTAATATAAATAAATTTACATACATTATCCGTGTACCTCAACTCGTGCGAAAATTACATTATTTATTTATATTTTTATTAACAAATTTATTAATGTTTCTTAAAAAATATATAAATGAAAATTTTTTGCCCTTTTTTACGATTGAAATGTTTATATGAATTATAAAGTTAAGCAATTTTAACTGTTTAAAAAGTTTTGTAAAATCTTTTTATCAGTTCAAAACTAATATGAAGTTTAATAAATTGCTATCATTTAAGTTATATAGTAAGTACATTCATGAAACCGATGAGCTCAATTTATAATTTTTTGTCCTCAATTTCAAAATTCGCAAAACGTCGGCAGTAAATATTGCCGACGAGCAATAATCATTGCTCAAGAAAAACAACAAGCAACAATTTTGCAAAACATTTCTTCATTACTTTCTTCACAATCATTAAGATAATCAAAATCCATTTTACATTTTAATGGATCAAAATTGATAACAACGAATTTGCAGGAAAGCGAAATGAATTTATTATTTAATCTCATAATGGCTTTTTCTTTACAATTTTGCGATAAAAGTGTTTTGTAATAGAAATTATTCAATTATTTTTAAAATCAAAACCAACGAAAATTATATTGTTTGCATAAAGTGCCAGATTTTATTTTTCTTCAAAAGTAATTTTGTCCCATATTTGCTTAATAGCAATTTTTCTTATTTTTTTCGATCACATAGATAACAGATCATACATTATAATATACTTTTTATTATAATAATTTCAAATTTCTTTAATAAAATACTTTCTTTAAATCATTTTCTATTGTATTATCTGATTATAAATTATCTGTCTACACTTTGTTTTTCATTTGTATTATTACTATTATTACTATTATTACTATTATTACTATTATTACTATTATTATTACTATTATTACTATTATTACTACTATTATTATTATTATTATTATTATTATTATTATTATTATTGTTGTTGTTATTGCTATTGTTATTGTTATTATTATTATTATTAATATAAATAAAGCATTTTTACGAGGTCGCTATATAATTTAGTAATATAGTATGTTTTAAGATTTTTTGTTTCGATAAAATATCCACTTAATCAATGAAATAAATAGTTGCTGCAAATCTTTTTTTTTTCTTTTTTTTTTTCCTACAAATCTAAAAAATTAATTTGATCGCCTCGTGATAAACCGAATTATTAACAGCAATTGGCTTTATTTATAACTTAAGCTACGTTGATGTTTTTCATATGGATATTCTTGGATATCTATCTATCAGAATAAGTAGGTAGTTAAAATTAATTTGAGTCGACCATTTGCACTAAAAATTTTTTTTTTCATTACAACAAAATTAATTTCTTATTGGCGTTTGTATACATTATTGTTAGCCAGTATCAGTGCATTATGAAAATGTGTGATTTTTCTTGATTATTCAAATACTAGCCATGATAAATGGCACGATGTAGGCAATATATCTTAACGCATGTCGCACGCAATATATTTGTGAAAATTTTGCGAACATCGTGAACATCGTAGCCTGGCAGGAAAAGGAGTGAAGAGTAATCACAGTGAGCCGCATCGGCACCGATTTATCATCCCATAGGCTGTCTTTTCTTAACGCACGAGACACCATTGGTAGCCAGGACGTCGTTAAAACTGCACTTACAAACGCGCTTGAGTAGTCCTTCGTCGTGCGGCACAGCAAAACAATATTTCTCGCAACCACCTCGGACCTCCTTGCACGGATGATCCTTCCTCACCTTCTGTGACTTGTAGGTAAACGCCATGATCTCAGTTATGGGCGCAGCCTCGATATTAACGAGCTCGTAGTCAGCATCCTTCATCTCGCTCGTCTTCTCGATCCTCCGGACGGTATTCGCTTCTGAGCTGCGATAGTAAACGTAATGCTTACTAACGGCGAGAGTCCGGGACGAGAGGTCGAGCTGTCCCGAGTAGACGCGCACACTGCCTATCGTACCGACGTCCTCGCCATTGAGATTCGAGTGCTGAATTTTATCCATCCCCGGTACGCTCCAATACAATCTATCGCTATAAAAGTCAACGACGATGCTCGCGATGTAATATCGTAGATCTGTCCCCGTGCGATTGAATTCGATGACGTTCGAGCCGTCGAGATGAGCCCTACATATCTTGTTTTGCACACCAAACCAGTAACTCGTCTCCACGAAGAAGAGGTAGCCTTTGTTGGGATGAACGGCCAAGCTCGTCAGCTGCGACCTGTCGTACATCACCACCGTCGGATTCCACGAGTTCTCGGCGTTCACGGCCACCATTAGGCTGCGCACCCCCATTATGATGTAAAGATTCTTGGAGATCCAGTCGTAGGTCATGTCGCGAAAGTCGTCATCCTGGTCGAGGACCGACTGCCAGTGGCTGTCGTTTAAACGCACCTTGTAAAGCCTCGAGTGGTCAACATTCGCAATTTTCGCCCAATAGAGAATGGTACCATTGCGCGCGTCGTAGTTTAGTCCGCCAATTACAGTTTCCGGTCTTATCTGCTCCGCGTACTTCCTATCCACGTGGTAATTCACGGTCGAATTGTCCTCGTGCTGAATTCGGCAGATTCCCGGCAAAGAGTTGGTCATCAGAAAGAAGTTGGGCTTGTCGTCCACGTGTTTTTTATCTAGATTAATGAAATTGTCAATTGAGATATAATGCTCCCAGGGACATTCATTCATTTATGGAGATAAGAGCTGTCGGTATCGATATTTAAATACCGCATGTCGTTACAATAACTCCAAGAGCACTAATAGCTTAATTATATATTCCAAAAATGAAGTTCTTTTATCTTTCGTAAAATTAATATAAGCCCTACAACACTCTACGCTGCATTTAAACGAACACCACAACATACGGATAATTATTTTATAATAAATTATTTATTTTGTAATTTTATACTTACGTGATCCATAATTATTAACCGTCTACGTAATAAATTTATTACTTAAATGCATGAATTTTGTAAAGTCAATAAGAATAGTTTTCATACCACTATTACAATGGAAATATATCTCCACCGCAATATACTAATAATTGAAACGAACACTTCCAGTTAAACGTTAACAAATTAACTTACATCTCAATTCACATCCATTTGTTGAATATCCATTAACAGTAAATTCACTTATTGTCACTAAAATATTAATAACCATCACTTTCAGCCTCCAATCCTTATATGTCATTTTGTGGTGCGTTAACGAATGAAGCCTTTCAAATGAATTGAGTCCACACTGGCCAGTTGGCGACTCACTGAGTAAGCACTTGTAAATCAGTACACATTTTAAATAGATTATGTTGGAGGTTATCAGGCGCTTGACTTTAAATTGATACAGATGTTTTGAAACGGTTTAAAAATATTTCGAAACTTTTAGCTTTTTGCTCTTTTTTCTTCCTTCTTTTGCTTCACAACTATTTACCAGCGAAAATTCATTTACAACGAGCATACGGATAATTTCGAGTGAAAAATATTTTTCTACAATTATATATTATTTTATTAATTAGTATTTGTTAATGATAATTCGAGGTTTACAATTATATGAATAATAACGGAGGAGCAAAAATAAGTAACGCAGGAAATTAACTATCAGTTCAATTAACTGTCTAACTTAACAATTATTGTAATTAAAGGTAGATCAAGATTTTTCATAATGTAGACAGGATAACAATAATAATAATGACGATGACGATGACGATGACGATAATTTTATGTGCTTTACTCGACTAAACGTGATTTAATTAAATCAATGTTTTATTCTGTGAGCCATAGATTTCAAAACTATTGAAGATAACCGTTTTCATCTATTTCATAGAATAAAAAGACAAAGTTTATAAAATTTTGTATTCGCTCATGTACTATTATCCACAGTCGGCAATGTTTTAGTTTAAAACTTTAGACTATAAAGTATATTTAATAATTATATATAGCAATTTCAATCATTTGTTTCGATTATTAAAATTATCACTTCTCGTAATTCATATATAAAAATATTATCTCCCTTATTTATCCACGATCTTAGAGAAAATGTTAATCTTTATTGGGTATGTGGGACTTTGCAAATCACTGGATAACATACGAATCATCAAATAGATAATATTGTACACGATGTAATACACAAAATATTGCATTAAATGCTTTATTTGTTATATTTACATGTTGGCCATGGAAGAATAGGCGGTAATAATCAAGTGAGTTTTATCTTCATTTTGACTTCAATGGACTGATCTGTCAGTAAAATGTAGGTAACATTAAGTTCCGTTGTTAATTAATAAGGAGATTATATATGCTTTCGTGTCACATGCCAATCATATCGAAAGATTCGTTAACATTTCAAAATAAATTTTTAGATATTGTGATAAGAAATATTATAAAAGTAGCATTAAATCAAAATGAATAATTATTATAATCAAATCATTATTGTAGATAAATAACAAGAGTTATGAAGTAATCGATTAATGTAAAGACTATTTTAGCATTAATATTGCTTTCTAATGTTTGTTTAATCGTTTAGACACTCTCGACTAGTTTATATTTCTTAAATTTTCACGACTCCTCCATACAATTTCAATCTAAATAATAATATAATAATGATTAAAATATTAATTGTAAGAATTTCGCGTTTGAATAAATCTCAAAAAATTTTATGTACTTTCGTAAGTAAAAGTATGAATTTACGAAAAACATAATTACAAAAGAGTTTTGTATTTATAAAATAATGGCTACATTAAAGCTAAGAAAGCTTTTACTTTTAGTAAAAGGTCTCTGCAATACTTAAAATAAATCAATCTTTAATATTTCAATATGCTTAGGTTTTATTTTACTTTCTTCATGAATCTAGTAATTGTGTAATTTAATAATACATTGGAAAACAAATTATACGATTACATTATAAGAAATTGAAGCATATTGAAAGCAAATCTTGTATTGGATTCTATACATTTTGGTAACTGAGCTTTCCTATAATCCATTGACAAATTTAGTTAAATAACATCGTCATTAATAATAATAAATAAAGAAAATTGCTTTAGAGTATATATGTTTTACAAGTTTTTGAAAATTAGTAAAATAATGTTTAATTCTTCAATTAATTGATTATATTAATTAAGTTTAATAAATTATAAGCTGCTCATACATCATTTGATAATTAAAATTTAAAGTAAATATCAAAATAAATAAAAAGGGCAATTATACTTATGAACAAAAGTTTTTTACTTTTACATTTTTCACGTAAATCCCTATGAATAGGCTGGAAATACCGACTGCATAAAAAATTATCTCTTGGCTTGTCATTGTCCAAACTGTACATTTTCATTTTCATTTTATACTTCGGTTATAATATTCTCCTTATTTGACAAACTTTTTTTTTTATGAATATTAAAATCAGGAGTTTTAAATCAGGAGCTATAAAAGATGATTGAATGAAAAGTTTTTAATATTAATAAATCTGAATTAATATATAAGTATATAAATTTTTAAATCATTGAAATTAATAAAGTATTTGAATATGAAAATTTGCCATTTACAAATATAATGTGCGCTTAGTGTTAATATTATTCAATTAAAAGCCACTCAAGAATTTATAAAATTATATTTTTAGAAACATTGTTTCTTCTTAAGGAATATGAATAATCAGTAAATAATTCACAGATGTTTACAAACTTTATCATTAACTAGCAACATATGGTTTACAAATAAATATGGATTCATTTGAAATTTCTCGCAATTTTATAGCTGCTTTATTTTACATAATTTATTAATGAATAAAAATTATGCATGCACAATGTATATGAAATACTGGTTAATTTGTAAAACCAACAATTAAATTAGTCGCACAGTTGTATTTAAAAGTTATCTCTAAATGATGTTGAACGTTGATGATCAAAATTGGTAATATAAATAATACAATAAATAGAAAAAAATTGTAATTTAGCGAATCAGGTTCCTTTTTATGTTATATATATAACTTTTTCCAATATAAAAATAAACCTGATTCGCTAAATTATGAATATTATATATATATATATATATATATATATATATATATAGATGACCTGTATAATTGAATTAGTATTCCGTTAAATGAAGGTACGGATTTTAAAGGGGAACAAAAAGAAGAAGAAGAAGAAGATGAAGAAGATGAAGAAGAAGAAGAAGAAGAAGAAGAAAAAGTAACTATATACCGGTTTCCCTTCTCTTGAAAACGCACACCAACAAATACGAAAAGTCAAATGCTGCTATATTTGAGCGAAATTTATAAGAGCGGCCAACATTCGAATTTAAATATTAAATCTGCAAGTGCGAAAAAGATAAAATAAAGCCGTTTGCAGGGATTTTTCAATTGAATTACCATCTATCTTGGTCATCATAAAACAAGCCATGATTCGACAAATAAATTCTTCAAGTTAATTAATTCTAAATAATAGCTAAAAGCGCGTATATTGCTTGTGAGATAAGACGGCAAATAAATACCCGTAAGAAACTAAAAGGGCAAAACCAATTAGAAATGCATTGTAGAAAAGTTAAAGCCTATTTGCGATGATAAATCACGAATGCTAATTCTTTAATATAAAGTGCGCTCTTCCCCGCTAAGCAAGTCACGAAATACAACGTCTCGGCAACGCTACGTACTCGCGAGTTGTATAACAAGTCACGATGATGTATGTGTACGCTTAGAAATACCATTTGTCAGCGCAGTTTTTCCGCATACAATATTATTCGAGCTGGTCCTATCGCTTTATCTAAATACAAAAGCTTATCCATAAGCGCTTCCATGCTATGCATGGCGTTAAAAATCATTTCGAGCCACGCTCCAGAAGGAAAAAAAGACGCGAAACGTGCCCTACGGGAATAGCTTACGTAACGCGACGACATTTCTCGTTGACGTGCTTGCAAAACGCGAGGGATAACAAAAGAACCCCGACGCAAGCTAGGCACGACATTGTCGTTATCGAGTCGTTGATCGCGCGGGAGGGGTTGCGATGAAGGATGTCAGACGACGTGGACGAGATCGTGAAGAAGAAAGAGAGAGAGAGAGAGAGTGAGAGAGAGAGAGAGAGAGAGAACATTAAAGTTGAATTCGGAAATTTATACGAACTCGTGCCGATGAGGGGTGCAATTACCGAGGGTCGCGATCGACCGAATGTTACGACTTGCGGGTACATGCGTTATCACTTTAAGCTCTTATCGCCAGCTCCGTAAAATTCTTGATGTTTCCTATTCGCGTAGCCAGTTTTCTCTGCGTAAGAATATTTTGATCTAGTACCGACTACCGATTGCTTACAGTTTTCATTCAAGTAGAACCGAGCGAATTATATTACGTTCCAAACTTAATGAAAAAGCAGTTTTTATTATATAAATTATATATTATATAAATGTACGAATTTTAATGTCTTGGGCTTTTATTAGTACGTATTATATTTATTTTCAAAACCATTACCATCTATTTTCATAGTTTTTTTTTTGTTTTTTTTTTTTTTTATCAACATTAAAAAATTGAGTCTCTCATATACTTCATAAAGAAATATTTTTAAAAAAGCGCAATTACAAGTACACGTTATGCATTCTGAATCTTTAATAATAATTGGTATGAAATGTAGCTGATTTCTATAATTTCATTGGAATTTCATTTATAGTTCAACTTGCTATCCTCTTACATATTATTACATATTTTTGAACATGAATACTTTTTTTTATCTGTAATATGATAATATGTCTATTAATAAGTAACTTTCAGAAGAAGTTTAACTGAATTTCAAGCATAAGTAATTTTCCTGTGATTCTATGTAGAACTGGTAGCATTAAATAAATTAAAAAACCAAAAATTACATTTAATTTAAAATACATTTGAAACGTTAGACTTTAATTTTATTACTATTCATCGAACTTTAAAGGATTAAGATGCTTAACTATAATCTTTGATTATACAAAAATAATGTAGCTGAAATATATTCAAGCGATTGTTTTATTGACGTGTCGTGTTAAAGTTTCCGAAAAGTTACCCTCCAAATGACTGAAATCCGTCAATAATCTGTAAACTAAAATCATTGTACTGTTTATCTACTGTTTATCATTCGTATCAAAAACAAATTAATTTGCATTTATTTTTAATTGTTTTAAAATATTATCATTGAACTTTATTCTACAATATATTTATTAACTAAATATTTCTATGTTAACACAAGTAATGACAATTAACCTTTATTATGATTAAGGCTAAAGTACACGGAGAATAAAGGAACAATACGTTAATTCTTAATTTTTACGATTTCTTTCTAATATTCGCTCAAGCCATAAGAATTTATGAATATTAATAATGCGATCAGAAATATGTACAACCACTTATCATTATTCAGTAAAGACTAAAGCACTTTTTATGAAATAATCTCACATGGAGAGAGATATCAAATGTACCTAAAAACTCACTTGGAAATAAGTAAAGCTCCCCCAAGTACAGCATGCAAGAAGAACCAACACGTATGGAGAAATGATACCTAAGAAATGTACGCTTCACAACTAAAAGGGGGTGCCACTCGTGTAAGGCAAAAGCTGAACGAATAAAATCGTCCGAACTTATAATTGATTGTAAATTAAACGCAATGCCGCGTATATCGC
The DNA here is from genome assembly GCF_000503995.2 of Ceratosolen solmsi marchali. Taxonomy (NCBI): domain Eukaryota; kingdom Metazoa; phylum Arthropoda; class Insecta; order Hymenoptera; family Agaonidae; genus Ceratosolen; species Ceratosolen solmsi. The sequence continues at coordinate 3,943,503 of NW_011948419.1, read as the reverse complement.
TCTGAGATGTATGGAAGTTGCATGTACCAGATTTTATCAACGATCTGCGTTTGTAGCCGATCCAAACTTTTCCCTCTGTGCGCTCATATTATAAGAGCGCGTGCCGAGAGTTTTCATTGCAATGACAGTGTCGTGATGCTCGTTATTTTCATTCGGTATTTTTTCGTATACTTTTAATTTATCAGTTTCAATTAAAAGTTTATGAGAAAGTTTTTCTGAATTGTTACGTGAAAAACTGCGAGTAGTCTGCCGCATGAGCCTTAATGTAATTATTATTCTTTATTGTTACAATGATTTAAAGTACAACACTTTAAACTTTCGTTACCAACTTACAAAAGTTGCTGTATGCTAAAAGTGAGTCATACGACCTTAAACATTATTAATAGAGTGCCTCGTCTCTAAAGAGTAATTTCATATGTTTCTTCTTTTCTTTTTTCCTTTTTTTTCTCATATATTTTATACAATTATAAAAATAAAAAGACAACCTTATCTCTAAAGAAATATATTAATTACGAATACAAATGAAATATAAACAATATATTAGTATTTCCTTCGGCTATTGATGATTCGTACTTTTTTAAGTATCTTTAATAGTATAATTAAATAAACTTATATTATATACTATAAAGAGATTACTTATAAATATCATAAATTTATTTGTATGCACGAATTAACTCTATATATGAAATATCATCATCTAATATCACTAAGAGTGTTTCTGAAAGTATTTGGCATTCGACTAGCAGCATTACCAAACCGAGAGAATACCGAGTCTTCTTAAATGTATTGTATAATCTAGAATCTTTCGTAAAGCAAAAATTAATGCATTCCTTAATATAAGCATAGCATTCTGTAGATCAAATATAAATTTATAAAATTAAAAAAAAATATATATTCCACACAGTGCTCTAATGCTATTTAAAAAAAAAGTCCAAATTACATCGCTATAGAGCAACCATTTAACATTACCAATAATATGACATTAACATTTAATACTTTTTTTAGAGAGTTATGATTAGCTAATCCACATATCTTAACATTAAAATATATTAGCTCATTTATTCTTCTTTGACTTAATCAATAACAACAGTATCTCATAAATATGAAAATTTGAAAATTTAAGCAAAACCGAGCCAAAGGCAAAACTTTTAAAAGAATGCTAAACGTATCGGAATAAATGGTCAATGCCACATACACATTTTTTCAATCAATCCCTAAAAGTATTAAACCAAATATAAACAATATGATAGTAAAATTATCATTGACTTATTAATCCAGTCAACATGCATAAATGTTCATAACGATTATGGCAACGAATACAAGCACACCCTCGTAACGCGTCCTCTCGTTTGCAAAAGCTTTGAGCAATTATTTATCCAACGCTTTTGTCGAGTCAACAGGCACGCAACACTACTTGAAGCAACTAAAAAAAGTTCTCAAGCATCGTTCGTACAATTATTTTATACAATTTCATACAATTAATAATTTCGCGTCTCCCACTTAAGGTCGATCTAGGCGAAGTCGACGCGAATAAATTCGGGCCGATGCAAGTGGCTGTTGAACACGCCGACGCATCCACGAGTTCGTCCGCTCCCCATTCGTTATTCCTCTTCAAGTGCGCAAAGACTCGTGACCGCTCCTTAATGAAGTCCCGCACCAGCAGAGAGGTATAAATTCACAGGTATTTGTAATTTATAGTTAATGATGACTTTGGGAGGAGAAGTGGGGGCTGCGTGTGCGATGAGAGGGGCCTATCTCCGAAGAAAGTCGTGGGTTTCGGGGGGATCACGGGGCGATGATTTAACGCGAGACTTAACGCTCTCTTTTACATTTTGCACGTAGCGCGAGTGAAATATGCGCACCAGGCATTTGAAGGGCCGTGGAGCTTTTTAATAACGGAACGGCAAAATTTTTCTCCGTTTCACGGATTCGGATCGAATGCTCTTGTTCGACGACTTACCGACCCATCCGCTCGCCAGGCCATTAAACAATTTGTCCCACCCAGTCCGAGTCTTTTGGGAATGGCCAATAAAATACGCCGTATCAAGAACCAGAGAGAGAGAGAGAGAGAGAGAGAAAGAGAGAAAGAACCGTCCCGGCCAATTAAGCTCCCAAAAATCGATAGCCAGCGTCGAGGCGCGCATTCCTCGCGAGATAATAAGCGGCGTGAAATCGAGGGCCTGACATACGTGCGGCTTGGCCAGCTGATCGCGGCTCAAAGGGCCCAAGGGATCTCGAGTGCGTGAGCGCGTGCGCGAAAGTGGAGTCGTGCTCGCATGTCGGAACAATAAATTTACATAGCGATGTAATCGGCGGAAAACAAGTGACCCAACAAGGAGATTTCCTATCGGCCCTGTCCCCCAGGGAGGAGCGAGGGTCCAACGGGGCCGATATGGATGGAGAAGGGGTCAGAGAAAAGGAAACACCTCGTTGGTCACGCGGCCGCTAACGAGGCGTCGAGGAGAGGAAGAGGACCCGCGCGATGTTGCCCTCGATTATCCGGCGACGAGCGATTCCGCGATGCCGCGCGCGAACTTTACGAGTCCGTGGGGGGACGAAGCTCGCTTGACTCATTGGCTTATTGAAATTATCTTGTTAACATGCGATTAAAGCCAATGGACATGGCCATTGGGACTCGGATTAGTAGATCCATTCGAATTGAGATTCTGGCCAGGTGTATTATTGGGAAATCTTGTTCTTTCGGTATGTTTTGTATGTTTTTTTATTTTTTTAGTACGCGATGTTTGTTCATTGTGACGACGACAAGCCTCGTTTATATTGATTTCGTCGAAGATAAATGGCTTAGCATTCACAAGGTTTAATTCAGAAAATTTGGCTCTTTTATGTACTATAGCTTATTAGGCTCTTACCAACGGCGTTTAAAATATTTAAAGCTGCGAAAGTAATGTGTAAGTCACGCAAAGCAAGCGAGCGACACATTGAATAGAATCATAATTCTTCGTTAGAATCCGCAAGCAAACAAAAAAATCCGGCATGTAAATGCGGGAATTTTAATATGCATGTAATCCAAAGGAGTTGAGATTTCGATGCCGATTTTAAGACACATACCGACTTCCCTTTAAATATACTGCGCCTTTAAAATTAAAAGTCTTTACGTGTATGTAATTTTATTTTGAAATTCGTTACGGCATATGTCTCAAATTTTGTTCTGATTTAACCGCAATATTGTAATGTTTAAGGAGTTTGCCATTATGCGATATCCACGATGTGATTCATTTGCAATTTAAGAAGAAAAAAAGTATCTTCAAAATCATGGGAATACCGCAATAATAAATTATTTATACATGATATATTGATCATAAATTATATTAAATAACGTTATTTAATAGCTTTATAAACTTTAGTCTGAAGTGATTACAAGTAATTTATATTTATGTTGCAGGTAAGCATATTTATTATACGAATTACTTGACCGATTCGGTAAGTAAGAATATTTTCTGTACGCAAAATCACTGTATTATTATTAAATATTAGAATATATAGAATAACGTGTTCTAATTATGTATACATATATATATATATATATATATATATATATATATATAAAGCATAATACATCAAGAAACATACGATATATTTGTTTTTGTTAAATTTGTTTTATAGTGATAAGATTTTCTTGTCCTAAGTGAAAAGAAAAAATAATAATAATTTAACAACAAAAGCATGAAATTTTCACAAATATTAATTATGGTTAATTATACTGATTTTCATATTTTATAAAACTATTTAACTTTATTATAACTTTCTAAAAATCATTTAATTAGGTTTCCATCTTTTAGCCAGCATTTACAATTTTACAATGCAATTTATTTTTTTCGATACTAATTATAATTTTATGAATTTTTTAATAATATTTATTAATAAAATTAATAATAGAGTGCACTCTCTATGTATTAGAAATAAATTGTATTAGAATAAATTGATAACTATAATGTTTGTATTATTGAACATTTAAACATTTTATATATTATTATAATAAATAATTATATTATTAGAAGTTTATATTATCACATATTTAAAATAGTTTTTTTTTTGTATTATATTAAATTTGAATTTAAATATAATGTAAAATTCACAAATGTGTATATGAGAAAAAAATCCCCAAAACTTTCTTATAAAAAATAAAGTAAAAGTACATCTAATTACAAATTCAATATCGAGATTAATGAAATTAAGTACTGTTTATTAGAATATCGCTTCAAATTCCGAGAAGGGAAAGTTTTTTTTTTTTTATTTATCTTCTAAATGACTCGAAACTTAATGTTTTCAGCACATTGAGAATTAACAAATTTTGGATATTTGATGCTTTAAAAGTTTAATCTTTTTATTAAAAGTGCTTTTTAATATTTAATCATTTGTAATTTTAAAAATTCAAATTTTTGAAAATATTTTTTCAATACACCTTTTAGGAGTTATCCGAGATATTTTCAAAAATCAGTTACCGATAATCAACTTTTTGCATTAAAATATTGCGGAGCATCGAACGCTTTACTTATTCGATGTTTATGGCAAAGAATTAATTTGCACATCAGAAAAATGAAAAATCTATCGTGCACTTCGTTAAAACTACTTGCTCAATTATAATAAGCAGTCCATGATAAAACTCCGAAAACGAAAAAAATATAAAAAACTCATTATCGTAAGCTTAAAAATAAAGAAGGGAGGGCGTATTATTATTCCCTTGTGTAGTTGATATGCGAAGTGTGTTAACCGGTTTTCAACTAAATTACTGCAAAAGCGAAATTGTGCAATAAATCAGATTAAATATTTAGCGGCGATCCAAAAGCGTTTGAACGGCGCGGCGGGGGCGGGGGTAAATGAAGTTTTACAGTGTGAATAAAAGGACGTCTTCATTAATTGCTCCTTTATTTTTCCGTATTCTTTATATATTTTCATTTTTAAATAATAGCCACGCGACATGCGTATGGAAGATTCTCTCTCTCTCTCTCTCTCTCTCTCTCTCTCTCTCTCTCTCAGGGATATGTAAAATTGCCATTCGATTTCATTCCTTGACTTAATCGATTGTGTATCACTGCGTGAAATGTCACGTTTTACTGACTGGCCTATGAACTATCACGTTCAATCGATATTTCTGCTGATGTTTTTCTAACTTTGCAAGGAATCTTTCAATGGAGATTAAATAATTCGGCAAGTAGTTCCGTTGTGAAATAAATTTCTATGTACCACACTTCATAATTACACCAACTAGATACATATTCATTAAGTTAATTATCTGAAAATATCACGTATTTTTTACGTAACATTTTATACTGAAACATAGTTTATGAAACATAGAAAAATTTGTTTAATTTCATAAACAATAATTTAATTAAATAGAAGAGTCAGTATGTATATATATATATGTGTGTGTGTGTGTGTGCGTGTGCGTGTGCGTGTGCGTGTGCGTGTGCGTGTGCGTGTGCGTGTGCGTGTGCGTGTGCGTGTGCGTGTGCGTGTGCGTGTGCGTGTGCGTGTGCGTGTGCGTGTGCGTGTGCGTGTGCGTGTGCGTGTGCGTGTGCGTGTGCGTGTGCGTGTGCGTGTGCGTGTGCGTGTGCGTGTGCGTGTGCGTGCGTGTGTGTGTGTGTGTGTGTGTGTGCGTGTGTGTGTGTGTAATCAGCCTTTAAACATAGCTACATACACGTAATTTATGCAAACGTATAATCGTAATCGCGCCTAACGAATAGCCGACTGTCGACGGCTCGTCTACCCAATGCTATAAAGCCGCGAGTACCGGCGCCTTTGGCTTTTTTCCATCGATTTTCACAGGTAAATACAAAATCGCACTGTAATTTATACTGGCAAGGAGCAACACACCCGACACTAAGACCCCCGCGGCGTACCAGCAACAACTTCATGAAACGTTCACTTACCAACTCTCTCGCTCCGCCATCCCCTTCACGCCCTCTCTCTCTCTCTCTCTCTCTCTCTCTCTTTTTCTATATATATATATATATATGAATATATATAATGCTATGCCTGATTGTCTAGTTTTGTTTCCATGCATCGCTCTATCGTTAGTCTACCGTATTTTTATCAATACAAGTGGAAATACATTGCGCATTGAAAATATGAATAATTTAGACGTGAATCCACTTTAAACTCGAACGTAATTAACTAAAACATAAGAATAATATCAATTTTGTAAAAGAAAAGTTTTAAATACAATACTTAAAAAGAACTTATGACCATAATAAAATCAAATGAATAAATGACCTTGTAGAGTTGTTAATAAAAATAAAATATATAAATTATTTCATAAAGTAATTTTATGTCAATGTGACTGAAACTACTTGATTCAGCTTGATTCAGATATATATATATATATATAAATCATCGTTCATAACAAGAAAAATTACAGACGAAAAAATTAATACAATAAATGAACGGTTACCGCTCGTAAATAGGCGAGCAAAGGTATGATTTCTTATTTTTTTCGACGTTCACCAGGCATAGTAATTTTCATAAGCTTGGCAGTTATGAAGGCTCATCGAAATATTTATATACAAGCATCATCGCACCCAATTAACTCTATTTGCCGACAAATGTGACATGGGTCGTTGTTTCTCCTGACCCTAGAATTACACTCACGTACAAAGCGGAAAAGTAACCACGCGCTCGGGCGAATTATATGTACCTCGGTTTCCCACAGAATCTCCTGTTATATCAACCGCAACGTATAGCAGAGTAGTTTGGAAGAGCCCTCGATAAGACGGCAACTAGTTCTCGATCACCGACACCACAACGTGATCAGCGATACAACAACCACGAGCCTCGGTATAACGATCGTCGATCCAGGCAAACTCGAGACATATTTTATTACCCGATGGTACTTGGGACCACGTGTTTTGCGAAGGGATGGAGAGGAGAAACGTCGCGAGTCCCACTTTTCAAACAAGTTTATACACCGACACAACGCCTCTGCTTGCTTTGACCTCACGCGCTGATGGATTGTAGAACGTTAATAGTTCCTGACGCTAACGCAGTGCGGCTCCTGGTCATGACGGAGGGCATTATATGTTCTTTTAATTCTTCTACTAACGTTATTTCATAAGCCCTAAGTTTGCCGCTAGTAAAATGTAGTGATTTTTATATTTTGTTACTGTGCACAACCACTCGGATCTCAATTGTTGACTTATTTGTATTGACGTTTGTTCGTTGTTGCTTGTTAAAGCAATGAAAAGGTTAAGTAACTATATTCCTATATTATTTCTCTATCTTATACAATGTTAATTTTTAATTACAAACAATTTTCTTCCAAAAACAGATGATAAAATGGACAATAACAATATTCGCTATCAATTTTAATTCATTCAAATTGAAAATATCCAAATTCAATATATTATCTACTTTTCATAATTCATTATTTATTTTTATAATTATGTATTTTCTACTATACAAAATATATTGATATACAATATATTGATAAACAATTACAATACATTATCATTGGGGATGTGAAAAATATTGTTTATTAAATAATTTATTTGACGTTCCAAAATTCATTAAAAAGAATTTATTCTAATATGATCTTTTACTGTAATCGACGTTTCTTTTGTTTTTGTTTTTTTTTTAACTGTCTTGTGTAATGAGAGTGCATATAGTATAAAACATTAGTTTACGAATATTTTTACATTCCTTTAAAAAAGGAACATAGTAATTTCAATATCATCAAATGCAATGAAATTAAAATATTCAGATTAAATTAAAAAAAAAACGTAATTACAAATACGCTTATAAAAAATTAATTTTGGTTAAAAATTTAATTTTTTTTTTTTTTTTATTAACACGCTAATAATTTGCAATATTGCTAAAATTGTTGCAATTTTCTGAAAGTTCTCATTGAAAGGGAATTATTTTTACAATTACATGGTTATAAATATATATTTAAATTCCTACAAATAACTAGAACGAATAGCTTAATTTATTTTACATCAAATTCTTTTATTCTTCAATGATTGAATTATTTATATTTTATGAAATAATAAATAATCAAATATTTTAATATTCATACAATAAATTCATTGATAAAATTTATATTCATTAGACAATTATTTATTATCTATAAGTATACATATAATTTATGAGTAATGCTATTAATATTCTATCAATCATTTGAATATTACAAAAACAATTAAGAAATTACTTATGGAGATATTTAATAAATGTAGTGTCGTAGTCATATATAATACAGTTATGAATCTAAAATAATTAATTGCTAGTAATACTAATCCAAGTGATATCTTTATTATTAATATTAATTACATACTAATTTGATTAATACTATAAAATTACTCAATATTAAATAGCAATAGTGATGAGTAAATATTTTCACGATAAATGTATAATGCTGTAATTAAAAATTGGAAAATTTAATATTTTAATAAAGATTATGATCATAGTATGATTGTCACTAATAATAATATTTTGTACAATTTGAAGTAATTCTTAATTATATATGTATATATATATATATATATATAAACAAAAATTATTTATATAAAATATACTTCATTAATTATTTAGTGGACTATTTTTACTAGGTTTTAAGACTATGAACATTATTACTTATATTTTTAAAATTAAACGAAAATACAGAATAAAGAATATAAATCTTTTACGAGAAGTAATAGCTAAAAGGAATATAATAACTTCGATAACATTGTCATTGACTAAAGTATAGAGAAAGAAAGAGAAAGGCGAGGTTAATTTTTATTTTTGTAATATGAATATTATGATCATGCTGTAATTTATTGAGAAATCTTCTATAACAATGCGGACAGCTGTAATTGTTTGAACATTTTTTACGATAACTTTAGAATAAATTAAAATTTTTAATGGTTTTTTTATTTTGCACGTGTTTGTATTTGTGTTTGTTTGTTTGTTTGTTTGTTTATATATGTGTGTGTGTGTGTGTATGTTTGATATATTAATATAATTATATTATAAATTAAGAAAATGTGAATTTCATAGAATTATATGTGTAATTATAATAACAGGGAATTGAATATTGAAAGAGCATTATTTTACAATTATATATAAATATTAATTTCTTCTACGGTCTTTAATAATATAAAATACTAATATAAAATTGGATCTTTAATTTAATATAATTTTAAAGATATAAAAGAATGTTATATTAAAAGTATACGAAGATTGGTGATCGGCAAATGAAATCAAGTAAAAACACGCAGTAATTAACAATAGTTTTAGGGATTTCTTTGTTTTGCTCTCATTTATACGTCATCAGACCATCGGAATAAAATGAATTAAGATAAATATGATATATTCAACAAATTGAAACTAGGCATTGGCCCATAAATGCAAATTGATTGTACTACATTATTTGAACCCTACAGCGTTTCGCTAATCATTGTAAAACAAGCATGAGAACCCAATAACTAGTATTATTTGAAATTACGCGTTCTCAGAGTTTCTACACGTACCACGCAGATAACAAATTGATTATAAATTATTGTCATTATTATTCAACATGCCTTTATTTTGAGAATTTATTTTGATTTATGCAATCATATATAGCACAATTCCGTGAAAAATATGAATAAGACGGCCCAGTGACTTCTGCTCAATAAAGTATAACAACACAAATCCTATAAATGCGCCAATCGAACCACATTATTTAATATTAATCTCGAGGTTAATTAATCAATTGTGATGATTCAAATTACAAATTTCTGGAAAATTTCATAAACTTTCTTAACAACGACTTGGGACTTAATGTCTAATACAATGCAGTTGATTCACACTAAATGACGAAATTATTATATATTATTTATTTCTCGTAAATAACTTACAATAGCTCGAACAATCAATAGAGTATCAATCTTTTTGACTAGTTGCGAGAAAACTTACACCACATTCCTCTTCAATATATTAATTAATGAAACTCGGTTTTCAAAATATCAAACTTTATTAATATTTCATTGCACTTATAAATGCTTATTCATGGTGATATATAAGAGTAGAGAATATGCAGATCCATCACATTGATTAATTTGGATTTCAATGTGATGATGCCTATATATGAATTAGATAAATGTATAAAGGATTTGTACTTTCATTCAATTTCTGCTCCAAAAAATGAAATTTTTTTCTATACGATTATAACCATGAAAGAAATATTAGAACTGCAGTTGAAAACTAATAAAATTTCAAATCAATTGTAATTGCAGTCTCTCTTGCAGTAATTACTTGGCCTTTAAAGTTAACTTGTGCACTTAAAAAATATTCGCATATAAATTATTACAAAATCTATGTAATGTATATTTAAAAAATGATAAAAAATGATTTACACGATTCCAAAGTAATTATTCACAATTACTAAAATGAAACATCGTTTAAAAATCTCTTTTATTCGTTAAATATTTATACTGAATTACTTTCTCAATTTATTATGGAATTCATTGTCAAAAATATGTAAAATGTATGTATATATATATATATATATATATATATATGATATTATATTTAAAAATATTGAAGTAAATAATTCTAAATATGAAATTAAATTAAAACATATACTAACTTTGAAATACATCTATCTTTACGCAAATGGCTTTTAATCAATATGGTACTTAACGTAAAATCATAAATTATATCTTAAATTAGATTTGCTGTAGTCACTGTATAGAATTTAAAAAATGAATTTTTACTCGAAACTAGTAACATTACTTATATGAAATACGCATATACTATAATTAAAACTGCAATCATTTATTATAAATAATATACGGAAATAGCTAACCTATAAATTACGTCTTCCATATTTTTTTTCTTCTTGACATTATGAAAATTACATTATAACCGTTGCTTTACGACAATACATAAAAACGTGCTTTCACGCCACATTGTCATTTCTAAAAGCTGCCTCTGCTTCCGAAAATTTGTCTCTACATTTCATTACCTTCGCCACATTTAAGCCTTCCAAATTTGTCTCACAAACACATACACGTGCAATGACTACGTATATGCCTACTACTATATTACAGCAGCAGGTATAATATAACATGACAAGTATTGTAGTTAACAAGCGCCACCTGGCGGTCACTTGGTTGCGACAAATTTTCACATTTTCATGGTAATAGAAGCCTCGTGGACTCTACGTACGCTCCATTTTTTTCATTCCCTTCAGTAGGCATTTATTTATCTTCCGTACTAATTAAATTGGTAATGAAAAAGTAAAGGTAAGCGGAGAGACAATGGTACACGCGAGCGGTGATCCATTGCAACCGAAATTAATTTTATGCGTTGTTGTAAATCTCGCGCGTCAGTTTACACAATGTTCTTACATATTATATTCGCAGTGTTTAAGAGTGGCGGATTAATGTGCTTTCTAGCTGTGATTCGTAAATGATTTCTCCTGCTCCGTCAGCTACATTTTTATAAGACATCGCTCATAAAGGATTACTGGATTAGACGAGGAAATCGCGCACGGTTACGTCCCCGCACACACAAAAATATTATGATTAACATTGTTCGTTTCGTTGAATAACGGATGTGGCAGCGATTTTGCGGGATTTTATCCTCATCTGCACGGACGAAAAGACGTAGGTACTCCCGCGAAGTTCTCAATAATGCCCGAATCGCGTGCGTATGCACCTAACCGAGTCGGAGAAGGGGGAAGACAAATTTTTTGCTTGATGAATCGTGGGCTGGCACACACGCGCGCGGGCACACGAACACACGGACGGCACGCACTCATGCACGAGCGCACAGTTCGCATTATTTCGCCTGTCGTAATGAATCCTTTGGTTCGTTTTTTTTTTTATGACCAAAACTACACGATTCATTTTATGTATGATCGAGCAGTGTATGGTCAACGATGTGACCCTCCGACAAACGAAATTTCGATGATGAATATTCGCTGTCTGAATGACAATGCGAGATTATCGTATTTTATATAAAGAGATTTTCTAATCTGTGGTTGATTCACGTAATATATTACTTGCTGGGCCATGATGATATCGAATGAGTGTATTAATAATCCATATTTATAAATATAAATATAAATAAATAAAAATAATTAATTACTGAATCACTTAACGGAAATCTTGAGGATAATCAAGGAATATGGCTTCTTTTATTTAGAACTCATTATGGAATATTATCGCGATTATTGGTATTCTATTAAGTAATATATAATTGCATGTAAATGTAAAATTAAATATCATACGCTAAGCTTTAATTAGTAATGAAGATGCTTTTTCTTCTCGATGACTTTAATTACTTTTAAATAACTATTTCCTAGGATTTTTCTTCTACCCTACTATTCTTTAGTCGAGTTAATCGATACTTGGCTGGAAAATTGAAAAATTGAGTATACGCATGTATTATTACAACAAAAAAGAACAAAAGGAGAAAAAACTCGGTATGTAAAATCGATATTTATTTTGTTTCAGCTTTCAATTAGCAATTAATCATGAGATGAATAACTTAATACCCATTTATATACTTCAGAAAAGTATTTCCTTCGCGTTTGTAAAGATTAGAAAAATATGCCTACGCATTATAAATTACAAAAGCTTACATGAAAACAAAGCCTTCATTTATTTTCAATTAATAAGAGAATAACATTTTTTTAAACATTTCATATGGATTCATAAGCTGCAAATTGTCTTATAATTGAACTTAATTATTTTCTCATTAAAGAATTTTTATGTAAGTGCGCGTGGAATGCTTATGTTGTCTATATGCATTGCCAATTAATACATGTCATGTATTGTAAAAATGCCCTTTCCAATATCTATTACAAATCGTTTCACGCGCTATATTTACGATAGAATTTATTGAAACTTTAGCGCAACGAAATAGATGCGCTCGCCGAGAAACAGAAGCGCGCTATACTTTAGATTACATGCAAGGGAAAGTTAACACAGCCCCTATTAATTATACGATACTTCGCTCTCTTTATTAAATCAACCGGCATTGTTCGATTAAAGTCTATTGATAGTTTCATATGCGGGAAACTGAAAAGAAATTTGTTCTCGCGCAAATAGATTCGCGAATAGGTTGTTCAATGGCTCAAATATGACTCGAAGAGAATTATAGTATCGAGGTTTTCCTCGTACCGCGAAGTCAACATATACCGATAGCTCCTCGTGTTCGTCTTACAAGCTAAAATGCGCCATGTTTTTTTTTTTTTCCATGAAGGCTGTTGACTGCCCCTTCAAAAGCTCCAGAACAAAGTAAATCAATTCGCCGAGGCGATCGCCGGCTTTTACTCAGCCGTTGAAAAAAGCTGAATCGCTTTCCAAGGCGGTTCGATATACACGTACGTAGTGAGCGAGTGCCATGGGACTCCCCTGTCCTCCATATTCTCGTTTTTCGTCCCCTCGTCCGAACTTGTACTCACGCCGTAAGAAGAGGTATACACACATACTCGTACACACAGGCGGGGGGACGGGGGGGGGGACGGCACTCCTGAGAGCAACGGAGCGCGGACTCGGAAGCGCACTTATACAACTAGTCCTTTTGTTCCTTATCCGTTTCTTCTTGCTTCTTTAAGCCCTTTGTTTTTCTTTACTCGACTCGGCGTGCTCACTTTCTACGCTACTTTCCTAGCCCCTCGGCATGGGAAACCCATGGCGTATATTAATATCGCCCGTTTCTTACGCTTTACTGCCAGTACATCCCAGACCATGTAAAACAATTTAAAAAAAAAAAAAATTAAAAAACACACACACACACATACACAAATAAAAAATTATATATGGCTTCACGTGTATTGACAGCTATTTTTCTTAAAAATACGTGTATCACATGGCAGATAAATGAAAAGAAAAATTGTATCATAGATAGTTAAAAAAAGAAGACATAACATTGAAATACTTTACGTCCCCTTAATTGATTATGCATTATCACCACTCTACGTTATATGATATCAATTTTATTTTAATACCCAATGCCGTAGAGAGTTCAGTTTAAAAATCCGATATATGAATTATCTTTTAGTTATATATTTTCTCAAGTTATCGTAGCTCTTTTAAAATATTACAACACGATCGCTTTAATAGCGCTTCAGCGTATTATAAGCATTATACTGTATTTATATAGAAATGCCTAGGGAATATCTCATCAAATAGGAAGTGATGATTATCATCTAAGCATCAAGGTTTCGCGGAAGCATCAAGGTTTTCAACAGCCGAGAGCTCTAATAAGAGTTATAATAAGGTGTGAAGGAAAATCACAACAAGCGTTGTCACATTGTAAAGAACATCGGCGCGCGAACTTAATTTCACGCGAGCCTGTGAGAGATCGCATACCGCATAAATAATAAACGAAACCCACGTAGTCGTGGCTTTTCCACACCAGACAAACGGCTAATATTCATTCGCTGAATGCGTGCCCATCGTGCCGCCATCCGATCCAGATCCACGGGTGAAGAAAAAAAAGGCACTAAAAGCACCTGCCGTCGCTGCGCATGGGATGCTTGCACTCCTTCCTTCTCCGCCACCACCCTCCCATTCGCCGCTTCCTCCCACTCCTCCATCTCGCCGTATCTCGCCCTTCTCTCTCTGTCTTCGCAATACACTCTCGGTTGTCCCGCGGTTTTTGCCTCTCGGCGCAATGGTACATTATTCAGAAGAGGCAACTCAGTCGGGACAATCGCCGAAACGTCCAAGTACACTTAGATGGATGAGCTGTACTCCGCTTCAGTTCCATTCCCTCTCCATCTCTCTATCCAACTATCTATCTAACCTCTCCGTACGCACCTGCCTTTATATCTCGTCGATCGCGCGCTTCGGGAAATCTCTCTAAGCGCCCTCATACATAAGACAGGCCCAACAGTAGGAAAAAAGGCTCGATATGAGCGTACGCGCGATAATATTTATTTATAAAGGGATAGGCTTGTGGTACAAATTTGTGCTCAGCCTTCTCGGCATTCAGCACGGCGGGCGACCACTCGCCAATCGTTAATAAACCATTCTCAACGCTTATGTTACTTTACTACTTTCGAGCTTGCTTTCCCGAGCGACGCAGCAGAGAAAAAAGCCCCAAGAAGAAGCAGCGCTCTATGAAAGAGAAAAATATCACTATCGCGGATGACTTCCTCATCCCCCGCGTTGCGCTTATAAATCAAAAACCCTAATCGAGCTGGATCATCTTCGGGGACTGACGTCGCACGAGCGCCGGTTATCCGAGCATCTCCAATGATCACCGCGCATCGGAAAATATCCGCGATATGAACCACCACCACCACCACCACCACCACCACCACCACCACATCCATGTAATAAAATACGCGGCTTATTTATACGCGCATGAATGCACTCGCGGGGAAAATATCCATCGACGGGGGCGCGTAGGCGGAATGTGCGGCACTGGCCTTTGTAATGGAATAGTTCGTGGTCGAGGATTTATCGGCGATGTCGCCGGGTTACTCCGGGTGGGTGCATCAAGGCACCTTTTGCCGACGTATCGGCTGCGGAGAGAATAGCCGTGGGGACCTCGAGGCCGCTTCTTAATTGACTGGCGCGCGATCGCGATCGATAATTCCATTTCGACGCTCAAAGTCGCCTCACGCGTCCTGCTAATAAGCGGCCTTCATTTTTCACAGCTTTCCTTCTTTAATTCTATACTGTCGGAGTGTTTTACAATTTTCCTGCCAAACGAATGACGCTATAAAAATTAGTATTTATCGTGGAAATTGCGCCTCGGGGCGAACTAAAGATCAAAGTATGGATTCATAATTTACTTAAACCGCCACTTGCTTATGCAAATTATCGAATGGGCGAACGCGCTGAGTCTTATCCGGATAAAAAATCCCGTGTAAATATTCATGTGGGCGAATTTTTAAGGGGAAGATTGATATTCAGCTCGACTTGCTCTCCACTCGGCTAATCATTATGCAAAGCTAATTCATTTAATTAATTTATAAACTAAGCCCAACTAGTTAAGGCACAATCATTTTTCGTAATATAAATGACGCGCGAGTTTTATTGAATTTTTTCGATGGACCATATGAAATTGATATGATACGTTAGACTGGATCAAGCATTAAATGGACTTCTCGGTCGTTAAAGGAGCCTGAGCATACGAGTTCCTACATTAGCAGAACTCGAAACGTTCGCTGTCGTTATTTTTAAATATGCCCTCGCAGTGATATGAAATCCTAGATTTAAATTTAATTAAAGGCAATGAATAGTTTTAACTGCAAATAATTCGACATTACTTAATCCATAAATTCAATATTAATGGAAAGGATCGTTCGATGGACGGGCATCGGTGATACTACGATTACGTGTCTGTTTTTTCGCCTTCCATCTCCGTGAAATCTCCACGACTTTATTAAGCGAGGAAACATCCGCGGGCGAAAATATAGCCAGTTTACCTGCGTGCTCGCCTACCATGTAAATTTTAACAGCGCTTACAACGATCGACAGGATTTCAAAGTTCACGTATGCACGAGCAAAATCTCACGAGAGAGAAGGAGAGAGAGAGAGAGAGAGAGAGAGAGAGAGAGAGAGAGAGAAGAACTGGTGGGGATATCGAGCGGTAGGCACGATTTTAATTAACATCAATTTGCATAACAGGCGTGGGCCGCGCTCTTTATACAATTAGCGGAGTGTGCGCGAGACGGAATTGAGTTATACATTGGTGGGCTGAGTGCGCAACCGCATTGCGGTCCTTTCTTTATCAAAGGGTCTCAATGCCTCGAGGAGACCATCTTATTAATGAATGGTGGCTCGAGCTTCTTGTGGCCCCGAAATGCCCTGCGAGGCTACATTTTTATTCGACTCGGGGCGTTGAAATATTAAAACTGCCGAAATAACAGGGCCTCTAGTCTTATATTACATTGTGCGGTTCATAGGCTTTTCAGGAGCGTCTCGATAACCGATCTGATTTCCGAAGATCTTCGTGCGCGATATATTTCTGGGAGGGGACGCGCGAGTCGTGAGTAGGGAGAAAGTTAAATTATTTTTACAGCCGATCTTGTAGAAATATTCTTAAGAATAATGAAGTACGGCTTTATATCGATAAAAACGGAGGGCCGGAAGATTATAAAATTATGAATATGAACAAACCTGCAATGCCTTTAACTTTATATTTAAAATTCTTTCTGTCAAGCTCCAATCCTGTAAATTCTGTAGACTGCCTATATATATATATATATATATATATATATATATATATATATATATATATATATATATATGTATATGTATATTTCAAGCATATATAAGTGCAATCTTCTGCATTATACGCGTTAATTATTGGCCTTACAACGAGACTATATCGTAGGCTTTGGGAAATGCATCGTGCACCTTCGATTGTTTTAATGGCACATCGATCCCTTAAGCAATGTTTTTTATTATAATGTAATTGTTATAAGAGCAAGATGAAATATCGTTTCAATTTTTTTATATTAACAGTTACTTGCAATTGGGCTACTATTAGATGCAAAAAATAAAAAGATCTAACTTGTCTAGCTTGCAATAATGATAATCATTTATTCCATTTCCTTTTTGATATATAACATTTAAATATTAAATGAGATAGGACGTATTTCAACGATAAATATACATGCTCCATTTGGATAATCCTTATTTGTATCGGAATACACGAGTGAAAAATAAATTATAATAGCTCGAATCGACATTTAAATAAGTTACATTGTTAACCGTTGCCTCGATACATTTTGCAAATTTCCTTCCCGTATCGTCAAATGAATCATTAGCGAATTAATCTTCGTTTATTAAAACTCGCTGAATTTATTGTACTGCAACACAGATACATTGATAAACGCTTTTAATACAACTCCTTTGCCTCGTACACATCCTTGCCTCGTGCTTCACTTTGCCTTTTGATGTCAATTGATACGAGAGAAAAATGGCCCCGCTCGCCACATGGATAAATCTTATTCAATAAGCGACATTGGATCACTCGAAACGGAAAACCGTCTACTTTTCACGCAATAGAGGGAAAATTCTGTTGAAATCACGATGCAATACTGGATTCCCGATGAAATTTCGTCACGCGAAAGTATCGCTCCCCCGAAAAAATCGAGAGTGACTCGCGCCGCCGATATTTATAGATCGGCATCTCCCGACATCCACGAAATCCGCCGAGTCGCGAGGGATTTCTTCAGGGCTCGCGGGCACACGTCGATTGCGCGAACAAAACCCGCGCGATTATCTTGGCAGTCTGCGCGCATGTCAACCGTGCCAACAAGGCGTGCTCGACGTGACGATGTCAAAGGATTTTCGAAACAACGAGGCGCCCCGAGCCATTGCCTGCGAGAGATGGAAGAAATTGAGGAAGTAGGTAAAAATCTGGGCTTCGTAATTGCGAAAAATGGTCTTTGCAATTGCGTATGTGTGTAGGATAGATGACTGCCTCCGATCGCAATTATTATTCACTTAAATATACTGCTTGTACATGGCAATCTCATTTTTTTTAATTTCGAGCTACAAACGTATATTGCTCGGGCTCATTACAATTGCCTATATCGTCGAGTCGAATTCCAATTCGAATATTGAGAAAATATTACGATTGCACGGCTCAAATCAGTGTAAACTATAAATTATTGTCTAATGGTTTCGATAAGGCCTGTGCTAATTGGTAATTGTACACGAGCATCTAACACATTATTAATAAGCTTCTTTTACTTTTCTTCGCGTGATAATGATTAAATTGATATGTAAAATAGAAGCGTACAACATACGGGAACAATGTGAGCTAGTACAATTACTCGGATAAGCATCTTGAAATGCAAATAAATAAGCGTGCATTAATTGCAAAAGATTTTCATAAAAGGCCGTAAAAAGTCTTTGAAAGAATATATTGAAAAAAGAAAGAATAGACGAGTACGCGTGTATGGGTATGGGACACTTGACTTGACGAAGGAGTGATGGGATTATTTGCATGTGAAACATACCGACTGCCGTCCTCCATGCTTTCGTAAGGTTGGCTTCCCTGCTCGCCAAATCTGCATACACATGCTCGCCTTCAAAAGACTTGTGTGCTTAAAAAACGGAGGCTAATCCGTGAGAATTCGTGGATTGTGATTGAATTGCGTCGCGAGCGTAAAATTCTTTTGATCCAAGGCGATGAAAAAATTTTTACCTAATGCGATAAATGCACAGCTTGCGACTTTACATTTTGCCAAAGATATTTTGTAAGCAACGATGCTTTTTATCGTTCGAGCAGGAATATTTTATGGATTAAAATATTACATCGGTAGATTGCGCAAGTTAATGTAAGAATTTGTATCTTATCTTTTATTTTTTATCGCGGGCATTAGCATTCATTATAATAATTCTAAACAACTTCGTCTATTTTTGTTTTTGTTTTTTTGTTTTTGTTTTTTGTTTTTTGTTTGTTTGTTTTTTTTAATAATTCTTGTATATAAGTTTATAAGCGATTAAAACGAATTGTATCTTGCACTGTTCACAAAAATTCGTTCTTTTCTTCTTGTCTTTACCTTCGTTTTAATTTAAGTCTATGGAATGGCTACGTCTAATAACTACTATTTTTCTTCATAAAATATTACATAATAGAGCGTTAAAATTTTAATTAACCATTGGGTTAAATTTGATTTAATTTTTATTAAATTTTAATCGATATTGATTAAGTCGCCGATAAATGACAGCATAAAGATTATCCGAGTCGATTAAAGATATTAAAGTTCTAGAGTCGCTTTACTATATCTGACAGATTTTCCCAATGCTCGTGCATCAAGCTTCGGGCTTTGATATTGCAAATCACAATTGTTACATCTCTTATCAAATAAATACTTGCCTATAGTCGTAATGTTTGCTCATATAAACCAAATGCAAATGGACAATCAAGGCCTAGTTTTTCATAGCATAGTTTTCCAAATAACTAGAATTACACTGAAAATATAATAGATAAACCTGCCATTATACAGAAATTTTCTACTCTCTCTTTTTTTTTTTTTTTTTTTTTTTTTTTTTTTTTTTTTTTTTTTTTTTACTAAAATAGCAAGCATTTCAAGATATTAATGTGATATAAATTACGTTTTGAACTTGACTTTAATACCTAAACAGCTATTCGTTCTACGAATATAATACTTTAGTTTTTTTTTTTTTTTTTTTTTTATAGAATCATATCCTTGTGGAAGTGCGTATGTAAAATATTTTCAATGAATGCACATTTATTTTACAAAATAATAAAATAAGTTAATTAGATTGAAAAACAATGGAATGAATAATCGTTGGGACTCGAAATACATGCCTTTCACGTCCAAACTTTCTTCAAGCTCTAATTACAAGCTCAAATGAAATATACGCCAAGGCAATGTTATTCCTTTTGTGTTTTGTTTTTTGTTTATGTCTTAAAAGAAATATAAAGTGAAATAAAATAAACAAACGCATAAAAGAAAATGACGATGCCACTTGATCGAATGTTTGCCAGTGCGGACGTTTTGTACATTTTGAGACGTTGATAAATGAGAGATCGGGTGTTCTTAAATACATGTATATGCATGATGGGCTTGAACGCTTGACGACGCTTCGCAATTTCTCATGGCGACCGACTACTTATTAAAGTGTCCGCTGCGCCTCTATACTCCGTCTGCCTTTGAGCTAAATAGCTTATTCCTCCGACTCCGAGGCCATTTGTTTACTAGTTTAATTTTGCAACGATCTTAGCAACACATTTGATAACACATTTTTTACGCGCAAGTACTTGTTGGGCACAGAGTGTGGCACACAGTGTACCAGCATGTGCATAAGTATTTTATCTGTCTCTTGGCTGCTCGTAGAACATGTTATTCAAGGGTGATGGCAAGATTAGGCGTGTAAATTCTTAAAATTAATTACTACGTTTCATCGTTGTCAATCAAGGTGCAACGTCTGCCTCGTGGTTATCTATCCATTTATAATAAATGTTTCAACGAGCGCTAATTTATTCATTTGTATTGACTTACAAACTAACAGCACAATAATATAATGCAACTACTTAGATTTAATATAATAGTCGATTAGCACTGCGCCAACAGACTTCAAACATATCGGTTTTGAAACATTCCTAATAATATAAGTGAGTAGTGATAGGTAAAGAATTAGTCAAAAAGAGAAAGAAAAGAGAGAGAAAAAAATAATGTCCATAAGAAAGCGTTTACTTTTAATCGCGATTTACATTACACTAATTAATCATAGACGTCTATGACCGTATATTTTAATTGCTATTCTATAGATTTTAGAATCAAATTTTTTTTGGAAAATCGACGAATTGCTAAGTATTCGTTCATCTGAAGTTCGTTAAATATGAGCATTTTTTTTTTAAAGGATTTTAAAATCCATTAGCTTGGGATAAATAAAAGTGAAAATTAAAGAAGTCGATACAAGCAGACAGATTTTTTTTAAATAATTTTTTCCTATTCCTTCATCGCTATATATACGGAATATTTTTCTAGTTTCCGATATGCCAAGCACAGTCGACTTAATCATTTCCAATGACTTAACAATGCTTCGTTGATATTCCAAAAAATAGTGGATAGATGAAGTTAGGTAGTCGATAATCTTGCAAGAAAACACAGAATCGTATAGCCAAGAAAATATTTCATGGCAATGATAAAGATTTATATGAGAAACATTTTCAGCATAGAAATACAAATGTTTGAAAAAGAAGGCGTTAGTGTACAAATACAATTTTTTTCAATCAATTTTCTTTAAACAAGTAAGATGTAATTTCTAATTTAAATTCTGCATTTGAAAATCAGTAGTTGTTCATTAACATCTAATATTCAGCAAAACATCTCACTTTTTGTTTCATACAATAATTTTATACACAAACTTAAAAAAACTTCAATTTAATAAAAAAAAAAAAAAAAAAAAAAAAAAAAAAAAAAAATGAAATAATTTCATATTTTATTCGACTAATATGTGTTGTGTATAATAAAGTTAATGAATTGTTTGAATTTTTCAAACTCACGATTGCAATTCAGACAAAAATTTTGACAGTTCAAATTTTCATATAAAAATTATATTGAGTGATTATCATATTACAATACAATAAAATATATTACAAATAAGAATTTTCCCTTTATCTTCCAATTTTATAATCGACTGTATTAATGCACTAAAATAATAATAAATAAAAGACGTTAAGTGTATTAAAGAAATAGGTAAATATGCAAAGACCTAGAGAGCTACGTATAGCCATAATTGTTTAATTGTAAAAATAAAATGAATTGAGAATTTTGTTTAAACTTCCTATATATTTAAGGATAAACGATAATTTTAAGCATATTAAACAAAAAAAAAAACCTTATTTATACATATAGTTCATGCATCGGAAAACATCGTGAGATATTAAAAATCGAAATACACGTGACTCGACATCGTTTCATGTTAAGCATTACGTAGTCCAAGTCAAGACTCCACTCTATTCGCTGCTATAGCAGTAGCTTACGTAATGCTGGCTACATCACCTCATGCATAAATATCCACAAACACACACACACACACACACACACGCGCGCGCGCGCGCGTGAGCGCATGACCGTTCTATACACATGCGCGTATATATGCGTCGGTAAGCTATAGAAAGAGAGATAGCATAGGTGTAGGGACGCCGATGACGGCGTAGCCATCGTCACGTGGAGTCTGTCTCCGGTTTTTCTGTTTCCGATTACACTTGCCCCACCAAGTCGCGTCACAGCGAGTTCGTGGTTCAATCATTCAGCCACTAGGTGGCGACGGTTTACTCATGAAATAATATGGAATCTCATGCAGTGATATAGGAGCCTGCTGGCCAAATCAAATTAAGATCATACTTCACAGGATCATTTCTGTAGTATATCTTCACAGACTTTCTACCCAAAGTAGGAGTCGATGCACCCATGATGAGGAGATGAAGCTGTTCTTCCTGAGCGTGAGGACGACTAATATCTTGAATAACTTTAAGAGATTAGTCATCGATGATCGTTCACCTTCTTCATTTTATGGAGAAGGGATGGGAGGATGGCATTCTGAATGGTTGCAACCAATAAAAACAATAAAAACAATAAAAACAATAAAAACAATAAAAACAATAAAAACAATAAAAACAATAAAAACAATAAAAACAATAAAAACAATAAAAACAATAAAAACAATAAAAACAATAAAAACAATAAAAACAATAAAAACAATAAAAACAATAAAAACAATAAAAACAATAAAAACAATAAAAACAATAAAAACAATAAAAACAATAAAAACAATAAAAACAATAAAAACAAAAGTATAATAATTTAGAAGTAATTATTATAGATAGTATAATTAATATTTTCTATATTATTAAATTGTTGTTACGTGTGTGTGTGTGTGTGTGTGTAAAATAGTTTACACAATAATTATACTTAATATCTAAATAAAAGAAATTTATTAATTTTTAACAGTTTTTTTTTTTTTAAAAAGTTGAAATTTATTTTCATTGAGTGTGGAGAAGGTTTTTTTATCTTAGTTTATTATAAACAATTTAATTACGTTTTTAAAAACTTTTTTGATTTCACCGATCTTCTTAGCTTAGGTGATTAATTATTTTCCATACTATTTTTATTTATTGTAATTATTTATATTTGCTCTCTCTTTCTTCTTTCCTCGATTACCAAACAAGTTTTAAACAACTTTTAAATTGATTTAATTGATTTAATAATTATTAATTAATATCTTTGATTTAACATAAATTATTAAAAATAATAATAACCCAAATTACGTAATTAACGTAAGTGGCATTCATAATTCATTCCTTCAATTTTTATATAAATAATATAGCATTCTTTTACATAATTACTAGTTATTAATATTATAAATATTTAAATTCACAAACAATACAGAATAATCAAAACAATTTCGTCGTTTTTATATTATTTATGGGTAATATTCGTTGAGTGTGTTGACATATTCCCAAGGTATAAGAGATAATGGATTAACTAGAGCAGAGCAAGGAGGCACGTGATTGCAATTATATAAGAAAAATATGTATATACATTTCAAGGACAATGTTTATACAGATTTTACTGTAGGTTTTAGAATGACAGCTTGCTTTTCTTGGAATGCGTACCAATAAATAAAAAATTTTTTTTTAATCATTTCAGTTCATAATATATAAGCATATGATAGTTTGGCTATGGTTTTTGATGATCTATAGATTTATTTTGTAATTATCAATAATGCTTTTAATTCAATTAGATATTTTAATATATCTAACTTTAAAACACATTTTCACGATTATGTAAAAAAATTTGTGTTAATTAAGCGAGGGTATTATGTACTTGAGAGCATTAGGCATTGATTAAAAACGAGTAAGATGTTATCTTAATGTAAAAACTCAATTATAAAAATAATTATTCCATAATTTGTCTTTTGCGCATTAATGGTATAAATAAAAGTGATTAGTGAGCCTAAATAAGATCATTTACAAGATGATAAGAATCTTAGCATATTTGTGTTCAAACGAAACTTAATAGAACATTTCATTTTGAACAATATTGAATGTTGCTCGAAATGTTTTATTACAATTACGGAGTTTAAGAAAAAACAAGAGAGTTAAATTGCTTTGCGGTCTTATAAGATTCTAAATAAGACACGTGTTCTTATTGCGGTCACCGGCTATCGAACCAGCATTGCTTTAATTAAATTTAAGCGTTTTAATCTAAAAGTTAGCGTATAAAAATGCCAGAATCACATACCGTAATCAAATTGCTGTGTATTTAATTTTAATTAGGCAAAAACTGTATGTCAATAAGTGACATTATTTCTCATTGGCCATTATTTTAATATATCTCTCAATTCCGAAATATCTTTATGAATTTAGGAAATAATGTACGTTTTTAATTCACGATTATATAAAGTAAAAGGCTATTTTAATATTAATTAACCTATTTTCTCAATTACCTAACAGAAATGAATAAAAATTTTAAATCATGTCTAATTTTCCATTATGGATTATCATTCCATGATTATAATACAATATTTCATCTGTATTTAAAATTCAAAATGTATACGTAAAAGTTTAATTTAATCTTATATTGTACAAATAATTCATTTGCCTTGACATATTACTGATATACAGAAATAGTTATTTCAATTTAATTTTAATTTTACCGTTTTTAACGCCAGTACTTCATTACGTGAATTATAGAAATTCTTAAAATAATAAAATATTGTAATAACATTGTACAGAATAAATTTAAAATGAAATTCTTTAAAAATGATTTAATTTTGTTGTGGAATGCCGATTGAAACGTATAATGTTACGAATGAAAATCTTAATAAAATAATGATAACTTTTTCACTTTTAAAAAGACAAATTATAGATTTTCTTATATAATCTTATGTACACTTATATTGCTTATGAAATACATAATTTAATAATCTCATAACTATTATCTTTTATACATCTACATAAGGCTATCGAAATGATAGCGTAATACAAATTAGCATCAAATTACTTTTCTTCAATCTCATGACATCTTCATTTGGTTTTACCGCTAGTCTCGTATTGTTTATAATGTGATATGTAAACAAGCGTATAGTAGAGAAGATCGATAATACAATTACAATTTAGATATAATGTAACGGAATTATGTATAAGACTAATCGTCACGTGGTATGATTGCTCGATTAGAGATGACAATTAAAAAGAAACGAAAGCCAATTAAATTGCGGCAATAAATTAATTATTTTCCATAATATTCAAATATAAAATTGCAGATTTTTTTTTTATTCTTTTTTTTTTTTTTTTTATTTTTTTTATTATAACGAACGAGTTTTAGTTTTCAAGTAGTTAAAAAAGTGTAGCTTGTAAAATTCTACTTCTTTTTTTTATCTGTTATGTAAGCAAGAAAGTGGGAATACGTG
>NW_011948419.1:3881457-3917643 GCF_000503995.2 Ceratosolen solmsi marchali | reverse complement strand
TTTCAATCTGAGCTATTAGATACGCATGTGCGATGTTTCGTAGCATTAATCAATATGAAAAACATTGTATCTAATTAGGAACAGAGTCGCGAGATATGTCGATAAGGATTATATGCTCGTATATTCGATATACTGGATTCGTTAATAAAATAATTAAAATAATGAAGTTATTACAAATTAAATTATTATAAATGATTGCGATTGTGTTCATAACAAGAACTATGAAAGCAAATAAGGATTATATCTCGTTATTAAGGAGATAAGATGGAATATTCGAATCTAAATGATAAATAATTAAGAAAATTTGATGGTATAAAGTATATACCGAAACTTGAAAATTTAGCAAACGAAGCTCTTCGATAAAAAATTAAAAAATGATGGCCAGTCCAATTAAAGCCCGTTCGCCCCAATGGAAAGCCCCAATGACGCCTCGGTCGTGCCTGAGAAATCAGATCTATTGACACTGATAGGAGGAGCGCGAAACATATTATTTCCGATATATCTAATAATATATAAATTGTATAAATGGCGTGTACAATGTATGTGATTATACAATAAGTTAGCGCCCATTAATAAATATGAATTTAATAATCGTTTGCGGACGAGGGCAGATGAGGGGCCCAGCCTCCCCGTTCCCCGTTGGCTTTAATTTCTCTTCTTGTTCTTTTATAAGAAGAGATAAGAACGAGATCGGTGGGCGAAAATCCAAGGCAACATAACCGGGAGAATAAGAGAAATTGCAATTGCAGCGTATCGCCATAAATAATGCACTTATTCGCCTGATTGTAGGCAGGGCGAATGTGCACTCGAACCGCCCCGCGATAGACTCGTTTTTAATGCGCCACATGCATGCATGCATCGCTCCATTGATAATCGCGTATTAACCTTCAACACTATAGGCGTCGCCGATCTCGAGGCGCTGATGGCGTGCCATTATCTGGGAATACAATTTAATCGGATGTTTTTGGGTCACGTATATGCTATAACGTAACGGGACGCTTTCCCCACCGGTCATACGAGACGCGAATTATATTTTATAATAAGTGTCGATGTATATTTTGCTTTATTTTCTGTAAGTTTTAACGCGCTCTTAAATTTTACGGCCTCGCTTTTTATTGTATTACGTAAATTAGTATGGTGCATTTGGTGGCTATTTGCAAATTATGACTACGGACCTTACGCCATTTTCAATGAACATATATATCGCTTTGATCTAGTACAAACTTTAGCGAGATTAATTTTAAATTGCGAATTTATTCATTATTTTCTTATAATGCGGCACATCTGCCCTGCCATTCGCTTCCCTAGCTCAAATTTTCTATCCGTACAGACTTCCGTGTGTAATAATTCGACATTATTAAATTAAATTATAAAAATCGACCGCCTGTTCGATTAATAGTATGTTAAGAAGTTTTCAATTAGGACTTATCCAATACTCCCATTCCTTTTACTTACCTTTTTTCATCCTCGTCTTCTTTCCCTTTCCAGATAAAACCTTCAATATCGAAACTTCAAGTTCTAATTTTATTTCATTAATATCAATTATAATTGCATAAACGGGTTCATTACACAGAAAATTAATTAGGTCGATATAAAAGGATTCTTTTAACGGAAAAGCCAACAATTTATTATATTGCGTTTAAAAGTAAAGCAACAATCTTGTTTCAAATTCATTAACTACGTGTCCTTTTATTATAAATATATCTACATAACGGATAGTTAATTAATTTTTAACTGCTCAGCCAATTGAATTTACTAATTTGACTGTACTAGTTACATTCATAGTCTTATTCTGTCCTATTCAACAATATTTATCCAACATTTTCAAATGCAATTGTGTATTATAATTCTTATTATCATACAAACTTATCGTTGCATCTTTTCTATTAAGACTTAGCAAATTAGTCGGCTTATCAATAATTTATGAATGTAAATAGATAAAATTGTTTTTTATTTTGAGATCAATTATTTTGTATCACTTATCATATTCATTAAGTATCAAAATATATAATATATAATAATATCAATTTTGAAACAAAAAAAAAAAAAAAAAAAAAAAAAAAAAAAAAAAATACACTTCAAATTCAAATAATAAAAACTAGATGGCTGAATTCTGTTTTAATTAGATGAATGAGTTGAATTATCAAAATGCATTGAACATTATTGCCTGAATTATTGAATAATTAATTAAATAGTTCTCGTAAATTACTCGCATTTCGTTCACTTGAAGCAAATAAATTTTACTGGATTATCAATTATTCGAATCAACGTCAAAATTTTCTATTACAAATAAAAAGTCTGAGTTGAATCTCCTTCGAAGCTTATATATTTATAAATTTATTTTATTCCGTGTGGAATCGTATGTGTAGCTAACGATTACATTTTTCGAAGAATTCAACTGTAAACTTAAAAATCACGCGCTGTATTTTGGACAAATGACGTTAAAGAAATAATACAAGTTCGTAGTAAGTATTATATTTTTTCAATTAGAAATTCTTTCGTAAAATTGATGAAAGTATCATCTACCTGTAATGTCCTTCTCATTCCATTAAATTTTGCATGACGGTTTATAAAATATTTTTAATATCGATAAATATCATCAATAGACGCACTATCGATACGAGGTTACAAAATTGAACGAGTTAATTTTGCAAATAGAAAAATATTAAATTTCCAAATCAAAATTAAATCAATAATTTCAGTAAATGTATACAGGTGTCAGATACAGATATCGCACGTACGAATGATAATCGCAATCGTCATCTAATTCATTGATTATTCGATGATTAAAGCAAATATCATACGATACGATCTAAAGTCTAAATTATGTATTAATAAATGATTACAGCTATTTCCTAATAACTAATGATCGAATCACATGGACATCATTATCAAAACACGTTCGTTTATGTGACTGGAAAATCTGTTGTATTAAACTAAACTAAATGCAGCCTCGAATTGGTAGACCAATTGGTAGACCTCGAAAACGTTCCCAATAGAACTTGATCGTAGCACTTAGTTAACGCATACGTACTTTTCAGCGACCCTCGTCTCATAATTAATCAAACGATCGTCCAATTAATTCAGCACCTGCGTATCCGTACCTTTTACGGCCTAATACCAACGTCGCGGTAGTCTTACCTGCTTGTTATTTCTGTTTTTTTTTTATATATTTTTTCTTGATTTTTTTGCTGTTGTGCGCGTCAAATTGCGAGAACGTAAACACGGGTGGAAAAATACGATCTTACGCAATATCTAGATGTCCGTTTTCCCTGGATTATTCAAACTTTATCAAGCTTATAATTGCGGATAAAGCGGATTTCTCCCCTCAGTTGCGTCTATACAAGCTAAAATTACGATTAATTCACGCCCAGAAATGAGGTTTTAGTGAGGTTGGGGCGGTGGGGATTGAGTTTGGTAAAGGCCAGTGAAATACATATTTACGGTTAAAAGAAAAGAAATTAGTCGTAGATAAAGCCATCCTCGGCTACGATAACGGCCGTAAAATTTCGCTTACACGATGACGAGGTCGCCGGCGCATCGGTACCGTCGCCCGGTTCCCATGCTCGGCCACGCTCGGGCTGGAAAATCAGCATCGAGAAAACTTTAGTAACCGGCATCATTGTGGGTAATGTGCACCTCCTCGTGCCTCGATATTACGAGTGGCGCACGCACTTGGAAAATAGTCGGCGCCTCTTTCCGAACGTAGCCGTTCCAACGCTGTTGTGTAAGCCGATTAAAGTGTCCGCTCTTGGCACCGACTTCATGACAACTGCTTATCTTTATGGCTTAAATGCAGTACTTCACTACCGATGGTTTAAGCATGCCGTGTGCTCGGTAGATTGGTTTATGGTTATTATCCAAGTACTAGCTGCTTATATCTGATCGCGCATGCTCTCCGTTTACACGAATTTTAGCGTAAGAATGAAATTTGGCGACATCGTGGCATCTCAATATTATACGTAACTATTGAAGCACGACGAGATTGCAATTAAAATTATTTAGTGGCAATGAATGTTTTTGCTACATTAAAAAGGTACCTCCTCCTTCGTAATTCGAATTTTCCAACGGTATCCAATAAGTATAAAAATTATATTTTTAATTATCGTTTGCGCCTCCTCTTTTAAAGTGTCGACATTATTTCCATGTTTCTAATGTGTCACCAAAACTCTATGTTAGCGTATAAATTTCTTTATTAGCTATTAAATGCCATTAAAAATTATTAGTTTATTTCTTAAGTCTAGAATATTATGTTTGAAATATGTTTGAAATATTCAACCTTATTAAATTATTTATTATAAATTTAAAAAAAACTTATGAATATTATAATATACCTTGTGATTTTTGCACAAACCTTAAAAGATAAAATGTTCAAGATTATATTTCCAAAGTATTGTTGTAATTATAATAGTTTAATTGCTCATTGTAAAGAGTGTTTTTCTTATTTATTTTTTTTTTCGTTCTATTTCAATAAAAAACCATTTTAATTTATCACTATAGTAATATACTATTGATTAATCAATTAATACGAGTAAATTTATTTAAAAAGCTATTTTTGAAAAAACATTTTTATATAACGCTTGCTAAAAAGAAGTTTGACAATTAATTTTTTCCAGCTTTTTACTTATTTATTTATCTCTCACATTCATCCAAGGAATAATGAAATATCGATTTGTTTCACTAACGTCATGAACAAATAAATCGATCGACAACATATACACTTGCTCCAAATATCCATAAGCATTATCAGAAAGAATCCAGTTACAGTTTCAGGAGTGGAAGGGAATCGCGGGGGATGCATTCAACGCTTTTTACGTACGTTGCTCTCTGTCCCTTCCACGGTCGAGGGGTTCAAGGTCAGCAGAGGGCCGCGATCCTTCAATAATGATACATGTGCTGCTCGTTTGCGCTTTACTTGCAACTTCGTAAATTCCGAGCACTCGATTATTGGGTCAGTTCGAGGTTAATGACAAAGCCGATGAGAATGGAATGTTTTTGTATTTGTTAGTATTTTACTGATGCACGAATATATTGGGCTTTTAATTTGCAGTGTAAATGGATATATCTAGTTATCGAATTATGGCTTCGATTCAATGGTTTCATTCGCAAATGGAGATGCTGTTATGGTGAAATATGAGATCTACTCGACATAAAACAAAGAATTTTGTCCAATAATCAATCGGAACTTTACCTGTTTTCACCGCAGAAATAGGCTCCAGTTCCACTACAATTAGAATTTCACATCTAATTAAATTTTAATCTGCTTAAAATTAAAGAAAATTCGTCTCTCAATTTTATTCCAACGTATTTTGTGATTTCATAATTATTTATAATGCATTTAGTTCTCTTATACCTACTAATGTTTTATTATTATATCCACTAACGTCACCGCATAATATATAAAGTTAATATTATCACAAGCAAAACTAGTCCTAAAATTTTCAATCTTTAATATGTTTAAAAAGGTTACTTAACAATTATAATATATAGTAATTATATAGTATTAATTTGATGTTAATTGGCAATTTAAAAGTAACTTCATATTTTCAAATTAATAAACACTCAACAGAATATTTTAATAGAGGTAATTTAACTTATATTGCGATTGCAATAATTTCATATAATAATAATAAATAATACTAGTGATATAATATCTTTTATGCACTGATTTTACATTATCTAACATATATAGTAGTAACATACCGGGGATTGTCTTAATTTATTTTTAATATTTCTCAATAATTATTTAATGACAAACTTATAAGTATTGGCAAACACTTCTCTATATAATTTACAGTTACTTCATTAAATTCGCAATAATCACGCGAAGAGATAGGAAAATTCAAATAGTAAATACTGAATCCATTAAATAAATATTAAAGAGGATCATTTTTAGAAAATGTAGCATCGTTATTCTGATTTTGGTATAAGCTTTTACACTTTTAATCGTTTTTCCTGCAATACTAAAAGCGTATGCACACGTACGCAGATCGAATCGAATATTTCTGCTCGTAAAGACTGCGCTACAATATTAAAATCTCACCTCATCCGTGCTAAAGTGCAGGCCTACGTAATAAAGTAAGATGGAGTTTTATATATACTTTATTCCCTTTTTTCATATATATTATATATGTAATCACATTCAATCCGCATGTAAAATTTAGATAATTATTATATGCTTCATATAACTTTGGTTATTCTCGATTAGCTTAAATTTCATCAATCAAACAAATATTTTGTTACAATTTTGAAACATTGCCCACACACGATGAGAAATAAGGAGATGGAAGGAATTACCGTTATCACTAATTAAATAGACTTGAGTGTTTAAAATTGTTATTCATGATTTGATATAAGAGCAAAAGTTGAAATTTATATGACAAAAGTGTGTAAATTCAATAAGAAATCTACATTCCGTCGTTCAATAAATAACTAATCCTGCAATTCCGGAAACTGCCCGTCGTGAATCGAAAATGGTGAAGATCGAGCATTGGAATTGTAGCTTTGAGAATTGTTCTTAGCACCTCACCTGCGATTAATGCAATAAGAAGCATTCCGTGAGAAAGAAAAAGTGTCAAAGTCAAGAATGCGCCAGGCGATTTTCCTTGAAGTAATGAAGGCCAGTAGATTAGCTTCGTGCCGATCAGTGCAATTAATTAGTCCATATTGCACATCTCATTAGTCCATGGAATACATGTACAGGCTTTTATATATTCTTCTTCCTTTGTCAATCGACAGCTCGTGATGAATACTACAGTTAGCGATTAATTTGGTGGAACATGTTACTGACTATATTTTTAAATTCAGTATTATGGATCCAAAATATTTGCATATATTATGCCAAGAAAGTACTCATACATATTTCTCTCGCTTTATACGTATATAGGAAGTTATTTCTTAATGACGTTTTACTATTTGTTTTTAATCTAGGGCAATAAAAACACAAATACACACACAACTACACACGCAATCATAATGCAAGTATAAATTTGTATGTAATCAGATTATTAGACAGTTTTGGAAATTTTTAACTTCTTATTTCACAGACCTTTAGTACATTCTATAAAGTAAATACAATTTAGAGCCGTAACTAATATTCAACAGATAGTATTTATAATGCATTCTCTGTATAGTTTACTTATAATTTATATGTATTCTAGATGTTTTATGTAATTATGCGTATTAATATACGTATATTGAGCATGTTGAATGTTGGAATGAATAATAGTAATTTTCAATTGGAAAAATAATATTTTCTTTTATAATATATTACAATCGAGCTTTGATCAATTTAAAAGTTAGTACATTAAAATTGATTATTTGTATGAAGTATAAACATAAAATTTATAACACAAAAAATAATACTTTATAATAATCTGAATTTTATTTATGATATATAATGCTTTCACCAAATAATCTTTAAGATTTACCTAAAACATCTTTACATTTAAAGCTATTTAGACTATTAATTTGTAGTAGACGTCTTTATTGCTATTAGAATTTTTTAATTATATTGTTACATGTTTATGATGTCGCACACTTGAATAATAAAATATAACGACGTTAGAAAATTTCGTTTACATTTTTTTGGTCTGATAGCGAACCTTCGCGGGATCTAGATTGTATAGTAAATCATGATTTAATAGAAGTCATTTATCTTACAGTAGATGGATTTTATATGTTGCAATGAATCATTTTTCAAATCTAAATACCTTGTTTACGTAAAACATCTGCAGCTTTAGATAATCGTAGACGTAGAAATGAATGTATATAATAAGAATGTACTATATTTCAACGGTAAAATAAATCATTCCAACTAACAGTTAATTTATTGCAAAATAAGTATCGATTTTTTTTTTTTTTTTTTTTTTTTTTTTTTTTTTTTTTTTTTTTTTTTTTATTAATCGTAGATTTACATATTGAATTATTACTATTTTAAGTGCGAGTTAAATTATTTCTAGTGGCTAAGAAAAAATATTTATTAATACAACTTCTTAGTATACACGAAAACGTTTAAGAAAAACATTTTCATACCGCTTGTTTACTATCTTTGCAATCATTCCTTTTATTCTATCGAAACTAGCTTTTTCCTTATTCAGAAAATCCTGGTTTTACTTCGAAGTCGTTTCTGTTCCTTGATTCAAAATGAAGGGAAAAAAATCTTTCAAGCTTAATAAAATTTAATTGACTCTTAGATTTTCTTTCCTACATAAATGTTTCAACTTGTCTGGTTCTGTCATCAAAGCTGTATTAGCCATTTAAAATACATATAAAACATAGATTTAAGCCAAGGCTTAAGGAAACTTTTCATAAAATTAGGTGTGATGGATTTTTTTAAATATACTCGAATAATAGAACGTAAAATACTATCACAAGGCAAAGTCCAAATCAGCGGAAGTATTAATTTGCAATATAATGGCCCTAATACCAACTGCTTAATACGATAAAAATACATATGTATCTCGAATAAAAGTACCTCCGATTCTTACTAATCTTCGAGTTCAATTTCACTTGGTCGATTCGAAACCCATCCGCTACCCACGTGCAACGAATTTGTCAATAAAATTTGCCGTCGAATTTATTCGATCATTTATTCGAATCCGTAAAATTCGATTGGCTGTGTGCCAAGCTTTCATTACTCTTCTCAATTCACAATTGCCTTTTCTCAGGTCTGTTTTCTCATTGCGATATACACTAGCAAGGTGCGCAGGAAAATGTAAATGTTTAGTATATTTGACGCAAGAGTAACGTATGCGAAATCGTAATGAAAATAACCAAGATAAATTGCAGACCTCCTTAAAATCATATCAGTAGATCACTGCATCGGGAATTGGCCAGCTGCTAAAAACAATTTTACCCTGCACATATGAGCCGTAGAAGGGGAGAATTAAGAATTATTATCGTGTCGCGGGTATGAAAGATTCATCCGCGTGCTCTTAAAAGGAAATTTCGCGGCTGCCGCGAAAGCCGGCCGTGGGAAAAAAGCGACGATAATGCCAAAAGCGAGGATAACAAGGTCCCTGCGGTTATTGTCCCCGTAGACGCTAAGTGGCAGGCGGCCGTCCCGCTCATTACCGGGCGTCCGGGGTATTTTATATCGAGAGGCCGCGCACACGCCGGGATCTTCGGTTTATTGCGACTAGTTTTTGGCATTTTTACGAATGGTACTAATTAGCGCTCACGGGTTTGTAGTTGAGCATCGACTTCTTCCTTCGCTCGCTCGCGCGATTAAGCCGGAGTACGCTTAATTTGAATTTCGCAACGGGTCGCGAGGCCTGGATGGTGTTTTTTTTTTTTTGTTTTTTTTTTGCACTGGAGAAATCCGCGCGATGATTAAATTTCGTTGAGTAATTTGACTCGCCGATTCTGTTTCATGATAAGCGCACTTATGTTCTACAAGTGTAAGTAATGCAAGGCAATTATTCTTCTAGTTTTCTTTATTTCGATTGTTAAGAGTAAAATATCAGTTACGGGAAAAATTATTCCATGTTCGTGTTATGATTTCAAGCTGTATGAATTTTATTTCTCATTGAATTTTATTACACCACTAAACGTTTTACTTTTTTCTATTAAATATCTATTAATTAACGCAACAGGCCTTATCCTCTTTTTTGTATTAACGCAATTTTCTCAAAGTGTTTTGTTTGAAGATAATTATAATCTGACAGATTTAGGACTCATTCGAAATTCAAAACCAAATATAATGACGAACACTTCGTTTTCAAACGCGATAAAATATATTTTAAAGAACAAAATGATAAATTTCAATTTTTATACAATTGAAAAAAAGAGATATATATCCGCGAATGTAAAAATCTTATTTCTAATCTTTTAGCTCGGTTGAAGTTTCGAATAGCCTGTAATTATAATTTTTTCTATGCTCATAATCATATACATCGTGTGCATAGTTTCTCATCTTACTCATCTTAAGACTCGATTGTAATTTTGATAATACAGTTGTGATACGTAAGTTTGAAATTAATTAAATACATTTATATATGAGAATCCAATACTCATTGGATATGCATTCGTTATGCTACTTTTTCTGTATAAATTGTTCGTTAAGACATCGTGTGAAGGGGAGCTCGTTTGAAATGATTTTATGAAAATATTAAAAATTTTCCATCGTTTGCATATCCCATTTACTCGCATCGACAATAATATTATATAATGTATTATATGCATTTGTAAAGAAGAAAAAGCCCAACGTTACCCGATAATAGCGTTGTATTTGCCCGTCACAACGTCTACAATTGAACCATATATTTACATTTTTCTACTTTCTTATATGTCAAATTCGCTTATTAAACAATACAACGAATCATTTTTAATTTTTATTTTTATTCATTTTTTGTTCGCTTCCTTAATCCAAGATAATTCTAAACGGTATGTGTACAATTTTTCTTCATATGCCACTTCACAATTCGCACAAACCTCGATGCATTCTCTTCGGAAAGCAATATACTACGTATGTGAGTCTACGACTGATCAATCCACTCACTCTACTATTCTTTCTAAAACACTGAAAATGATAAATTACCAAATGATAATGCTTGCATGAATACAATATTATTTATTAAAGAAAAAGTGGAAAGGCGCAATGAGGAAGCGAAGGGGGTAAGAGTTCATGGGGTTTTTTTTTGCATTCCATCCGTATCCCACGCGGATCCTCATCCCATCGAGTCGACGCTTCCTCGACATGCAAAAATCTTCGTTCGCGGTACGCATCTCGCGCAAAATGTATGGTCGCCGTCTTATCTCTGCTCCCCCCCCCACCCCCCTCTCTCTCTCTCTCTCTTAACATCCAGTTGATTTATGTCGCTGCCGTCGTGCACTTCTATCGGATGCACTGACGCTGGTCCCAACGGAGATTTCTCCGGCTCTCGCTGGACCTTTGCGACCGTGTGGGTAATCTCCGGATTATTGGGAATAGGCTGACGCGGAAGGGCAAAGACCCACGTACGCGTGTTGACATATCCTTACAATACACGACTTTGCAAGTAATGGTTAAAACCAATCAAAAAACAAAAAACAAAAAACAAAAATTATGGAGTATCCACTATATCGGTATGTAGAAGAAATTGTGATGGTTATTTATTATCAAATGCGCGACTATCGTTACATTTTTATGCCTATTGTTTAACATTGGTATAGTGTGTTTAAGTCACTCTAGTGTCCGAGAGAAAAAAAGAATGAATTGTATATCAATCAGATCGACAGGGTAGAATAATGCATGCGATTGGGCATTGAAAAATTTCCATTTTCAAAAATAAAAGAAGAGCAATGATAATGAAAGTTGTAAAATTTAAAACAACATAGGACATAAAAAATATAATCAGCCATTAGTGTAGAAGCTCTAAAGTCATTTGTTTGAAATGTACTTTAATAAGAGAACATAATTTATGACTCAATAATAATGTTGATGCAAAAGTACCCGACCGTGTTATCAAAGATAGAAAATGATATTAGTGTCCTCCGTTGTTGATTTATCCTAAAATAGTTTTTAAATCTAAATTCAAAATCGAGAGCTTCGATGTATTGAATTGCACGGTCGTTGTAAAATTCCTTATCATAATTTTCATTCTTCCCAAACATTGCTCTTATGATTTACATCGATTTCATCCATTATCGCTCCCATTTTCACAACCGTCCATCTTTCAAATTTTCATCATTCGAGTCAAACTTAATTTACCTTAAATTAAATGCATTCCATTGCAAGCTTCGTATAACAAACGGTCCCAATTTCCAAGTACTTCCGAGCACTTGACGATGACCCATAAACAAGGCTCGGCGAATACACAAAGTCCACGAGCGGCATCATAAGACCTCGACCAATACAAAAATTTAAATAACAAGCACGCGCACCCTGCCGCTAATATAAATTACGCAATAAATAAGCACATACTCGTATATCCCGAGTCGGAAAGCCGCGCGGCATTCCAGAGCGGCCGCTCCGTCTTGACGCGCGCCGAACAAAATTGCACTTCGCCGAGGCGGACAATTACCGCGATGATAAACTACCCGCTGAAAGCAAATGGAGGAGGGAGGATAATCCATTGTGCAAGAACAATCGGAACCACTTGATACGCGCGCCTCGGTATCGCGAATCGCGAATCGGCATGAGCCCGCGGAGGCCAAGTGCCGAGCGCCAAAGTCATTGTTCTCCTATCGTAATGACGAGGGCCACTTTGGAAAAGCGCGCCCGGCTCGTAAAAATTACGATGAATCGAAAGATGGGTTGTTCCATCTTGGATTTCGCTGACACGAAGGATATTTATCTTCTCACCTCGGGGCGAAAATCGAGCGTTTTGAGTGCCCTTGAATGACGGCGAGGGGAGGCGGTGCTATTAGCTCGACGAAAAATAACAGCACGAAAAATTAATAATTTAAATGTGTGCCGGTTTGAAAAAACTTAATGCACTTATGGTCAATTTGACGATGCTCTTCGACTAGGATTAAAAATACCCTCGGAACTGATATTACTTGGGCTAATTAAATACGAGCTACGAATGTCAAATGCAATATCGTGGTAAAGAGACAAAAGCTTGATTGTCCCGAGTCTATCGACCCTCCATCGAATTTGTCTCGAAAACTATCCCTTCCAATATTCCGACCCAATAAACATGTAAAATGTAAAATCAATTATTTTACCGAATGGAGATAGAAAATAGGAAGCCGGTATTAATATAACAGAGCTTCGTCTGGTTGTTCAAAGCTTCATCAAACGTCGACTGAATTTACAAGAATGAATTATACAAGAACGATGAGCGCTAAATTTCACTATATAATTCTCGTGGCGTAATTTTCATTGATCTTGTAAAAACCTTATCCGACATCTTAGCGAAACGATCGAAATCATCATTTGGAAATGCCGCGGTGAGGATGGAGCGCGGGCAAATAAATCAGCGTGCAGCTGACGCTGACAGTGGAAGTTGCGATGGGGTTTGCGAAAGCAAACCTCGGCGCGTATCGAGCGGCCATTATCGCCCGTACAAATTGTCTTGGGTGCGCGGCTTGTTTTCGTCATTGGCCTAATTTCCGTATTAATGTGGTGCGCGAGCGGCGCAAAACGAGCGCCAATAATTCGATCGGATCTTACGTGGGCCGTTAAGAGTTACCAATTAATGGGCGCCGCTTTAATTGTTGCACGAGCGCCATTACACTTAGCGGGCCCCGTTGATGAAATATCAAATCCACATACGCAATAATATCCCTCGTGATCTTACTACGTATCACCGCGTCTCCCTCTTTTTCTAATACGGTATGTGTCGCGGAGATTTTTCGAGGCACCTCATGTGCGATCACGCGTACTTACTAATCAAGTGCCAATCGATATTATTTGCTATCATTGCCATTCTGGCTATCACTATTATTTTCGATATTATTGTTTTTTTGCTGATAGAGCAATAACAATCAAGTAAGAATCTATGATTTTTAACCATTAAACAAATAAATACATCATTCGAGAATCAAGTAATTAAAATCTCTTTGAGAAAAGAAAAACATATACGTGGTTAAGAAAATTATATTTAACGCCTAGAATATTGAGAGACGATCTTATCAAGCTCGTTAATTTAATTATTCTAATAGATTATCGCTAAAAAACAAAAATACAATATATAGTAATCATTATTACATTAACGTATTATTACATTAAGTTTTTGTAGAAAAAAAAATTATAATAATTATAGAAATTATGTTAAAAATACAATTAAGAAGTATCGCGTAAATTTTATATCACTACTACCAAAATGTATTAGCATATAGAATTTCATTCTTAATCATAAAGAATGTGTTTGTTCTTGCTTGGTTTTTTTGTATTTGTGTGCGCCTGTGTGCGAGCATGTGCGTGTATGTACAAATATTACAAGATAAGATAAATGTTGCACAAATTATTATGAAAATCTGTCTAATGTATCTGCTGGAAATACATAAAAATATCCCTTAATCAATAACTAAGCGATCATTCTAATGTTTTTAATCTAATACTTTTATAATAATTTATTATTAAAACTGATATACACATGCGCGCACACACACACAAATGAAAAATAGTAAACTTAATTTTCTTTCCAAAAAATCTATATTACAAAAGAAAAAAGAAGAAAAAAAAAGTAAAAAGAAGAGTCAACACGAGCCTGACACGCCGAAAGTTGAACGTGTAACGAATCGCGATGAACTCCGCGGAAATGCGAAAAAAAAGATGTAAAAGGAGTCATCACCGGCGCAACTTTAAATCAATTACACCACTTTGGCTCAATCATACCGCTTTTGCTTTCGTATACTTTGCAATCCCGATCATTAAAAGCAGTTTTCACGCGGGAGTCACATACCTATGCAAATGAAGAAAACGTAAGGGTACTACCACTTATGCAAAACGCATTTAAGTGCATTTAATGGATTTGCTCGCTTGGCTTTGTCTTTTTATCGATCTACACTAACGTTCCCGCAACTTTCCTCGATAGCCAATTATTATTTTGAACTAGCATCTTTTGGTTAGTAGTTCTAGTAATGCCGCAGCAATCGACTCAACCTGATAAGATCAATGAAATAATTGATTAAATTAAATGCTACAAAGAGTTTAATATTTTTCATATGGAATACAATTTTGAAACGAAGCAAGATCATCTAGTAGAAATATTTTTAATAGTTATTTAGGTTATTACACCTTAAACAAGAATTTTATGACACATTCCTGTTTTTGTATACAATATTCTTACAAGATATATTATTTTCATACAATACTCAAGTCTTGTCAATTCTTAAAAACTATTCTGTCTTTAGATAAAATTATAATAATATAAATAACATTTAGAAAATTCTTTATTTAGAAAATTTGTTTCTGAATATAATGAAAATCTAAAGATATTCTTATATAACAATTTATTTATATTAACTGTAAATAATTTTATTGTAGATGTTACTTATTTTCATATATTAATTATTGTTCGTTATTATACTTCATAATTTATTATTATTTATTATGCATTATAATAGTATTGCATACATCATGTTGATACAATAAAAGGAATGTAATAAAATAAAATAAAACGTAAGTAATAAATTTCTTCGGAAGAATCATCTTACTTTTGTCATGATTCTTTATATTTGTATTAATGCAATAAATTGAAAGAGAAAATAAAGTAAAAGTAAGAGAGAAGTAATCATAACCAAGTTGAATCCATTAAAGTAAGAAAGGCCTTATGTATTATAGCCTTTAAATCTTTAAAGATTTTTCAGAAAACAATTGACATTCAGTGAATGAAATGAAAAAAAAAGAACGGTTATATTGTAATAAAAATGAGTATTCATTAAATATATACAACAGCCATTCGCTTTTCCCAAAAAAAGTCAAACTTTTTTTTAATATTTTTACATTAAATACATTAATGATGTGATATGTATCGTCATCAACATTTTTAATAATTGAATGTATGATTAGTGTAATGAGGAGTCAATTGATCGATTTTATTAAAATTTCTTCTCTAAATACAGATACTATCATACAGTTTATGGATAATATAATATTTTAAAGATTCTTTATATGGTCTTTGTATTAAGCATAGTTAATAAAAGGATTTATTTTTTCAAATAACTTTATATATTTTAAGAAATTAATAAAAAATTGTGTATAAGAATTAATGTTTATTGTATTATGATTAATTTGATACACACACATATATATATAAAAATGTTTTTTTTTTTTTTTTTTTTTTTTTTTTTTTTTTATTAAGAAACCTTTCAATTAATTTTACTAACTCTGAAAATATCGTAAGTTCAATAGTTTAAAACAAGTGCATTAAGAATATCATACTTAGAATCTAGAGAAGATTGAAAATATCGAAACATTAAATTCTAATAATGACAATATACATGCTGTTTAGTAAATATTGGTGAATATCGAACGACTTTGGAATAAAAGTGACCAACAAATGAGTCGTTAGTTACTTATACCTCAAACACTTGTGAATTGTATCTCGATCAGAATCAACGAAAGAAGATTTGTCCGAGTAGCATCAAATTATGCTTGAATTTTGTTCTATCCTTGCATAATACAACATTACATCGCTCATTGAGTGAAGAAACGATGTTATCTCATCATTTCTTATGTCCATCCCTACGACACGCACACTCAAACTCACGAGTTGTTGAGCTTATCGAGGTAAATTCTCCCTCGGCCTATCGCTTTAACTCTAACACCGGCATTTTCTCACGCGCACGCAAAATGATACCTTCGTCGCGGTATCGAATGCAAATAATGGGCGAATAATAGTTTATCCTTTTTGTTTGCCGCTCCTCCAACAGCACTTTATCCGAACGAATTAATTTTACGGCCACGAGACGTAGCCGCTGACCTTACCATAACTTTCCTCTTTACCCCGCGAGTATTTCAAGTCAGTTTTCCATATCGCCTCCGTCTGGTTATCCTATCTCTCGTTCTTACACTGTTGCTTGGACTATGACAACGAAGCTCAGGCATTGAATTTACTTGCACTTTAATTTTTAAGAAGCCTGAAAGTGCTGCATAAGCTTTTAAGGATTTCACACGATAGTAACGTACATTTCATTACTGAGAATTTCAATTCAAATCTCAGTAAGAGGCTAGAGAGCATAAAGACATTTTATGAAACTAACATTTCATAAATATACTTAAGATTCCATATTATTGTCCCGACAATACAATTAAACAATTATAATTATTAATTAATCAATCGGGTCCTTAAACAATACGAAAATCGAATCAGTTGTATAATCGAAGCCTTATAATTTCATATAAATATGTTAAATTATTTTAATCAGCTAATGCATTCCATAAATTTTTTCCGATAATTTCTATTTCCTTCTTCTTTATCCCATGTTAATAATAAGGTTGCTCGCTATTAGAAAAATCGATTGTGCAGCACTGACCGAGCAATCGTGATCACGCATTTAATAGCGAATTCTAATAGATTATAGAGTAGTTTCTACGTAAATGCTGATATGCCTGATAAATCTTCAAAATTGAAGAATGGTATGGTATTTTCGTTTTGATTGCAGTGAGAAGTTATCCCATTAAAGTGATTATACCAGTCAAAATGAATGAGAAACAGCATTCTCACTTCAAGAAATTTAGTGATCTAGTATATTAACATTTTTGTGCTTGTCTTCGAAGATCTCTAACTAAGTAAGAGCGTGGCAGAATTCACACAAAGTCATAATTGCAATAAATAACATTTTTTCTCGATTATCATGCACAAAATGAAATAAATATAATTTCTAAGGACTTCAGCGGGAGCTTCGAAATAATGAGAGTATTATTACAGTTAAATAAAAATTAAGTAAAATGTAAATAAAAATATCAACAACAACAATAAAATTAAATGAAATAAAAAATGTAGAAATATGTTTGCGAGCATATGAAATACAAAATAGTTTGCTAATTTTTAGGCTGTTAAATGAAAAAGAGATAATTTTAATAAGTTTTACGTTAAGATTAAAAAATACATTAGGCATGCTTATTACTATCTTATCCGGTATGATCATAAAATTATATGTATAATAGTGTATATTAAAATGTATATTTATATTGGTAATTATGATAAGAGTATATTGCATACAAGAAGCCCAAATAATTCGACTAAATTAAGCATCTAAGAAAATCATCGAGCATATACGAAGTCGTGTAATAATATAAATAAAGGCGCTGCGTACGAAAATTCTTCATCCCCCATATCTACTATTATTCACTTACTTCGCTAATCCAAATAACTGGCAGTCAATGTTTTTACTCGGCTTCACCGAGTGAAGCATATAAATCGCACACAATATAGAGACAAAAATTACAGACATATTTTTGGTCCACCTAGTAGTTTGATAAAAAGTAAGATGTATTTGTACAGCAGGAGCACTTTCGCCACGGACCCAATTATCTCACTGTACGTATTAGAAGGGCTACGGCACTTGTCAGGATTACGAAACAAACGCTTAACATAAATAATAATTGTTCTCTTTAAATTTGCATTATCAGCGAATATATTAAAGTGTCGCCGAGTCACTTACATAATGATTTATCAATTTTAGGTCATTTAGAATCCAATGTATTATCCACTTTTCTCGCGTCTTTTAATTGGAATCATAAATTTTCATAAATTCGACGATTGGCTTTCATATTCACTTTAGCATTTTCGCGCGAATTTAAAGATATATTTCAGCAATATGAGATTATCGTTAAACATTTTTATACGCTGAACTCTATAATCATAGACTTTATAATAAACTACCGTCTTTGCTCGCTAGTCAATATAGAAAATGGTTAATACTTTTTAAAGCACGAATAACTCAAATGCGTAGGAACTTTGCATACCTAGACCAAGTCTTAAAAAGAAAAATGAGTTACAATGGCAGAATGATTCATACCAATTACTTGCTAAATCGTCCTTTCACTATGATTCACGCCCTCGATGCAATTAACATCCAGCCGAGTACATTAAAATTTTTAACAAGGCTTCTTTCGTTTCGGTAATTACACGAATAATAGTAAGATGTTTAAAAGTTTGACGAATAAACAGCGAACGACATATCGATATCAGGTTTGCTAGTATCAAACGGGAGAATTGAGCAATTTTCACCTACTATGCGTATCGGTATATCCACGCATTATGCGATGACGCCCACGCATCGATCAATATTCCCACGACGGCTCCGGTCGAAGATATAGC
This sequence comes from Ceratosolen solmsi marchali, assembly GCF_000503995.2. NCBI lineage: Eukaryota > Metazoa > Arthropoda > Insecta > Hymenoptera > Agaonidae > Ceratosolen > Ceratosolen solmsi. The sequence goes on along the minus strand of NW_011948419.1, from coordinate 3,898,945 downwards.
GCCGATCTCGCGGGGGAGGACTCCCACCCTCCTCTCTTTATTATGCTGTTCTATATTACACGAACAATTGTACGATTTTCGCAATCGAAAAGTCTGACTTACTTTCTCGGAAGGTAGATAGATGTAGCTAAGTAACTTATTCTATAGATACATAAGATGTAGGAGTTGATCACCAGTGGAAAGGCTCCGAAACGTCAAAGCCGGAATATAAGAAGCCGATTTGAAAATTGTATTTTTATTACGAGTATTGATGTTGTGTTTCGTTTTAGTGGTCCTCCATATTATGCAAAAATCTTATAATAAACTTCCATTAATCTCTTAAATAGTTCATAATTTATTATTTTATATCGTGTTTGCAATCTAAGATAATGATTGTAGCGTGTAACTGCAACAACTGTACAGAAATCCGATTAAAAGAAATCCATTATCGATATTATTTCGGTAGAATGAATCGAATGTTTTATCATAATTCTGCTAATAATTTTTTGCATTACTATAAATAATATTGTTTTCGTTTATCTTTATGATAGTGGGATTAAATAGTCTTATATTATAGTGCTTGTATATTTGGGTTGCAAAATTACAACGAACATCATGCAAACAATGCAAATTACTGTAAATAATTAATAATTTGATTCTTAAAGTATGGCCGTTGTAGATGTTTCGATGAGTGATAATGAAATTCACAACCTCGAAAATTAAATCGAATCGTAATGGATGGATAAGCGTGTATTCATCGATATAATTGACAATTCGTAAACAACGAATCCCTTAAAATGCCTTGGCAAGGAAATTTTCATTTTGTAACAAAATCTGAATACAGCATGTTATTGTTTTTAATTGGCTAGATCTACGCGCATCCAACACCAATTTATCACTAGCCGCAAACGCCTTGATCGCACGAGCGTTTTCATTGCATTTGATGTAGCGCGCGCGATAAATGACTAACAAATGAAAAAATCGGGGTTGTTTTATCCGTGGAGAAGCGAGACAGCAAAAATGTTTGACCGCAGTTAAGTTACATTACCGCCTGTATAGATTACGAACGAATGATAAATCAATAAAGTGTTCGCGTGGATCGTAGATGCGGGCTCGATATAAAGAAGCAAGCGAGACGGACAAACGCGAGGATGAGAGAGACTGATAAAGAGAGGGGGATGAAGGAAATACCACAACAGGTGAGTTAGAGCCAAGTGCGCGATGTCGCCGGAGCGTAGAAAAGCTTTTAAATTATGATGGGGATGTCTTAATCTGTAAATACTTCGAGACGTTACAGGTAAGTGCGGCACTTGGAAAAATGCGCAATTTTATGCGTGTCGATAAATAGCCTGTTTTCCCAGCTTACTTTGCTCTTACTTTGTGTTTGACTGATTTCCTCCTCCTCCTCCTCCTCCTCCTCCTCCTCCTCCTCCTTCAACCCCTCCATCCCATCGCCCCTCACTGCCTATCTATTTAATAAATTCAAAAATTGCAGCTTTGTTAATGTACGATATAAAAAGATGCTATATAATCATTAGTTAATGATAATAATGATATAATAATTAGATAATCTCATAAAAATTCACACTTTCATGAGTTGCTTTTGAAGTAAAGAAAATTGGAGCTATCTTTTAAGCCTTACTATATTACATGACAAGCTCTCTTTTGAAACATGGAATTAGATTATTAAGCATTTATCTTGAGAAAAAATATAGCAAAAGAGTTATTCTAATAACAATAATTTTCGAAAATTATTACAGAAAATGAGAAAGGCGCCATGTTATCATAATGTAATAGTTTAAAATAATGATATTTCAATGGAAAGGTTAGATTTTTACATTATTAGTATACAGTGTATTGGCTAATGTTTTGATACTTACATGCATAATTTCGTATAATCGTTGTTCTTTTATTTTACTTTTTCACTAAATTTGATTACTCTCTCTCTCTCTCTCTCTCTCTCTCTTTCTTTGCAAAAAGCAAAAATGCATAATAAATAACGTCATTCAGTGCTTGAATTACCTATTAAGTCCGATGCATTGTCTATTAATATTCGTGGTGTTCGGAAATCTCTCGACAAATCAATAACTTAATATTTCAGTACTTTCTATAACTAATCTTCATACAATGTTTGCAATCATGTGGCGTAAATAATGCATAAATAATTCGGTGGGATTGTTCAAGCATATGGAATAATGCGCTCTTTAGAAATGGCATTGAGCACAATAGGCCAATGATATTTGAAGCAATAGAGACAGGTGCTTTGTACTACATCGAAAGTAGTTGGATTTACCGGGTCTTTTATTTCTTAACTAATAAACGCTGTCGAAAATATATCCAATAAGATTTGCACACCGTAAATTATATGCAAGAATTTGTGAGACAATGAAAATATAATTTATGATGATTTACGTGAAAAAGTTTTCATCGTACGAGGAAGAGAATCTACCTCCCGAGCATATTAGCATTTAGCGTACGGAGCATCGGCTCGATAGAGGATTCCCCGAGTTCTCGGTCAAGCATTGCCAGGTGAGGTCGTTACTGCGATTGTAAAAGCTACTCGGTAAATCGACAGCCGCGTGTCAAGCTCCCAACGACGGCTCGGTAAATTGCGTAGAGAAGAAGGTGCGCGACGCCCGGACAAGCGTCTATCGACACAAGCCCATTGCTATCTGCATTTTAAAGGTCGTAGCGACTTTATCAGGCCGGCAATGGGAATTGGAGTAGGGAGAATGACAAAACATTGGTGCGAGACCGAAGATTAAACGTATCTCTCTCGAAATATCGCAATAGTTTGCCGTGGTAAGGGTCGATCGCATCCTAGTATCGACACGCCACTGGAATATAAAATGAAACGGCGCTGTCAGTCCGTGCCTCTTCCGGTAAGGCGACAGTTGTATTTAGCAGCCACATGGCGCGTCGACAAATCGTTATATAATGCTGGGATCATCTAAATGTATTGTATCGCGCGGTTAAGAATATATTGTAGAATTGTCGGGAGCGTATCGTTCAAAGGCCGATAAGCCACGCAAGATCGGGGAATTCTATTATTCTGTAATTATTCTACCAACAGAATTCATTATCAAGAGAGTAGTTTGCCATAATAATTGTCGTGTCGGCATCTTGGCAAGAGCGATCGCAATAATATCCTCCCACTCCTCCTACTCTTCCTCCTTCGCTACCACGCAAACAAACATCATCAACAACAGCAGCAGCAACAACAACCCCTCTAGTTATCATCTTTTTCGCGCTCTCGTTAATTTCATTTTGAGGGCAGTGGGCGCGACCGTTGCATCCCCACCAACCTCTTACCGCCCCCGTCGCTGCTATTTCGTCGCGCCTCAATGCCCGGTAATTTATGGGAGTTAAGGCGTAAATTATCCAACTCGACGAAAATTGAAGCTCGCTCGCGGCTGCATTACGTTATAAGCGGTTGCTCGCCCGTTAAATAAATCTATCGGAGCGCGCGCTCACTGTCAATCCCCGGCTCCTATAGGATCATTCCGAGCGGATTTGCGAGCGCGGCTATCGGATTTCCCGGCTGCTTACCGTTAACGCGTACGTCCTCGCGCCGTGTTCTTCTGGAATTATCGCTACATTGTTTCGTTGGTTGATGGGCTCGTGTTTCGTCGGATGCTGAGCCATTAAGCGGCATTTAAAATATAATGCGCTCGTTTAAGAAACGTGCAACGGCACGAAGAGAATAGGGGGCCGCCAGTCTTAAACAATACATTGGATAAATGCTTCTCTGGCATAATCGTGTGCAGAAATGGTCGTAGCTCTGTGAATAACAGGGCTCATACCGGCAACTGGTTTTCAAAGTATGGCTCGAGCTAATCTTTTACTAGTTTGATAAGAAGGGAGTCTAGCCTAAGAATTTGCATTTGCAAAATCTCCCCGATATCTTAAATATAACTTTATCCCGGTGCAAATGATCGATAATCTCTTTGGAATTTTACACAAGCACAATTAACGGTTAATATTCAGGTAACGAGGCTAACGTCAGCTTTTCGATTTGCAAATAATTCATCTCGTTGGTTTATCACGTAACATAATAAACAATTCTATCAAACGCTACGCAAGTTTTTTGATAATTATGACTTTTTAATCAATATAAAACACATGGTCGCTACGAAATTAACATTTTCGTGACTATTCCCATTCTATTGTATATTAGCATTATATGGCGACTGCTGCACTACTCGTATAATAATCCTTTGTTGGGGCCATTAATTATCGATGTTTAAAAATTTTAACACCTCTCTGGCCTTTGATATTTAATATTTTCGCGATTCCTGGTATCGAGCGCCGAGAGGCCGAACGCATGCGCAAGCACCTGCTCATCCGTAAATTACGAAGCGTCATGGGGGTACGATAAATAAGTATCGCGCGACCTTTATCGACCGACGGCTCGACGTACTTCTTGCTCGACCGTTTCACCCCTATGATGTCGCGCTTTCCCTTCGCCCGGATGTGAGCTTTTAGCCGGTTCGAACGAGCTCGTTGCTTCTCCCGCGAGGACGCCTAGGCTCGCTAATACTTGAACTTAAGCGCTACGTCGACGAACAGTGCACTACTGTTTTATAGCGTTGGCTCGAGCAAGATCGATCGGCCCTCCTTAATGATTAAGACGCGCGGTGCGCTTATAAATTGCGTCTGTTGCGCAAGCGATGCACCTTCGGGATATCACATTGAAACGCGGAGTTCTCATTATGCGCGCCGAAAGAAAAGCGAATACATAACAAGTTCTTGGCGTAATTAAATTAATGTTTAAGACGCTCGGCTTGTCCAATACAAGAGCGCGCGAAAGCTTACGATTCCTAAATGCAAGAATATCATATTACATAAGTATTTAATGTGTAGCCATTTGGAATTGCTCGAGACCACCAGGGCGATCGAGATGCAATCTCGTCTGTTTTTAAAGAATAGCGCGTTATAATTCTTAGGCTCTGTACATTTTTCTTTTAACTTTGTTTCTTTTGTTTTTTTTGTTTGTTTTGTTTGTTTTGTTTTTTGTTTTGTCTTTTATTATCTAATTTCTCGAGCGGCGAATCGCGTATTATGAAATAATTTAAAAATTGTTATCTATCAGGCACAAATACAATTGTGCTTACAAATAATGGCTCCGTACTAATATTTATTCAGAACTTTTATAGGCACTTTTGTATATTTTATATTACAATTTTTTATTACATATTTTACATTGAAACAAATTGCCAGTCAAACAAATTTTTCTCTCCGATTTCTCATTGTATTTGTATTTTAAGCTTTGACTGTTTGAAATTTGCTTGATCTTCATTGGACAAATAAACAATTACGGAAGTACTTGCTGATGGCGCAGAAAAAATTGAGTCCTTAATCCGATATTAACGAGCGTTCATAGAGTAATTCGAAATAACCATAGATTTATACTTGAATCAATTTAATGTATCACGCGAGAAATGGTACACTATTTATCACTGTTGTTTCTGATCGTGGGTGTTAAGTCAACGGTTACACTGCAAAACGTTGCAATAAATTGAGGTTAAAAGAGCCTTTCGTATTTACCACAAACAAATACTATATACATTTATAATATATTATACCAGGAACATAGGTTTAAAAAGGCATTTTTAAATTATATCATATCATTCTTAATCTTCTTCATATTAATATTTATTAAATAAGTATTCAGCAGTACTTAATTCATCGATTCACCCCCCCCCCCGCTCCCCCCAAACGCTCTTTACATTATTCTTCAACAAAATTTCAATTTATACGGCGCAAAGTCGCTATCTATTTTTAATTCATTAATCCATTACAGCTGTCTCGAGTCATTCAGAAAGGAAGCCAAAACGACGATATACATTAACCGATTTCCTCTTTGTTTCTGCAGTGTCGCCGAGTCTGCCGCTGGCGGACATGGCGAGAGAGCGAGACCACCAGGAGCGAACGCGACGAACGGCGCCTCTCGGCGCCCGGATCGCGGATTGCGAACGCGACAGGGAGACGATGATGCGGGGCCGGATGGAGTGTCGAGCGGAGCGACATAGGGAGCGCGAGCGTCACCGAGACCTCGGCGTCTGCGCCATGGAGCCACCCGATCCCGTCTTCGTATCTTCCTCCGCGGCACTCCTTGCCCTACAAATCAAGGAGGCCTCGCTGTAAGTTTGATATTATTGTTATTGTGGCGGGGGGAGGGTGTCGCTTAGCGAGAAAATCGCTAATAATATTAGATCAGGAATCGACTCGGGTATCTCAAGCTTCCTAAACGGAATATTAGAGATAAATAGCATCAGCATTATACACCTCCCTACATTAATATGTGCAATTTATGCGTTATAAAATTAATATCATCGCGGAATATATGAAAACATTGGAATTTAGTGGCTTATGACCAATCAGACACTACTGGCTGCGGATAAAAAAACAAACGATAGGAGCGGGACTCGCGGTAGTTGTACCATTGATAGTTAGCAGGACGCTACATCGAATCCTGCAACTTTATCGGTTCCCTTTTTCCTTAAATAAGGCAGTCGATGTAGGCATTAAGCGCCACAGGCGAACATTACGCATTGGTCGAACAGACGGTGAATTATGAGAAAGAAACAACGAAAAGAAACACACACACACACACACACACACACACACACACACACACGCACGCACGCACACGCACACATATGTATATGTATATGTATGTCAGAAGGGTAGATGCAATGAATTAATTCGGTATAAATTATTATCAGACGTAACTGATTGAAGACCTCTTTAAGCCTCGGTATTTAATAAACGTTGTCGTTGTACGACTAAGTAGGATTAAAATATACGCACAGGGTAGTATTAAGCCCCGTAGTCGGTCTCCGTGACATTAAACAGTCGCGGATGGCCAGGTGTCATAAAAGCCGATCGGCCAACCTAATTATTTCCAGCTTGAATAACGGGTTCCGATGAACTTCGACTTGCATAAGGCCCACATGCCAAGACGAAGCTGCGGCTTTACGAGCGCTTCATAGGAGGGCTGGGGGATTCGCCTCTTATCCGTCGCGGATCTTCCTTTCGCTTGCTTTAGCCGCGTACCGATGCGGGGGAGACGTTGCCCAGTGGGACAGGGGAAAGGAGAGTGGATTTTGATGGAAAAAGCGGAAGAGTTATGGGCTACTTGCATCGGGGTGAAAGGTAGAGAATATCGAATGCGGAGGACGTCGAGTTATTTGAATGGGTATTCGGCTTAAAAATTTGTCTGAACTCTGGCGAATGTTTGTCATGCGCTACTTTATGATGTATTTCCGTGGATCGATTCCGTAGCCACATTATCGATCAATAAAGTCCATAAAACTTTGCTCAAAGCTTGGTCTAACATTATTTTGGATTCTAACGTACCTCCTATCCTCACCAGTTCGGCTTCAATGATTCTCAAAAGGATTATTTGATTATTTTTCTCGAAATATTCGACGTTTAATAATTCAAAGTCAAACGACTACTTAGAAATAGGCCGTAATTATAAAGATTAAAGGTTATAAATTAAAAAATTACGTTCTTGTCACACAAGCCATTTTACAATTATCTTTTAAAATTGAACGTAGCAAAACATCTATCATAAACAGATATCGTAAGATAAATTCCATCATTTCGACCAAGCAATTATTTAACCTGCAATGAGAATACTAGATAGTTCAATAAAAACGAGAAAATTTATTTTAAAAGGGAAATTACCGTTTGAATAAATAAAAAAAAAAGAACAAAAAAACAAAAAATCTTCCAGAACCGGATTATCGATAATGTGCGACAATTTATTAGTCCGATCGAAGCATTTTACAAGCGAAAAATAAAATAATACGGACAAATTACGGACGAATTGTTATATAAGCTTGTAATCGAAGCATCACGAGCCGTTATTTATTGTATTAGTAACTTATTGCTCATCAAGATATATTATTTTTCATTAATGTGAAAATCTGTATCAAACAGTCGATTGAGCATTTGAAATATAAAAATCAGTATTACTTGTAATATATTATTAGCATTGCAATATCCCAACTTGGTTGCATAACGTTTACTATTTTTTAAATAAAATACAGTGACAAATCGACACTCGGTGAACGATCCGATTCATTCATTAATCGAATATATTTATTGAATTTTAAACTCGGTTAAGTTCATAAATTTTTTTGTATTTATTTGTTTGATTGTTTTTTTTTTTTTTTGTTTTGTTTTGTTTTGTCTTGTTTTTGTTTTCAATCATTTACGGAACAATGCGAAAATACGATCATCATAATTTATAATTATAAAATCAAGGCTTCATAACTATATTTCAATTTTGATGGGGTATTACATTAAAATAAATATGCGCGTGAATACTTAATGTCAATAATAAATTATCTTTTGAAAAGAATTCTGAACAGCTCGGAGTTGTTCGAATGGTACTCCGGCCCACAATGCGCTGCCACTTATTTTCTTCGACGGCAAGAAATAAATAATTGCTTTTTATTTACGTCGGAGCGCGATAGCATAGCCGAGCTTATAATAATTGCTTGAATTATATGTTGCCGAGGAGGAGGAATCCGAAGGCACGGAAATTCATTAAAGGACGTGAAAAATGCCGCGACCAGTAGCATACCGAGGCAAAAGAAAGCTAAAAATCCTCCTATAATCCGCCAATAATCAAGGCATCGACTATGCTTTTTCTAATCAACTTACGCGGCGATATGAACTCGTAAATCAGCGTTTCCTTGTCGCGTTACTCGGGCCTGAAAATTTGTCACGTATAAAACTAACTGGCTCATATCGTCTCGTACGTCCGGTTATTCCCTCGTACGAACGTACCGACGAGCTGCCGCTACCATGCGCCAAGGAAAAAAGCCCGAAGTGGAAAATCGGTAATGAGCGGCCGATAAATCAAGGCATTGTTTTTGCGTTTAGCGGGAGCCGGAAACACGTCTATCGACCGATATGCTCAATGACAAATTGCAGCTGACAAATTTGCGGAAAGGACGGCATATCGGACGGCGTGTCGGCTTCACAAATCACGAGCTACGGCGCTGATTGAGCAATTATTGCACGGATGATTGGGACACCATTGCCGTGGGATTAAGTCGCGAGGGATGTGAAAGCGATAGTTGCCTGATGGGATTGAAATTAGTTTTGATATGAGTGGCTAAAAATGCACTGGCGGGCATAAATTTGAGAAACTTAAGCGCATTGCGCGAGGCCCGGTCACAGTGTCAGTGCCGGTCCGCTGTTATCGGGCTCGCGACTCGAGCGGCCATTTTCAAAATGCACAGGCGTCTATATCCCTCGTTGTCACGCAGCATCGAAAATGCGAGTCATAAAGTAAATAAATGCGCGCCTCATAAACACGATGATTTTCGCGGAATTCTTAAAAATACCGGGGTAATTGTAAGTTGGAGCGTAAAAGCCTTCGCCTCCTCGTCAAATTAACAAAGCTGATTGACTCGCTGTACTCTCGGTAATAAACCGAAATCAGCGTGGATCAAGGGAATGAAATTTCAGTGGACGACTCGCGCTGGAGCCGCAAAAAGAATATAAAGGACGCGTCCTTACATGGCGTCGCATTCCTCGGAATGCCGTTATTAGCGCGCCCATAAAGTAACACGTCAATATTATTGGGCGTACGCTGGCCATCTCATTTTCCAATTCACGAAAGCACCTGTGCCCGTTTCTCGGTCAGTACCTGAAAAAGAAGACGAAAAATCGAGCGCCTTTATCGCGATCGCTGGTTAAGTCCTCGCCGACACGAAGTGGACGCGCCTCCTTGATTCGGAGCTCGGGAGAGGCTCGGCGTTCGGAGGCAGCCGAATAACGTCGTCTCCTTTTTGCCGAGATGCAATGATTTTGCTCGATGACCGGCCCCCTCGACACGCACACTTGCGTAATTCAAGAGTCTCGGTGTCGAAGTGGCGCTTTTTCCCGCCCGGATTGACATGCAGTAATTGTCGAGGTTGATGCCCTCAGCGGCGCACTTTCGTATTTATTACCATGTCGATTGCGTTCAGCGATATTATGCTTGACCCGCGATTTTTTTATTTATTTTTATTTATTTTTATTTTTAGTTCTGTCTTTTAATTCCTTCCTATCATCATGAGCCAGCCACTGTATTATCCATATTGATTTATATTCTATTTTATCTTAACGTCATACGAACTTTCATAGGAATATCTTTTCCATTTTAAGAATTCTTACAAAGCCTCATTTTAAATGTCCGTATAAGCTCTTTTATGGTGCTTTAAAGTAAAAAAACTGTCGAAAAAAGTAAGAATAATAATAATTATTATTATTTTGCGCGAGAATGCTTAATTTGACAAATTTAAAAACAATTCTGTCAAACATCTTTTTCAGAATAGCGGACATTGGGATCTTTATATACGTGCTACAAAATTTACATCAACTCTATTAAAACGAATAAATTTGCACATACAATACATGTAAATTGTAATATAATATGCTATTTAAATATATTTTTAATGAAATTAATAGGGTTTTGCAAGAAAGCTTGAAATTTCTCAGAGTGCGTTTCCATTCAATTATATTATTCTCGAGTGATGTTTGCACGTACGTGAGCATTTATTAGGCAGTGGGAAATGGGAAAAAGTGATTTTGTCGAAATTTCTAGTTAATATTATTCACTTTCATTGGCCAAGCGATTTGACAATAGCATAAATAATAATGTTACCAGCCGAACAATAACGGGAGAGTCTCACTTTTATAAATTAGCCCAAGGTATTTTTCTGACTTAAACTTAAACGTAACATTGCCATGAAAAAGCTACTCTCGACCGGCTCCTCTTCTTCCAAACGCTTAAACGTGAGAGCTGTAGGATTATTCCGATAGTAATCGTACAAGAAGGGGAATAAAAAGTGCTAGGCTAAAGCGGAGAGTGCACTTGGCTACAGAGAAACCGTAAGAAGTTGACAGGTGTGAGCGACATCTTGCAGCAAGCGAAAGTTATTGACCAATTTGGGATATTATTGCTTTAAAATACTCCCTGCGACATTTTATCTACGAGATCTTTCTTTTGGCTCTTTTGTGCGAGTATCGAGTACTTTTTACTAGAATTAATGAATTGAACAGTTAAAAGTCGATCGTCTTGAATCGAATCGTTTAATTTAACAAAAGTACATAGCATTTAGTTATTATAATTATAACGACAGCTCTGTGACATAAGTTTTTTGAACGACAGAGGTAAACTGATGTGTATAAATGCATACTTTCGAGCATTTAGCTCTCATTGTACGTCAAGTAATTTTTAAATTTCTTTATAAAGCTTTCATTAAATATTTATTTATTTATTTAGTTCCTATATATATATATATATATATTAAATAATAAAATTAATTTTAATATTTTGAATGCCATGATAATGTTTAGAATAACACAGTATAATTCGCCATGAAATTATGATATAAATATCCAATTAGTTGCTAGCTGTATAACAAATATATATTTTAAATAAATTATTACTGAACTTAAGTATTTGTAAAACTTTTATTGTAATCTGGCAAGAAGCATAAAAAGTTATAAGAAGTAAATGACAACAAATAATGTCGTAATTTATTATACGTAAAGTTTTAATTTAGACAAAAAAAAATTAGTAAACGTAGCAAATAATAATATGGCTTAGCGATCTATACTAGCATAAGCTTGTATCCGAGGTAATACACGAGAAAACGTAGAAAAAATATTTATAAGCCTTAGAGCAGTTGGAAGCCGTGTCGGGCGATCGAGCTAATGAATTGATTTTTGAGAGCAAACGCTATGAAATAAAGAATTAAAAACTTAATAATCCTTTGGTGGATGGGACAGTCGTTCTTGATGCTCTATAAATGGCAAATGGTAGTTGTTGTGACGGTATCTGCAAGAACCACTACCTCGTATACTTGTGAAAACGCCTGGAAAAACTCCACGAGGCTAAACCAATGAATTTTTCATTCTTGAAATCTAAGTGAAATGTAATAATACAGCGATAAACGGCCTCGGACCTCCTAGAAGCAGGTCGATCGCGAAGAAAAACGGAGAGCGACTGCGACATACAAAGCCACGGATGACGAATGAAGACATTGCGCCTGGTAATCTTGTCTCGCTCTCGGCTTCATTTTATCGCACAGGGTTTCTTGTCATAATCACTGTCAAGGTCGCATTGGCTCGAACTTGGCTAAAAAAAATCAGCGTAGCGCATGTGCAAGCGTATGACCGAATAAATGTTGAGATGGACGAAAAAAAGCATTAGTGCCCATTTCAACGTTTCAATTAATTTACTATGATTTTTGCTTTTTGTTTTTTTTTTGTTTTTTTCACGCGTTTACAAGATTAGATAAATATAATTTAGATTAGCAAACGGAATTTTAACTAGAACTATAAGGTAATCGAAAATTTACTTGATCTCGTCTTAAAATACACGAAGAGTTATTAAAGCAGATGCTTGCGCTTTTTAGTATCTAATTAGCTAATCAGTTATTTTATAATTATGATTTACCTAATGTGTAGAATGTTTTTCCATTTTTTTTTCTTTATTTTTTCTTTTTCCACTTAATTCATACGTAATATTATAATCATTAGTGTGAGTAAAATATAAATAATTCTATTATAGCGCAAAAGAAATTAAATTCCATGTATGTTTCGTAGTAATTAACTGAAATAGGGCTTTAATACAAATTTGAAAATAATTTTCAAATTTATAATTACGCAAGATTTGTAAGATTATTTTGAAATTTGATATTTGTGCAACGGTAAATAATATTAGAACTAACCTCTGCTACTTAAGATTATATTTTGTTTGGCCTTTCTTCTCTGTAATTCATATTTTTTAAGGATTGCAATTAAAGCTCTCGCATATAGTCGTGAAATTTAAGATCAGAAGATGATCCCATATTGGGAAAACTTACGAGTGAAAGCGCACAGTAAGCAATTAAAATTGAAATATGGGAAATTATTTTTCTAGCCAGTAATTTTATTAATAAGTCAAGTTTGTAGCATAATAAATATTTTCTAAAGCACTTAAATTTTATTGTAAATATTTTATTTAAATTATTATTATCATATATGCGATTATGCCCAAAGAAATGTAAGAGTTAATTATTATTTCAGCTTTGAGAGAAAAATATTAAACACGCATTTATAATGTACAATTATGCAGGCATTTCATTATACTATACTTATCGCAAAATTCTTTCTAACGTTTTTATTAGCGATGCTCATATCCTATGCTGAATATATCATTATAGATTATCAATGCAGATTTACAAATAGCAGGTCGACAAGAAATAATATGGACATTAACATGTCAATAGTTAAACAACCATCAGGGAAAAACAAAATTAAAATTTGCAAAGCTACGTACTGTATATTCGTAACATTCAGCGATATAAATATACTCGTTGATATTAATAAATATAAAATCAAAAGAGATTTAGTCCAAGTTAAATATGTTTTAAGAACGCGTTACTTGTATTGATTGTAAAGTAATATGCGTTATGGGAATGTCATAAAGTATGCATAAAAATAACGTATTAAATTGTCAAATTATTAAAGATTTCAAGCAAATAGATGGACTTTTGTGCATCTTATTCAATTTGCTTGTAAATAAATCATTAAATAAATAATAAATAAATCAAAATAGATTTTAGAATAATATGAGTATTTAAATTAAAATGATCGTTGTAATGCATATTAAATTTATAGTAAATTAATTAAATAATTAAATACGTTTTAAAATCGTTGGAATCAAAGGATTGATAATACAAAATATTAGAAGATGGCTAGAGTATGAAATTCTAGGCTTCGTCAACATTGCAAAAATAATTTATTTTCACAAGCAATGTATGTCTTTAGAATGACTAATAACAAAAAAAAGGGTATAAAGTCTTAAAAGATGAAGTAACAAGTGCGAAACGTTAAAGTAAACTTAAACAAAGATGTGAACGTACTATTAAATTAGATTTAAGAAAAGTAGGTTATGACCAAAAATGTTAAATAAGTTTCACGGTAAAAGAATATCGTACTTGTTGACACAGTTTGCTTTAAGTATTGAATTAGCAATTAAATAATAATAATTAGTCAAATGTTACAATGGCAACTCGTTGTCTTAAGTAAAATACTTAATCTTATTATTTTCATACTTTTAATACGTTGGATACTGTAAGTATTTTAAGATATATTTTCAAATTTACATTCAAAACTATAAAGAAAAATTGAATATAAATTAAATATATTTAATTATTTTTAATATTTATATTTTATAATTAAGCATAAATAAAATAAAAACTTATATTACTTATTTTAAATTAATAAAAATGCTTTAACAACAACCGTAGATTTATTTATATCTTTTAAAAAACGCTCCGTTCTTTGTTTTTACATAGAGAAAAATGATTTCTATAAATATGAGACAATATATTTTGTCCTTATGAATATGTTTAATAAATAATTCTATGAGTTTTATCATTTGCGTATATTCATAATCTAATCTGTAATTAAATCAAATATCCTTTCAGTTGCACTACAGCATAAGGAATTTTATCTAAAAGCTTACTTGGGACAAAGATAAATATCTACTGGTCATACAAAAGTTTGCAAGTTAAATGGCAAATGCCTTCATAATTTATATGTATTTAGTTTTATCTAAACGCTTAATTAAGTAAGCCAGAGAAAATTCACTATCTAGCGAGAGACCCGAGATGTTGAAGTAAAATCCGGCCCCTTAGCACGTCACAAATGTCAAATTTACGCATACGAGATAATAAATGCCCGAGTTTAATCGAGACTTTAATTGAAATGCCAAGAACTCCACTGATATTCGAAATTTTCCCAATCACAGGGTATTCCATAATAAACGGCCGGCATTGACGTCCGGCATCGGTCTCGGGGGCAGAGGTAATAATGCCCCCGTCGTCGGTGGCAACGGGACGAGCCTCGGGGTCGCCGATGGCGAATGTGGGGATGCCCTCAAGCGGCGCAAGGTGCACAGGTGTGATGTCGCCGGATGCGATAAGGTTTACACCAAGAGCTCGCACCTCAAGGCGCACAAGAGGACTCACACCGGTAAGTTGAATTATTTTCCCATATTTAGATGATTAAACTCTAACCTCTCAGGACGATCCTTTTACTCGACATCGGCGCGTTCTTCGACTCGACTGCCGATATTTTTGCTTACGCTCTTTCTCGTTTAAGCTTTCACCTCATTTTCGTAGGATGCTGAAACGAGCGTTTGTTTCCAATTGCTTAATTAAATTAATATTTCGGAAATCTTAACTCTTCAACATAAATTCATACTACCATTGTTATTCGCTCTCTAACTATTTAGATACCAATGATTTACTTTATTAATCCTTCATTTGTATTAGTTTGATTAGTTAGTTAGCTATAAACCACCTCTATTTTAAAAAAAAAGAAAAAATGTAGAAAACAACTTTTTACATCCTTTTGCAAATTAACGTCATTAGTTTATTACGTTAACTGATGCACCTTATCGATATTTAATTTTTTTTTTTCATTTACCGATTGTTTAAGCTTTGAGGCGATCGATGTATTAAATAAATTACCATAAATAGAATATTTAAATATAAATGGAAAGTTAATAATCAGATTATTTATTAATATTAATATAAATTTGTAATATCATTGTTATATATAAAACTAATACTAATGAACCGTAAAATCAGCTTGTTTTCTTTATTAATGATAATAATAGGCTTTGAGTAAAATAATGATAATTTCATAAATTGTTATGAAATCTTTACTTTGAAAATGTCTAAATTTTTTAATCAAATAGCTAAATTTTTTTATTAATTATTGTTAATTTTTATGGGTCTTTTAGTTTTAAACTGAAAAAATTTTCGTTTCAAATAAATTTATAAGATTTTAAGGTAATTGAGTATATGGAAATATTGCGATCATTTGCTGTGATTTGCATAATTACAAGAAATAAATTTTCAGATTACAACATGAATTTTAATTTTTATATACGCGAATATTTATTAGTATGCTTAGAATAATATAAAAAAAGAAAATTAAATAATCTTATTAGCTTTTCAGTAATGTATTTTAATAAAATATCAGGAAAAATATATAGATGGAGAGTGTTTAAATTTGTAGACATAAAATTACTTTAGGTATATGTACATTTAGAATTATTCACTTTATTTGTATTTTAATGTATGAATGTATCCATTTAGAAATATTTCATTAAACATATGAGTTGAAAGGGAATTAATTTTCTTTTTCTATCATTAATATCGTTGTCTAAAGGCAATTAAATAAAAACGTACTATTGAAGAAAATCATCTGTTTAATTCACATACACTGTCATATGTATATATATATATATATATATGTGTGTGTGTTACCAAACGTTGTTGAGAATTAAATTCTCAAATAATTTAGTTCTATTAAATAAATATAGATTTTTTATATCTCATTGAGTAGAAGCTATAAATCTCTTTGAATAAACGTACCCATCAAGACAAAATTTAGAATATGAAAATTAATTTTCCAATAATATAGTTCTAAAATTCGTTAATTTAATTATTATACTTTATTTTTTAATACATCAAATTATAGTGAATAATTGATGTACATAAAGATTTATTATATTAGTAATTCAATTAAGTTTATATCTATTGTAAAATAAAAATTCAGTTGTGTAACTTTCAGTTAAATTTTCATTGCATTAAACTCGACATCAACGATGAAGAAGATCGAAGTGAAAAGCCCACCGACGAATCAAACGCACGTCTCTTTTTTTTCAGCCGACTCGCGCACATACACATGCTTAACATATATATTTCATTCGTCTTCTCGCTCATCGTGTATAAATATTCCACGTGATTTACGTCGACCCAGTGATAAAAACCGTGGTGCACTCTTTTATACACCCATTGCGACACTCGACCGACACTTTATCCATACGCTGTGGTTGTGCGCATATAAGTTTATTTAACGATTATGTCTTCCACGATCTTTTCTTTTTCTTTTAGATTTTTGATGAATTTTAAACGAAAACTTCGTATGAAAGCAATTTTTAAGTGGCGCCGTTCAAGCTGTGCCACATAGAAATTGAGAATGCGTGTTTTGTTAAGTGTAGCGTACTTTATGAAACCATTGATCAAATTTTCTCAAAGCCGACTATCTCGAAGAAAGCAAGGAACTCGGTGCTCGAACTTGTAAATATTTTACGACGCTAATATTAATGCTTCTAACGTTCAAGATTTAATGTATATATATTTTTAAAACATTGTATACAAAATAATTCAATTATGAAGATAGTTTAATGATCGGTATGCGGATATAATTTTGATTTAATATTTCAGCCAATGAGTGTGAAATACAAATTTCTCGAGAAACCAATGAATTTTGCATTTTATTTCAACTTGTAATAGAACAATCGTACCTGAGAGATAAATTTTCTCCGCGCCCGTGCATTTTTCCTGCCACTTGAAACTCTTTTAAATAAATAAATAAATATATATATAAGTAGAAATCAACTTTTAAAAGGCTTGAAAATAGATTTACACGA
>NW_011948419.1:3871994-3881401 GCF_000503995.2 Ceratosolen solmsi marchali | reverse complement strand
AAAATAAAATTGCATTTCAGCCGGTGGAGGTGAAATTTCAAGAATATCTAAGAGCTCGCGGACAGCAAAAGCATTTGAAAATTCCAAGTATACCTCGAGTCGTTAAAACGAGGAACATCTCTTACCACCCCGGCGATCGGCGATTTCCTCAGGCGATAATTAATGCCGCGCGCCGAAATACCGGCAATTAAAAGCTCGCTAATAATGGCAGGGATGTCGCGCTTGACTTTCGATTGGCACGCGGATTTCGCGGGGAGGGCACGGCGAGGGGAGGGTACCGAGCCCCGGGCGCTCATAATCGCACACTTCCGTAATCCAAGTGCCTTCTCACGCGGCCAGCCGTCAAAAACGACGGCCGACCTCGTGGGCAATTAGCTTGTGTTTATCCTCGGGCTTATCTCGAGCTCTCGATTATCGTGCGGCCCTCACCCAGATCGCCGGGGAAAAAAATGGAGAGTCGCATGGCTCGGAGAGATTAGACCCTCGCGAGTTCCTTTTACAGAGGCCCGTTATTCTTCTTGGCTGTTTGCGTTTCTGTGTGCTTGTGCGTGCGCGCGTGTGCGAATAATGGCTTGTCGCGCGGTGTTGCGTTTCAGCCTTGTTTTATTTTTGTAAGTTGGAAGAGTTGCTTAGGTGTTCGGCCTTTTCAATGGTCATCGCTCGGAACCGCGTGTGCATAATTCAATTGCGAAAGGTACATACTGTTCTTGGGCTCCGGATGTAATTGCCGTGTACTATTAATGCGAAATTAACTGCTGATTTACCTCTGCAATAAAGCCTTTTAGACTAGTGAGACATTGCAAGCAGCCCATACGATGAATAATATTTGAAAATTGCTCCCTCCAATCGAATATTTATTTTACGTCCAAAGACTAACCTGACTAACCTGCCGTTATTAATTGACTGGAAATTACCTTATGCCGTAATATCATTGCCTTTATCTAACCTTTTTCATTTGACCCAGCATATTTTATAATATTCACACTAATTGATCCAAGGATTTATGTTTTCGCTATTTGAGAATAATTTGCTCCAAGCATACAACTTTAACGAACCTTTCGAATGCTTCGTATCCTAAGCACAATGGGTTTTTCACTCAATTAAATAACCATTATTATCTATTTATCGGCCTTTTTTACAACTATATTGCCTTATAAAATGTGGAACAAAGCTGGAAACTGTGAATGTAAATGTTTCTTAAAAATGGTTGATTATGTAATTAATGGTTTCCGGAATCGAACACGACGACGAAAACAATCGCGTGTCCTGTAATCTAACGCAAAAAGTGCGAGAGCGGGGGTGTGGAAAACTTCCGGCCTTTCTGTATCTCCAACGGTGCAATAAGAGGGCGTTTCCTTTCATTCGAGTACACACTGTTGGAAATTGACAGACAACGTACAAGCGGACTATTCATTTTCCTATCCAAAATCACTCTCGATATCTCAATTTCATTGCTACTATTAATTCAATAATATATTAAGCGAATTAAAGCTCTACCTTTGTCTTTCGTGACGGTCGTCGTTTAAGAAAATTGCTTTCCCACTATAGCTCAATAGGATCATACGAAAGTTTAATGTTAAATAAAATATAAGGAAGTGTTTGCATTTTGCAGATGTGAATAGCAACGGCTTACTGTATGGAAATTATTTGTTTTTTTTTTCTTTTTTTTTTTTTTTTTTTGATCTGTATGAAAATTTATATTGAAATTTAAATGTAAATTGGAAAATCTTACGTCATTTATTATTTTCTCTAATTATTTATACGGGCACTATAATTATCCAATTAAAATGAAAAATAGCGATAAATATTCCAATTTATTTAAATTATATTCATAACCCAAAATCCGTGACAAAATAATAAAATAATAAGAAAGTTCTCGTAAAAATCCAACGATCATAAGTGTCAAAATTTCTGTGTCATTTATTAAATTACACAAATGACAAATTTGGTTACAATAGATAGTAATCATTTTATAAATTCGTCTTAAATATTGCTATTTATAAAGCAAAACAATTATTTATCTTAATATAAGACGGCTCAATTGCTTATTGTTTACTGAAATCGTCATGGATATTTTGACCTCCTTTCATTGTCTGAACTCTCACATGCATTTATATCAATTTTATTGGAATTTTATGTAACATAAAGACCATTTCACAAACAAATCTGTAATCGTTTGATGCATATATCCACAAACGACTAGGAGTCGCAATGGGGATAGTGAGGGCGTGGTTCTGAGAATCTAATCTCTTTTGTTCGTATGCTGTTAAAGTTGAGGTGCTCAATCGAAAAGCAGATGACTTTCGTCGGCTCTCGATCCCGTTACACCTAGATTTATCCACCTACTGATTACCGATTATAAAACTATTCTCTTCATTATTAAGTACGCGAAAGTACTGTAGTACTCGACTTTAGAGGTAATCTATGTTTCAATGATAGATGATAACTTAAAAATTACGATTTTAAATTATCGATTGAGAATGAACAATTCAATAATAAGAGTGTTAAAATTAACAAAAAACAAAACAAAACGAAAAAACATACTTTGAGTGGCTTTTTAAATAAAATAAGCATAATTAGACAGCGAAATTAATTCAAATTATGTTTCTTATCATTTAACACAGTTTCAAATTGATACATTGCAATTAATAATGCAACTCAAAATGAATACAACTATTATCTATTTAATTCATGCACGTATTTACATTGAATATTAGATAATGACAGATAAAATGGATGTATTTATAGAGATTATATTTAGTATCGATTCTTAAGCTATAAATCAATTCAATGTATTTATGGTTTTAGCCACCCACGTTACATTTGTGTACTTGTGTACACGTCATTCGCAAATAATACTTACACAGATGTATCCATAAGCAAGTCTAACTGGAAATTTACTCGTTTAAAGAGAAATTTATTATTCAATATAAGAAAATATAGCTAATTTTCTTGAAATCAACAGTAATTTATGACAATAAATGACAACTGTTAAAGTTGCGTGTCAATGCCAATGAAAATCAATATTTTTTCATTATACAATTAATATTATGACTAATCAATAGAAAAATAGCTGATTTTATTATTAAATTTTCTCGTTATTTAACCAAAAACATGAAGTGGAGGGTAATATTTTGTCCCTGCTTACTATTGAGTGTTACCTCAAAGATGCATGAGAACCACTTAAGATTGATGCGATAGCGTGATCCTTGATAGACAGAGGAGAATGTCCCGACAAATCTCGCGTAATAATTAGACTGAATTAACAACGATTATTACACACGTGAAATCTCACCGATAATCCATAACATTAAGGAACTCACGCGACTTTCCCCTCGTCATATTTAACCGGCCATTAAGGACTTTTGCACGATTCTATAATTCGTGACGATAAACGTTGACGCGATTTTTTCTTATAGTCCTATTTGCCCAGCGGCATTCCGTCGGAATTACTAAATCCAACTAAATATTACTGTCTATAATAGTAAATTACTATTTACATATGTCAGGAATATATTTTAATAATAAAAAATATAGAATAACTTTACTAGTGGTTTCTTCAATTAAGTAAATCTTATTTGCAAGAAATAAAATTGATTACGTTTTTCATTTTTTTTTTCATTCATATATATATATATATATATATAAATAATATCATATAGAAGGCTTAAATTAATCAAGTGTAATTTTTAATCATATAATGAAGCTCAAGGATCATTAATTGATATTTTAATTTTTAATCCAATGAAATTGTTATAATGGCATAAAACTTCTTTATCATTCGTAACAAGAATGTACGATTTATAATTTTTTAATAAAATGAGAAAATTATGAATTTACATAGTTCGAAGGCATAAAACGTGAATATGGCGAATAAAATTAATTTTATGCTGTTCATTTATGAAGATTGAAGGTGATTAATGGA
This sequence comes from Ceratosolen solmsi marchali, assembly GCF_000503995.2. Taxonomy (NCBI): domain Eukaryota; kingdom Metazoa; phylum Arthropoda; class Insecta; order Hymenoptera; family Agaonidae; genus Ceratosolen; species Ceratosolen solmsi. The sequence goes on along the minus strand of NW_011948419.1, from coordinate 3,877,476 downwards.
CTGCTAATACTCGCAAGATAATTTATGCACATAATTATTTATTGTAAATTTTAATTGAAATATTCTTACCCTTCAAAATGTATGATATTACTTGAAACATGCTTTATAGAAAATGATAATTAAAGCTGCGATTTATTGATATTTGTTTCTGTGCAAATAATTAATAATAAATGTAAATAAGAAACAACGGATACGGATTAAATGCTTACGGATCTTAAATTGGTACATTCACATAATGATAATAAATGCGAGGATTGCGATTGAGAAAAAAAAATTTTTTTTTTTTAACGAATTATGATTCGTTTTAGGATAAATTTTATGATGCGCTGTTAAATAAAAATCAAAGAATTCCAATCATTATAGTGCTATAAAGTCTTTGCATTAAAATGAAAATAAAATAAAATAAAAATAAAAAATAAAAAAAAAAAAATAAAAAAAAAGAATAAATAAATAAATATGGTGATTCAAGTGCGTCGCATCTTATCTTTGACTAATCAAGACTACCGGTAAATAAGTTCAAATAAGCATTCAGACACGAATAACAACATTATTTCGACTCGAATGAAAGTTCGAGAATTTTATTATTATCGGAAAATTATTAATATATTATAAATATTGGTCATTTCAAAAGGTTGTAAATCAATTTAACGAACCGAGAGACTTAAGTTAGGCATTCATTTGTAAAGTAAACACTATGTCTATGCACTCATGTAGTAACAGCATATGTTCACGCTTAGAAAGCCGTGCGACTTCAAGTGCGATAAGCACGTGGTTAAAATGTTCATCCTCGCGGGAAACTTCCGTAAGCCAGGGAACGAAATAAATATTACAATTATTAATACGCCAGAGATAATTATTCTGTCAAAATAAAGATAAGTTTGGATTACCGGTATACCAATATTCCTATCCGCGAGCAAACTTAATCCAAGCAGCTGAATTATTTACATCTAGACAAAGTTATAATGCACATTAAATTTCATACGTAAAGAAGGACGAGAAAATCCTATCAATACTTTCGCATTAACCGTATCCGAAAGGCCCTGTAAATCTCAGCGTGTAATTGACACGCGTATAATTCAGAGATTATACCCCTCCCCGCCACCTTGTGTTAGCGTCGGCTACCACGTGCAGAGTAACGCGATGCAAACCGGTTGGCGCATTGAACATTGAATTGACCCCCGCCCCCATCGCTAATATCACGGATATTCGGCGCGTCCGCGATATTTACGGCTCGTCGGTGTTGCGCCGTCTCTCTAGCTGCCTCGAGATGATTATCGCGACACGCGGATCGTACGGTGGAGTATCGTGCGGTCCTTGAATGGACGTGAGATCGCTGCGTGGGAGAGTTTTATTCGCCAGTGCATGCGGTCGGTGGCTCAGGGCGAGATCATTGGAGGCACGAAGATAATAACGTTATTCCATTGGAACACGGAAATATTGCAATGATGAGTGTAATTTCTGTTACCTGTAGGTGTATATCTTCGGGTAAGCGCATGCTGATTTCATCATTTAACAAATCCCAACTCGTTCGGTAATACTCGAGCTTATTAATACGCGGGATAAATTCCGCGAAATGAATTATCGCCGGTATATTCTTCAAGATAGTCACGTATTTATCGATTTATTATAGACGTAAAAAAATAAAACAGAGAGAGAGAGAGAGAGAGAGAGAGAGAGAGAGAGAGGAACAAAAAAAATCTTCCAATTTCCAGGAGATCGGCCATTTGCAGCTAAAGCTCCGTAGCGCATGCGATGCAAATTTATCTATTAAATGATTGTTGAAATTATTTTGGATATTCATGTGAATACCTGTATGGAGAACTGTCAAAATGATCAACTTTATATTTTAATAAATTATGGGTTGTGCCATAACATGCAATTTTTGTAATTGGTAAGAGGCTAGATCGACCCTTTTGAAAATAATTAGTTCCGTGACGGTGAAGAGCGAGCGAGACTCGCTGGTAGTGCTTCTAATGAATCAACTTTACTGGAAGAATACACAAGAAATCGATTAGCTAAACTTCCCAATCCCATCTCTCTAAGCAACTCGAGGACAAAGCGGTCAGATGAGTCCACATAAGAAGAAGATGAAGAAGAAGAAGAAAGAAAAAAAGTAATAAAAACCATGGGAAAGTGTATAATCCAATTGGATAAAAGGAATAGCGACTGATTAGCGTTGGCGCGAGATGAAGAGAGGGATGAGCGCGTGGGTATGGGAATGGGGTTGAAGGGGAAGATAGGCGGGTAAGCGATTAGGGAGGGGGTAGGGGGGTTTTTATAGGGATGGGGGATGAGGTAGAGGCGGGTGGGGAGGTAAGGCATCCTCAACGTCAATTCGACTAATCCCCGGAGTCACGCATGCACGAGGGCCCCGATTAAAAATCCACCTTCCCACAAGTTCGCAGAGCCGAGGTCGAGCGAGACTGAACGGCAACAATCGCTATCGCCCCAAGGTCACCTTGAGCCGAGGGCGTGCACCCGGGAAGGATTTACATCGCGGAAACCCCTAATCAGACCCAGCGGCTTAGGTCCTCATTACGCGGATGGTGTCGAGCGCGCCCTTTTTTTATGATCTTGCCCAGGATGGGCCGAAGACGAGGACTCGGCCGACTCGCGCGTAATAATCAATTTTCCATCGAGCAATGCATCGAGAGCCGGTAATTCGTGCCCGTCGTGCTCTCGCAAGCGGATGTTCGAGCCCGAGTACCTTAGCGTGGCCTTAGCCAATCGTTAATTCAAGATAGCGATGAGTTCATTAGCATAGGGTTGTGACGACGAGAGCCTTCGTCTACCATCTTAAATAATATCCAACTTATATTCTTCTTTATGTATTATAAGCTCGCGTTAATTGGCAACAATATGTACTTGCAATTGACCGAGTCGATGGCGATGTCTCTTTTTCATACTTCGAACTTTTAATTCATTGGCTTAATTAATAAGGGCCGTAATAATTGTAGAAATAAGTACATCTGATGAACACGGGCCACTGCATTTATGGATATTTTGTGTAGCTAAACGCAATAGACAGAAAATTAGCGATATTGCGCTCAGTGTGTTTAATTTTATAATTTCTTGGAAAAACACTGATTTCACTGCAAAGTATCCTTCAAAGTATGTTTCGTGTTCTTTCGAAGACGCATAAGAATGAGGATAAGTAATTGTTAAAGTAAGTAAAAGTTCTTATTGAATTTAAATGAAAGAAATTAAGTTATTTTGCGAGGCTCGGATGATCAAATTGAAATTATCCTATTATATAAAATCCTAGCATATTGATGAAGAATAAACGGATATGCTGACTAAAATTAATGTATCCTTATTCATCGATGATTATTTTAAAATTAATTTACTCGAATACTGAATGCTAAGCAATTTTATGATGCGTGACATGTCGCGCCAATAATAAAGCGAGTTCAAAGTAACAGGTGAGGCGCGGAATGATGACGGTTACTTTTACGATAAATAATATGCGCTCAAACTATGCCAGTGGACAGCTAATTATGCTCCGCAAGCAAACCCCCAATTCAGGATGAAATCGAAATAATGAATAATTAGCGTACTTGCCGAGGCGACGATTCCCAATTTGTAAGAAAAAGTACGAAAGAAACCATGTCGTGACACGAGCCTGAAATCAGCATTTAAACTGTCGAATTCCAATGCGAGAAAGTTTTCGCGATGACCAATCACCGGAAAATAAACTCTCAACAGTCCCCACCCCCCTCAGGGACTCGATATTGCAATCACGTTACGATCGAAATATGTAGTTTTTACGGCGTCGCGAATAAGTTTGGGCCTTGGGGCGAATTCGCATCCAAAGGCGTCGTCTTTTAAACGGAACTTTATGTACTCTGACTCTTCCATACCCCTTGTCTACCTTCATCTCCCTCCGTAGCTTTTTACTGGCAATAATGCCGGCAATTGGGCGCTTTGAACTCGGTAAACGTCGCAGTTGTCGATCGTAAATCGGACATTGAAGTTTTGCGCTCGCCGCTCGAGGTGCTTCGTCTTTCGTCAATCGCTCCGTTTCGCTAACTACTTGCGAACATTTTTCCTTTCGATTTATTCATCCTTTTGCATTAACAATATTTCAAAAGTTTTTTAGCGCCCCTTTACTTTAGTTTTCGTAATTTTGATGAGACTCGAGGAGATTAAACGACCGATTAAGGCTCCATTAATCTCAACCCATTAGGCCATTTTCTCACGTACGCTTGCATTACTTAGCTTTTCTTTTTCAACGGAGTCTTAATTACCTTTCAATTTTTCGTCAAATTTCTTGGCTTTAAAGTCAAGTTAACGTCTGCTCACTCAAACATTATCACTCCAATGACGCGGAGTTTGCAAAACTTGCAAAATAATTATCTTGGCCTACGATGTAGGAGACGAAATTGAAATTCAAGAAGGATTATTAAAAATCGACAAGCCCTTTCGCCCGCTGAAAAATTCTAAGGGAAAAAGAAAGCATCAACGTTCATGCCGGACCATCTTTCTTCATAATCGATGGCATATTCCATCATTCGAATATTAAAATCCTTATTGATTACATCTTATCGATCATCGCTTCCTATCGACACGAGAAATAAAAAAAGGGAAGAAAACCAATAAGGAAGAATGTTTTTTTTTAATTAGCACCATTAATTCCGAGTCTACTATTCGATGGTCTTTTGCCGTGGCCCGGCGGAGCCGTCAGCCATTGCTTGCCCAAGTACGAACAAAAGACGTCCGAGGAAGACGCTAGTCATATTTTACAGCGAGAAGCCGCGTTTAAACTAATGAGCAGCCCAGCGCGAAAAACACGCCGGGCGTTCTCCGGGCCTCTCGCTCCCGATCGCGGCGTGAATCCAGCATTCTTTTCGAAAAAGAAAATTGGGCCGAAATGCAGCGGTAATCGCGCGATTAATCTCAACACTCCAGCGATCCCTCAAAATATAACTGGCAACTCTTCCTTGCCACTTGTGGACTTAACATTATGCAAATTCACGCCCATGAGGAGGTAAGCCCAGGATGATCGTCGAATATATTTACGAAATAATGCCCACCTTTGCCCACATTTTAATAACAATAATAACAACAATTAACAATTAACAATTAACAATTAACAATTAACAATTAACAATTGTATTAACATATGTAATGAATAATAGTGCGATTATAATAGGCCTGTTGGGTGTAATGCATGAATCGAGCATTAGAGATTTGGTTTTTAAAGGCCGTATGTGCCATTTGCAATTATTACGATCGCAAAGAGTCACCAGAAAGTAGTCGCGGCCCATAATGACACGGGCCTCTCGAGTACATTGACATTTTGTTTGTGCACTGCCGTGCTTACGTACTTTACGTATTGATCACGGGTTGTTAGGGAGGAGGCGTAATGTTAATTTAACGGCCCCGTGTAAGCGTATTGTGAGAATGTATGGGTCTAGCGAGGAAAAATACAAGCTCGAGTCCTCCTGATTATCGGGTGAGACTCGATGGAAAAATGACCGAG
>NW_011948419.1:3828302-3871984 GCF_000503995.2 Ceratosolen solmsi marchali | reverse complement strand
TAAAATATTTTCTCGTGAATAAAAATAGCTCGTGACTCTGCAATCGTGATTCAGTCGTTATCGGATCTCCCTGCCATCAAGATATTACTCCATAAGTACAATTTTTCTACCCAACCGAAAGAAATATATTAAGAATGTCAATCAAACGTTTCGACTTGTTCTTGTTTGTAATAGTCTTGACTGCGCTACTCAGCCAGGCAAGTTTTGAAGACGTATTATTAATTTTGATGTATCTTTCAATGTTATTTCATATGTATATTACATATAATTAAGCTATTAGAGGCGAAATGAACGCAGACATATTAGTGACATTTGTTATATTTTGTAATCAAGGCATTACTAAGGCATCGAATGTTATTAAGGAAAATTACTGACGATTGAAATATCATTTGATCGAAACATTTTAATTATACATTAATTTATTATCATTCATTTGTTGTGCAATGAAATAATCAATAATCAAATTTTTATTTGTTTTAAATTAGTTATTTAAAACATTGATTCATCTCCATGAATCGAAAATATATGTAACTTCGTAAAAACAAAAACAAAATAATAACTTATCTAATATTCTTTGTGAAGCAGAATTTTAATCCAATTATTTTTCTTATTTTCGCATAAGCAAATCATTAATATTTTTTTATATTATTTTATTCAGAGCTCTGTTCATTCGAAGCTCTGTTTATTTCATGAATCAATGTATACCATGAAAAAGAAAAAAACGATATAAGATTTATATAATGTAATGAAATAAAATATGTATAATGATTATTACACGGATGAGACGAAAGTTGATTAATTAATTACTAATTACTTATTAAAAAATCAACGATACATTGTAGTGGAAATGAATCCCTTCACTTCGAATATAAAAATTTCTCCTCACAGTTCGAGTCGCATATTAATCCACGACATTCTTTCAAGTGTAATACATATCTTCATTAAAACACTTTTGCATGATTGCACCAGAAAGATCGACGTATCGTGAGCTCTGGTACAATAAATTTATACATATTAGGCATACGTGTCTGGCTCTATACACCGAAAAAAATAATCTCAAATTTATGCACTGACTATATACAGTCGCCTGAATGATTAAATATATTATATATTTATAGTAAAAGAAAAAAAAAAAAAAAAAAAAAAAAATTACATTTCCAATCCAATCTGTCAAATTGATATTATTTATAAAGAATACGTGCCCACTTACTTGCAATAAATTGTTATTTATCGTGTTGCTAGGCTACATCGTAAACACATGCGGTATCACATCAGACACGTTCAAAGTCGCCGTTTTCAAAGGGATGAAAATGTCACATCGATAGATCTATATATATATTACACTGTCTGCAAATTTTGTCTGTTTCTTATGGACGAGAGCCCGATTTACCAGGAATTTACCAGATATAGAAATCAAAATCTATTTTGCTCGGAATTGAATTGCCCACTGGGTCACGTGAATGTCCAGCTAACCAAACGATTCTTGCTATAAAATCTTGCGATATTCACTCGGTATGCGTTAATCGACGATAAGCCAAGACCCGATTAATACACAAATTATACAAATTTCAATCAATTTAGTTAGCTTAATGAGGCACGTTCCATTTCCATTTTATTGGGCGATTGTCTTTAAAAAATATCTGTCGTCGATCGTGCTATACAAAATTCTATTTTAATTACAAGAAAATTCATTTAACCGATTACATACTTACGTAATACATTATAATAATTGGAATGCATTATAAAACATTTTAAATAAACATATTATCTGGACGAAATTTAATTGTATTTAAAAAATTTTACTAAAACTTTTACTCGTATTTTATTTCTTCGATCTTACTTGTATACATAATAAATGCATAAAAAGTCTGTCTATAGTAGATTCAATATTTTAATAATATATTCCGATATTTAATTTAATAGTAAATTTTCTTAAAATACATTCTTTTATGCCGATTATTAATAATTTTTTTTTACATTATCTATTATCTATTATTATTATTAATATTATTATTTATATTTTAATGATTGGATCAGTAATAAGTTCCGTATTATTTTTAATAAGTTAATTTCCAATAAATATAAATTATTACTTGCTCGAGTATTAAGCAGTTTCTTTTCTCAAATTAATAACGTAAATTTAGCGCACACTGTATAATTATGAAAAATAAGAAGCTTAGCAGCATAAAATTTACAATTCGTTAACTAACTTTCACGGCTTTAAGAGTTTTGCACATTATAATATCGTCCATTTCGCAACTATAATTTGCTCTCTGCGAATTTACCAACATGTCGAATACAGTAATTAAGGTACGAAGAGCAATATTTCTTAGGCGAAAAGACTTTCAAAACGTTGAACGATCGGCCCTATCTTCATCGATGTATGGATCAGTCACCGTGACGTAATTGCTCAATAAACAAAAATCGAGATCGATTCCCATCGATCGGGTAGCACTCTCACTTCGTCCCTGCCCCTTTTTCCGTCAATCGTCACTGTTAATCGCATTGTCCCGAAACGAGATCGATGCATCCCCAGATAAACTGAATCGTCCGGTCGGTTTCTCTTTGTATGTTCGCCTGATTTTTCTTTTTCCTTCGCTCTACACCCGACTTACTCACTTTTTATTTTAAACTGCCTTAATGGAACGTTTAATTAAAATTTAAAACCCTACAAAACCACTTCGATGCGATATTTCCTTCAAATAAACAAATAATACTCGACGTAATATGCAATGTTTATCTATATATATAGAATGATTGTGTGAGAGCGTTTCTAGATTCAGCAGGTGACTTACATGTGGCATATTTAAAATATGGGAGAACTTTAAATAACAAAAAGCTTTCTAAATAACAGTCATATTGAAGTGTCGTTGTTTGAAAAACAAACAAAAAAAATGAATGAAAAGAAAAAAGTTTATTTTTGTAATGCAAAATGTCATTTCGCGATATTTCTAAAACAATTTCGTTTAATATTAGAATTTAGCTTTATGTATTATTTATCGATTTACATTGGAAATTAGAAAAATTTTTTTTAAATAGTTCTTCTGTTTTTAAAGTAAATAAAATTTAATCGAATTTGCAATGAAAAAAAAAAAAAAAAAGATAAGGAGAGAAAAATAAAAAGATAAACAAACAAAATGTCCATTGGCAGATAATAAAGATGCTAATCTCCGAATGGGGAGGCACGACGACGAGTTGTCACGAACAGAAATTAAAAAATACTTTTGTACTCCACTATTTTATGAAGTTGATGATAATATGTATTTTTAAAACTTTCGCATTTATAAAATTTGCGAACACTAGTGTCGGTTCCACGGAGGATCAAACGCTAGTCAAGTTAAGCACACCACTGCCTCATCTCGTGACGAAATATGCCAATAGCAGCTTGAAAACTATATTGTCATATCAGTAGCCAACATATTTTCGACAAATACACGCGTAGATAAAGAGTTGAAAAATGTGACGATGGGCCGGTGAGAGGAGGGGGCATATGGCAAGCCACAAGACATTCATAATGTCTCCGATTCTCTGAAGGTGTTTTCGCTGCTACGGTGAGATGAGATGAGACGGGACGGGGAGTCGAGCGGTCGTCTTGGACGTCCCCTGGCATGTCCGAGACGAAGACGAAGAGCCAGGGTGTCTGGAACTCGCGCGGGGCCCCTGCCCTCATTACCCGAGGATAATGGGGCCCCGTCGCGACTAGGAGAGCGACACGTCTGCCCGATTGATCGATACGCGCCCGTGGCTTCTCTCCCACGGGGATCGCGGCGCCTTTTATCGGGCGATCGCGGACCTCGGGGCAGGTGCCTACAACGACCTCGAGCCTAGGCGTGCCCTTACCATGCTGCCGACTCTCCTCCACCGATCCGCGGCTAAAACTTTTTCACTCGGATATCGGGGCACGATTAACAACGGCTGAGCTAGATTTTTTGGCGAATTTTATTCCGACCCACAATCGGGAGGACCTATATATACTTTTGCCATATTTATAAAACTACAGCTCCGCGGAACTTTGATTAATCGTTTGAAATTGCCTTATGACAATGGCTAACAGTCTCGTGGTATTGTTTCATGCTTATTAATAAGGAAACAGTTTAATAATAATTGCTATTCGTACCGGAATTTGATTTGTCTCTGAAAATAGCATCTACCATGTAGGATTGATTAATCCACATTAATTGGTACATCGATAATACGTCAAATAATTGATGATTCCGACACATGAGCGTCAATTTTTATTAATAATGATAAAACGATATAAAGTCAGAATTTCATACAATAGTGGTGGTTAAGCGCGTATGGTAAAAGTCAATAGTCAATTCGATAAATTGTTTTGCCATTGTATCAGGCAGCTTGAGGCTTAACTGCGATTTTAAGGTTAAACCAATAAGGTCTGAAGGACCTTAATCGCGTAAACGTAAAAGAAAGCCACAGCAAATAATGGTGGAAAAAAGTAGCTAAGCGTTGGTGATAAAACTGAGCGGTAATGGTCGATTGGAGGAGGGTCGCATAGAATAGGGAGTACAGGAACGAGCTGCAAACGAAGATCGCTCCGTCTGGAAAAAGTGAGAGGCCCCCGAGTGCTACGGAGATCCCGCAGAGGAGCTGCGACTCGCGACAGCTGTCCGTCCACGGGAGAGCCCGATAAGCTCCTCTCGTCGGTTTCCCTCGTCCCCAATCAATCTCCCCATCCCCTCATCGTCACCCCCCCCACTACTCTCTCTCTCTCTCTCTCTCTCTCTCTCTCTCTCTCTCTCTCTCTCTCTCTCTCTCTCTCTCTCTCTCTCTCTCTCTCTCTCTCTCTCTCTCTCTCTCTCTCTCTCCTTGTACAATACCCATCCCACCATCCAAACCTCCTCCCTCACCACCGTTCCCGATCGGCTTAACGAAGCTCTAGTGGTGGGGCAGAATGCCGGCGGAGAGCTGAGGCGCAGCTTACGAGGCCGCAATAATTGGGTGTGAAGCGCCCGGCGATGATATCATCCTCTCTTTATATACACGCCCGGATCGATGGCCGCGGGATCCCGAGCACATCCGTCTCTATTCCCTTTGTGCCTTTTGCACGCCGGACCCGCTTCTCTCTTCGTTCTCCTCCCCGCCCCGCCCCGTCCCTCCCTCACGACCCCTTATCCCTTTTTCGCTCCGCTTTGTTTCGCCGAGCTCGGTCGGATCTTCTCCTCTTTCACCTCCTGTCCGACGCGATCTCTTCCAAGGGAATCCACCGTCCTCCCGCGATTCTACTTTATTGCAGCGTACGGATAAAGGACTGCACGTTGTGCCAAGCAAGGACGCGACTCGCCTCGCTCTTTTAGGCGAAAGCGTTCAAGGGCCGCGAATTTAAGGACGTAGCGAAGCGAACGCGATTGCGAAATTCACATATCCATGGCGATCGATGCCTTACGATTGCCATCTCATTAATTCCCTGGAAGCGTTCCTCCTCTTACGACATTACGACGAATCAAGTTTATTCTCTATTAAGTGCACGGCGACAGGGCCACTGCTAATAATTGACAGGCGACATAAATAGCCACATTTATTCGACATTGAATCATCGTTGAAAGCGATGTGTCGATAAGCCTACAATGAATGCAAAAGACGATGGTCGGGCGAATGCCCGGCGATGAAAAACCTCGATTCGCCGATTCTCCCGTTTAAGCGTTGTGCTCGATCGGCTCGCCCATACCCCGGGCAGCTCGATAACGCGTATCGGACTCACGGGATGACATGACGTGGCACACGATCTGCGGCGCCCGATAAATCTCCGTCATCGCCGTCGGCCGAGCGACACCCGCTCGAGGAACAAATGCGACGCGCAGATGAGCGCACGGATAAGATGAAGCGTGACGGCTCTGCTCGAGACTGGCCCTCCCTGACTGACGTCATTTTTCCCAAAGCACGATGGCTGAGCATCTCGCAGCTTTTTACAATGGCTTAGGCTGCTTTTGCAATTACCATTTGGGTTAATGGTGGATGGTTTTGACGCGAGCGTGAACAAGGCTTTATTATTATTAGCCAACGACGATACGTCTTTACTTATTATTGGCTTCGTAAGCATTATTGACATGACGCTGCCTCCTTGGCACGTGGCACGATGGTCGATCGTAGCTGTACGAAGGCTATTATTGATTATGTTTTACGAATATGTTGGCTGATGTGTGTTGGGCATTAATAAGTCAAGGGGTGATTCGTTGGTCTATTAAATTAATTAATGCTTTGCTCCCCGATATGCATAAGCTTCTTATGCATATCCTTACAACGTTACTCGAAATTCCTAACTACACGACCGCTTCGTTATAATTAAATTAACCTCTAAAGTTTTTTTTTTGTTTTTTTTTTTTATAGGCAATATTGAACTCATCCTCCTTCGACATTAACATTATTTCTAATACAATTGTTAATAAAAAAACACTGTATTTGAGATTTAATTCTATTGAGTTGGTAATTAATTTCTTTTAACACTCACTCACATTAAATAAGACTAAGATTATAGCAGAGATTATTAATGATGAATGAATGTTAATCTTCAACGTTTTTACGTAAAGTTTGAAGTATGAAATAAAAAAATGTGCATATACGTATGAAAACTTGTGTTTCAGGTATTCGTACAACAATTTGATTTATCTCTCCAAGCAGCGGCAACCGAGTAGCATTGACGTTAATCTGGACGTCCATGATCAATCGAATAATTGATAATTCCGAAATATACGCGTCCATTTGATTAAACATTATAATACGATAAAAAAATATAAAACGATCAGAATTCATGATGAGCCCTTTAATGTAATATATAATTAAAAAAATATCCATTATTTTCGTATGGCTTTTATTCCACACACGGTTGCGTGGAAATGCCATTGGAATATGTCACTGTTTCAATATATCAGATGAATATATCCAAATCAGTCAATAAAAATTTGGTTTTACGAAAATTTTCAGATTTTCTTAAATTTTCATCATTATTTTTCGTACTTACGTAATAATAAAATTTTCCATTCGCCTTTACCATCATTGCACAATGATGCCGATTGTAGCGTAACCCTTTAAACCTTTTAAATGACAAATCGATTAATGCTAATGTTATAAAGTATCACTACCAATAATATCGTTACGTGGAAAGTCGCACATGACTTTCGAATGATAAATAGTCCAGCCATAACAGCTAATCTACGATAAAATCGTTTTTACAGGTGAAAAGCCGTACCAGTGCACATGGGAGGGATGCACGTGGAAATTCGCTCGCTCGGACGAGCTTACGCGGCATTACCGCAAGCACACCGGCCAGAAGCCCTTCAAGTGCCATCTTTGCCAGCGCTCCTTCTCCCGCAGCGATCACCTCTCCCTCCACATGAAGAGGCATTGATAGACTACGGCCCGACCGATGTTGTGGGGCCCGAAGATGGGGCAACAGCTGACGAGCTTAATCATATGTACATTCGGGACCTGAAGGCGCGAGGTTGAATAGACGGAGAGGCATATCTGGACATCCGGATCCTCGTCCTGGGCGAAACGAAATGCCGTATGCTTACGTCGAGGAACGAGAAGTTACATACACATACGTACGCGCGCGTACACAAACACGCACACACACAAACACACAATAAATATAGCCACGTACACACGCCTATACGCTCACGCGCGCACGCATCCGTGTATTTATACACGTAGCGCGCGCGCGCACACAGGCATACACAAATACGTACATACATTATACAGATATATTACACTGTGCAAGAACTTTCGTTACTTCTGTGATTAGAAATTTTTCGGCCTAAAAAGCTTTGTGGAGACATCGGAGAATACGATTGCGTTGGTGAATTAAATTTATTTAGAGTTATGTAGCGGATCACAGCCAGGGCAAAAGATCCAAGGTGCGTGGACAAGAGTGAGAGAGAGAGTGAGAGAGAGAGGAAAGGAGAGAAAGAGAAGCTTTGTGGAGACATCGGAGAATACGATTGCGTTGGTGAATTAAATTTATTTAGAGTTATGTAGCGGATCACAGCCAGGGCAAAAGATCCAAGGTGCGTGGACAGAGAGAGAGAGAGAGAGAAGAGAGAGAGGAAAGGAGAGAAAGAGGAAGAAGGAGAGAAAGAGAGAGAAGGAGAGAAAGAGAGAGATAAGAGGGAGAGAGAAGAGAGAGAGAACTTTAGAATAGTACTTTACTAAGAGAGAGAGAGAGAGAGAGAGTGATAAGAGGGAGAGAGGAAAGAGAGAAGGGAGAGAGAGAGAGAGAGAAGAGAGAGAGAGAGTAGGAGAGGGGGAGAAGGAGAGAAGATTTTTACGCCCGGATTGGCCGTTGTGGGACGAGACAAAGCGCTGCGGGTTCAGCTAGAAGGAGATAATTAAAAGAGCATTATTATTATTATCATTATTATTATTATCATTATTATTATTATTATTATTATTATTATTATTATTATTATTATTATTATTATTATTACTATTAGTATGTTTATCACTATAATTATTACTATAATTATTACTATGATTATTACTATGATTATTATTATTAATATAATTATTAGTATTAATATTAATATTACATTTGTGGATTATTATTAATTATTACTAATTACTATTATTTTTGTTTATTAGCCAATTTAATTTTGTTGAAAAATTCCAATTCCTAATTTAAATGCATTGCAATAAGGGCCAGCTCAACTAGTCTAGAGCAAACACATCATTTTTATTTCTATACGAATAAATAAAGTAATTGTGAAAATGAACTTAGAGCCAGTAAGCGCCTAGGAGTTAATTATAAGCTGTTTATTTCTTAGTGAATTATTAATTATAAAGGGATTATAAGAGTATATATAAACATATAAATATATATATATATATATATATATATATATATATATATATATATATATATATATAAATAATCATACATATATGTATACATAGAATCATATATATATATTTATTGAATAGTTAATACGAATTACATAGGGACTCCGGTGACGGAGCTTGGGACTTAGCATGCTCAGTTAAACAAAATAAAAACTCTATCCGAATGATCGTGATTGCAAGCGTTTGTATGAAAAAAAAACCTTACATACATATATGCATACTTTTACATGCATACATCCATCCATCCATCCATACATACATACACACATACACTCATACATGTATACATGCATAAATAAATACATGCATACATACATATATACATAAATACGTACGTACATACAGACATGCATACTTGTATACATACAAACATACTAACGCATAAAACAAACAGTGGAAACTTTAGATGCAATTCAATTTGCCATGTGTGTATATTTGATGTATTGCACAAAAAGAATTTCGCGTTTAGAGAAGGACAATCAACCGTCGACTCGATGATGCGAATATACATATATATGAAATAGATGAATAGCGCGTATGAAAAGACTTCACTGTACTAGCTGAAATTTTCACTACTTTTTGTTACCTTGTATTTGTAAATGCGAGAAAGATAATGTAGCGAGTGGAAGATGAAAAAGGAGAGAATTAAAGAATATAGAAATGTAAGTGTGCGAGTGTCAATTAGAACATAATTATTCGAGCTAATCTAATCTAAAAATAGAAATCAGTTGAATTAAATTTTGAAATGAAGGAAAGCATGTTTTGTACGTCTAACTGAAGAGTAGATTAGCAATTCTTAGTTAGAACAACGAAGATTTTTTTCGTCCGCGTAAAGTAATTTAAAAAAAGTAATATGTATCATTGTGAATATTGAAATAATTTTACGATTGCGAGAAGCCAGTATTACCCACATGCCACGTGCTAAGGACGTTTTTACTGTCGTTGAGCGTCTATCGTTTAGCGCATGCGAAGGAGTAAACAAAAGATGTTTAGCGTTAAGAGAGAGGCATATATATATATATATATATCGCGCGCGCGCGCGCGCCGTTACTCATTGCTACATTATATTAAAAATGTCGATCATGCTGAAGTGTGATCATAGGTGCTCGATCATAAATGAAGATTTTGTCCTATCGCACTGGGGAGGAATAAATAGACGGGAACGTAAATGGATTATTATAAAAGTACACTAGAGCATAACGATTTATTCAAACAACTCATATCTATCGCAAGGCCACTACTTTTGTTTTAGAAACTTAGAGCGGCATATCGTTTGTTCTTCAACGATGTCGAATAAATATAACGAGAACGTATGGTCGATTGAGAAATTATCGTTTTGCAAAACGATAAGTTGGGCTGTATATTTTTGTACAAGGAGCTTTTTCTATCGCGTACGAATAATAGTTGGAATTCTCGCTCAATGATATTAATTTTGTTATAAAGGTTTCGTATATTATAAAGGAATTATATATCCGTTGTCCGTTGGCTCGCGAATGTACGAAAGCAATGAATGATTTTAAGGAAATTTATGGCATGAAATTACGTACGCTGCGAGAAAATTCATGAACAAACAGTTGTCCTAATAGCAAAATATTTCATAGATTATTAATTATTAATTTCATAGAACATATCATAATTTTCATTCTCTGCGCTTTAACTGTATTTTCGTATTATTTATATCTAATCCTTACCCAAAAGTAACGAAAAAACTGTCGTCATTACACAAAATGGGCGGCTAAACGCCATTAAATTAATTAAATGAATGCTCCGGCTTAAATATAGTTATGGTAATTAAATTTT
Source organism: Ceratosolen solmsi marchali (assembly GCF_000503995.2). NCBI lineage: Eukaryota > Metazoa > Arthropoda > Insecta > Hymenoptera > Agaonidae > Ceratosolen > Ceratosolen solmsi. The sequence continues at coordinate 3,861,334 of NW_011948419.1, read as the reverse complement.
TCCATAATAAGCGCTCTTGATTGTCATGCTATTTCATGCCAGCAAAAATGGTGGTATGCCAATGCTTAATGCCCTTTCTCATCTATTGAAAAATTACAATATGTCGGTAAACGACGACACTTATCTTACAAGTAATTATCTTCTTTGGCACAATTGCTACGCTTCGCGATGTTTGGCTAAAGTGTACGGCCTCGAACACTCCGACAAACTCGACGAAATAATGGAAAATGAAAAACGGGATGCCAGTATGCCATAGAGCCAGTTTACGTCACAGAGACGTACGAAAATGGATTTACATCCTTGTGAATTTATGAAAAGGAGACGGAGATCATTATTCTGCATTTTTTTCCCTTCCGTAGTTCTGGTTTATTACATAGATATTGTTAGTGCCTTCGCATGAATGGTGTGGGAAAAGAATTTCGCGTATTTAGGCCTTAAGTTCAGAATAGTGCCTTACAATATGAATTATGCGCGCGCGCGCGCGCAATGAAATGTTTGGCTACTGTGAGCCTTCTTCGGCCATTGTTTTCTTTGCATTCATTCCTTTAATGTGGTCGATATAAAAACGAACAAAATTGCAGAGGGAACTATTGCTCAATTATTAACTTAAAGCGTGCATCGGTGATAATAGGGACAGCACTTCGATATTAATAATTAAATTCTTATCTCTTGTGATTAATGAAGATTAGGAGATTTTAATGAAGAATTTCATTGACTCCATGATATATTAAACATTTTGATTACATTACGATTTCAACAATCCGAATGCTGCATAATATAAATGCTGAAAATAAAGTTATGGCATGATTTATTTAAATGAAAATTGGTAATATCGATTAATGCAAAAATATTGGCAATCGACGATTATTGAACATGCTGGTAATTACTACGATGTGCGATAAAAGTTGTTTGTCACAATATTAAAAAACGAGTAATGTCGCTTGTTAATCTCAATTTAGTCTCTCAATTATTTCCTATAAAAATACCGATGAGCTTCCTGGTCTTCAAAATTGCTCTTGCCTACAATTTTGTCATTTCACGATGCTGAGACGAACGATCCGAGGTTATAAATTTCAATAAGCGCTTCATTATAATTATAAACATATCTTAATTATTACATTAGTACGTAAAACGTTAATGCATCCATAGTTTTGTTTTATCTTGTGTTTAGCTATAGATTAAGTAAGCCGCGAATTCTTTGGTGTGTTCGTAAATTAAAAATAAAAGCTTGTAAATAAACGATAAGTTCCCTCGATCTCGACACAATTTTCATGAAAAGGATGCGCCCAAAGTGCGAGCCGTCGATGCTAAAGCGGCTTAAGCACATAACGCGAGGCGATATTCTCGGAGGCGCTGGTCGGCAACGGTACTCCCGGATCGATTAGCCTTCTATCGCGGGAGCTTTCGAGAGTCATAAGCGCCTCGCCGTCGAGGCAAACCGCGAGATTGAATCTGTAAAATCAACGCCACCCAAGACGGCCGTGGACGCGCCTTGATGAGTGATACCGTTGTTGGCGCGCGAACAAGCAGATCTATCGCGCACGCGCGTGGGCCTCGGAAATCCGAGATCGCGAAAGCCGCTCGATCATAAGCCCGAGCTTCTTTTATTCGCGCGCTCCTCGCATATTACGACTCGCTTTATCAGTTTAATACGATCGCGCGGCCCTCGAGAGAGGAACGAGCGCAAAGAGCGAGCATTCCCTCGACGACACAACTCCGGGCAACACGAGGATCTCGCTTAGGCGCGATAGAGTGAAATTCTTCGTCGTCGTTTAACAACGCCGAATTCCATAATTGGCGGACAGAAATTAACAGCGTGGGCTCTTATCCGCTCATTTCCAATTCCAACATGCAATAGGAAATTGACGAGAATTTGATTATTTGACTAATTTGTCGTTAATAGTACATACACCGATAGTTCTTGTTCCCTTAAGCCAGCGCGTGGCTTATAGAAAACTGAATATTTCTTATCGATTAAGTGATATTGGATCTTATTAACACGCACACATTTGGTCCGGTGAATGGTTTCCGAACTTTTGACAAATTTATTAAAATTTAGATGGTATTATTAGATTATATAAACAATAACAACAACAACAACAACATCAACAACAAAATTATAAAATTGTGCAGTATTTGTAGTTTAATAATATTCTAGATAACATGAAAAAACGATACATCACAGTGCCTTAATTTATGAGAAAAATAAAATTCGTATCATTATTATTTGCTCGTTTAAAAAAAAAAGAAGAAGAAGAAAAAGAATTAAAGAAAAAAATAAAAAAACAAACAAACAGAAGAAATGAGAAGAAAAGAAAAGAGGGAATGAGCAATAACATTATCGATTAGCTCGAAGCAACAATGTTATTGAAAAAATCAAGAGATACGGTAATTTGAAAAACTCATGGAAAATTTACGTTAGTGATTTAAGTTTAAGTATTTGACAAAATTTTTATTTGAGAATATATTTCAGCCTGAAAAAAATTTGAATTCGTTTTAGAATTCACAAAAGCTTATTGTTTATTATTCGTACTATCGGTGCTCAAAAATTACTGGTGCTTTCTTCACCGGACTACTGCATAAGCTAATATATTACTTTCTTTTATTGTGTAAATTATATTATATAACATTAATAATAATACCACGTGCTACTACTAAACTAATGTAGTTCTGTGTAGATTCAATTTAAATGCCACGTTATATTTTGAATTTAAACATTTGTGCCAAAACTAATAAAACTCAATATAGAGGTAAAATATTAACTTATCAATTATATTCGGCCAAAGTAGAGTTGTTATAATATACAATTATAAATATAAAAATTCTTTTAATTCGTTGTTTGAAGATTGAAAAGTATGTGCTTCAATATTGATAAACACCGAGTTAAAAAAGCTCCGTACTGTTGTATTAAACAAATCATTATTTCGGGGTTTATGTAGGGAAGACAGGTTTTATAAGGAATTATATGCATTTAGAAATTCAAGAATATTCAGTAGATGACGAGTAAGTAGAACGCGAACAAAGAAATGAGTAAGAGGCAATATAAGGCACTTGCCTAAATAAATAAAGTCGTGCATTGCTCGATTTCACACACGCGCGCACGCACACGCACACGCGCACAAACACACACACACACACACACACACACACACACACACACACACACATATATATATATATATATATATATATATATGATTTTTAATTAGCACATGAGAAACAATAATACGAGATGTGTAGCATTCGAAGAAAAAAAAAATAAACGATAAACTTTGTTTTTTCTCTCCATTGAACATCGATGAGGAATTTTCAGTAGATTGCCTATGCAACAATGTAAATAATTTTCACAAATATAAGTATAACCAATGGGGGCCAGTAATTCTCTCGGATCTCGTACGGATTTATGTATCGCGAGGTACGTTGAAAGTTCCGCGAATATTCGACTACTTAAAATGTTTTATTACAAGTAATGTTTAAGTTTATGCAATATAATATAAAAAAATCTTCATTATTACCAACATTTTATTTAAAAACATATAAGCATACTGTAACCATTGCTTTTCAGTATGCATTATAAGATTGTAAATACGATGTGGTATTAAAGCAAACATTTTTATTTACTATTTAATTTTATATTTAATTGTTTTTCATACTTACCATTAATGTTAATTTTATAAATGCTTAGAAATAGTTTTAAAATGTCTGTATTACAAGAATCATAGAATATTGCATTCAATTAAACACTTACTGTGGAGAATAAATTTTATAGAATGTGAAAAATTAACAAGTTATTATCGCGAATTGGGAAAATAATATAGGACACGTACGGAAAAGTAAATTATTCAAGTAACGCAAGTGGAACTTTCGCGCACCATCAACTATTAATCCTTAAGAAGAATATATTGTAAATTTATATATGTCGCGCATAATTATAATTAATAATAAAGTCTTATTACAAACTTACTGTATAGGCAGAAAAGGCATTATTCCGCAAGAACACTTATATTATTTTTCGTTTTACTTTTAAGTTAAACAATTTGTACAACATACTTTATGATGCAATAGATCACTCTCCTCTATATTCTTCTTCGTGTTTTTTTTTTCTTTTACTTTTTATTTCTCTCTATAATGTTTTGATTTTTATACGTAAGCATGCACATATGCATAATGAAAAAGAAGAAATTTCATTGCAGTGGGTTAATAAAATACATTTTTCGTATAATGAATCCTTTTTTTTTTGTTCTTTTTTTTCTTATTTTTTAATAAATATAGTGAAGTGTTCGAATGTGGATCAAAATTAATAATGATGTGATTTTACTGGACTTTCGCCTACTTGTGTTCAAATGTTAATAAACTAATTTTTATTTAGTGTCGAACAACCACATGAAAAATTTTTCAAATCCAGCTATATCACATCTAATATTATAGCGATATTTACTATCTTAGAGATACCTTTATTAGAATGTTATTAATTAGCGATTCTGTGAATTGAGCTTCGAAAAAAATGCTGTTGATATACATTCGATATCCGACCCAAATTCGAGGACTTCGCCTTATATTATACAATATAATGTTGTAGAATTTAGCAGTCGAGTTAACAGAAAAATATAGAATGTAACGTTGCGAATGCGTCAAGAAAAAACTTCGCAACGATCGTGTCGGATTCGAATATATTTATTTATTGATTATTGGCTTTGCGATTAGGGCAGAGTTGTGTACATTGACGGCTTAATGAAAAATAGATATGTTTATATATATTTAATATATATATATATATATATATATATATATATATATATATATATATATATATAATATAAAGGTTGTCGAAGACGCCGACACGAAGTGTTTTTGTACGAAGGGCATATATTATCTCTGAAACTGGTTCAGCGAATATGTAAAAATTATCCCTTCGTCAAAGAGAACTATATTCCTATAGTTTTTTTGTTCTTTTTCTTTTTCTTATTTTTTTTTTTCGTCTCTTTTTTTATTATTACTTTTTTTTTTTATTTTTTTTTTCATTTTATTTTTTTTTCCGTTTCCGAAGAAAATGAAGGATTTAATATATCCGTAAGTTGTATAATAATTCATATTTTTAGTATATAAATGTATCGGGCATCTAGAAAGATATTATATCGACGCATGTTTACTACGACTATATGAACAAACAGCTTCACTTTTATTGCGAAGATAAAGGAGATATGACGGTTAAAAATATTTTAGATAATATTATAATTATCATTATCCGTACTGCTATCATTGGTACTATTATGTTTATTATTAATATTATTAATGTATTTGGCAGGGTTATGACAATTAAAATTCATATAAAAAGATTGATTTTTGTTATTTCTTTTATTTCCTATCTCAGACCGATTCCTAATCCTATGATCTTCAAAGTAAATAACTATTACCACTCGCGTATCATTTAATTACGAAATAATATTAATATGCAGCAATGCACGTAGAAATATTAAGCGCTTATAACTATAGCTACAAACTCTGAAAACAAATGGATTGATACAAATATTAGTATTTTAAATTTATTTTACACAAGTTTCAATATACTATTAATAACATTGATTTTTCATCCTCATATTTTGAATTGATTAGTAAGTGTAGATGAGTGAAAAAAAAAATGATCGAAACAGGCAGGTGAGTATCAATTAAATTAATACCAAAGCAAAATCTTATTTAAATTTCCTCTTTAACTGATGAATTATCCTGGCGTTACACTCGATTTGGATAAAGCATCCTACACCTCGAAGACATGAATTATAGATAATAAATAACATCGGTATTCTTCCCGTGGCTCGACATTCAAAAAAAAAAAGCCTCGATCACACGAGTCCGTTTAATATTATAAAATCAATTAATTCGAATGCGCTCTGCCCCCATAAAATCGGCATCGAGCTCAAATTCTTCCCAGCTGCATCCGCTATAAATTTCACATCGGTCGGTTAACCGTGGCTACCTCTCGTTCTTCCGTCAATTTTATAAATCTGCGAGTACTCGGTCCGCCGTAAATTACCGGAATAAAGTTTTGTACATCGTGGCGTAGTAAATCAACACCTCGATCCGTAGCATTGAGAGGAGCTATTTATCCTAGGCGTGAGATTGTGACTAAACATATTGATTTAGGAGCTTAAGTGGACTGATGTTAATTTTATTGATACAAATACAAAAGATGATGTGAATTACCGATGACACAGCAGGTATTTTCGACTTAACGCACTTCCGTTCTAACCGAAAGCCCGTAAATAGTTTTAGAGAATCTTCTATGCAAATTATGCATCGCATAAATTCTATCATTTTATTATCTATAGACAAATTTTAAATGGCTTATTTTTAAATTATTTCTTTATAAATATTATTGCCGGTTATTTTAAGATTTTGGTATTCGTGAACAGATTATCATATATTTTTAATATGATTTAATGTTTTGTCACATGATAGCCATTTGATATAATTTAAAATAAGAAAAATTGATTCAAATATAATTGGAAAATATTATAAAACATATAGCCAGTGATAAATAATTCTACAATATTTTCATGTGTTTATATTTAAATACTGATTACAATCAGATGAAACATCGTTTAAAATATCGTATCAAATCATAGCCTGAACTATTAAAAATAATATCTAGACAAGATTCATTGTTATACCCATAAAAGTAGCAAATAATTTAACGAAAATATTACTATTATATGGAATCGTGCCTGTTAATTGTATAGAACTTAAAAATACTTCGCTTATTGTTTACGTAAGACGATTGATAACAAAGAAATAATCCATACTCTGAACCTTGAAATTAAAATACAAGGAAAAGTAGTGATAAAATGATTTTAATAAAAATAAATTAAATACCATTATTATAATAAACTCGATTTTAATTAATTATAATACTGTTTAAATCATATTTTAGATTATAAAATTAATTTATATTTCTCTACGGTAAATATGTATTTTATTGTTCTGAGATAAATTAATAAAGTGGACAAAAATAGAAAAAATTCTTCTGTTTTCTTAATCGAACAACTTATTATTAACTATCATTTCCTTTATTTCTGTATTACCAATTTATTCAATCATAGAATGTGAATATAAAATTAATTTCTTCTTTTACAAAAATCCAATTTTAATGAACGTTTATCCTTTTATTTTATTGTAACAAATAATTTTTTTTAATAAAACAATAAGTTAATTATATATTATTGTTTTTAAAAAATACTATTGAAAAATATAAAAATATATCTAACTAATGAATTTCAATTAATTTTCAAAATTTACTCAACAGTTTAATAACTTAATTAATCATTAAAAAAAATATATTAAAAATCTATATACATATATATATATATATATATATATATATGTGTGTGTGTGTGTGTGTGTAATTAAAATTTGCTATATTTCATTATTTAGTATTTTAAACTGATATGTAAATTTTTGAAAGTTTTGATGACTTTTTACATCACCGTATATATACAATTTGCAACTTTCTCAGAAGTTTTTATCCTAAATATATTCCGAATGTTTTTTTTTGACAACTAATAGACTATAAAATATTAATTTTATCGTTAAGTATTTAAAGCCCAAAATTTATAAATTATATTATTATTTCCTTTATAATCTATTTTAATCTCAACAAAAGTTTAATAATTAATTTTCATTAAAAATATGCAAAAATTTAATTTTTGCAAAATTAAAATGAATAAAAGTGCATATTTTGCTTTATAAAATAAAATAATACAATATAATAGGTCTATGAGGTAAATAATTATTATTCATTAGTATAATTTTTAAATCACGAATGGTGACCATTTCATGGATATATAATTATAACTTAAACCACGATTAAATATTTTTTCAATATTTTTAAATCTTGATAAGATTACAAGAGTGAATTTTTGCGTTATTTAAAATTCAATTTTAATTATACACATATAATATAAAATATGAGATTATTAACATAGCTGCTGTATTAAATTATATTCAATTATTATGTTTACAAATTTCTAAATCTCTAAATGGAATAACAGTTATACCGCCATGATTAATATTAAGTGCAAAAATTTATATAAATGTTAAAAAAAAAAAAAGAAAATAATACGAATAGTAATCAAATTTCCACGTACAAATCTTTATGATTAAGTAAATTCTTTAATAAAATTCTATCTTCATTTTATAAAATACATAAAAAAATACATGATAAATGCATAAAAATTATCGTTTTTATCGTTTAAAGCGTTATAAAGCGTGAATTAAACAGTTCAAAATATAAATACTCACTTTGTCAATTATTATTAGGTTGTTAAAAATAATATATATATATATATATATATATATATATATATATATATATATATATACAAGAAGCAGTTTTTATATATCTAAATATTTATCTAAATATTTATTGCAAGAAATAAGTGCAGCTCCATTTGAAGGTTAATTATTCTCATTATCTCAAAATATATCAATGTGATGGGATGTCATAATATAAAAATATGTGCAAATTATCACATTATTACTTATTATCAACATATAATAAAAGTGACACTTGAGTATACGAAATGACATTAAAACTTTTATAATAGAATATTCGTATATAAATATGAATATATGTAAATATATAATGTATATTATTTAATATATGAAAGCACTTCAATGTGAATTATGCTTAAGTTACTCGTTGGGTACACATTCTATGGTAATCTATTATCATCTATTATCAATGTATGTCTATTAATGTAATATGTCTAAAGTGATTAATATAATATCAATTTATTCTATGCTTTTAAATGATTAAATGTAATAATTGATAACAAATATTACTAAATAATACTTTTATCAATACATTTTTACGTATTATATAGTAATTTTCTTTGGCTTATTTATGCACGCGTAAATGCATATGTGTATGCTTGCGTATATATGTGTGTTATTATGTGCATAGATAATATATAAATTATATCATATTATAAAAAGTATTAATTATTTACACTGTATACCAACATTCTATTATGACAGATATAAATTATAATATTTTTAAATTATTGATGAAATGTGTAATAACTAAAATTTGTTCAAGGGTATTTATGCCTTCATACATATATAAATACCATACATACATAAATATACGTTTTATTTTGTATATGATTGTTTTGAATTTTATTTCTGTTTTATAATATTAAATACAAATTTTTTTATATCTTTACTTTTAATAATAATCAGAAACATTTCTATAAAATATTTGACGAAAATGGTTTAAAAAAATGCAAATTGATAGTATGGAAATGTAATAATCTCAATGATTTCTTCATTGCGTCGTCCTTGAAAATGAAACTCTCGAGTATGCCAAAGTCACCCTAAAGTCAATATAAATTAAATCTTTATACTGGAAATGTATAAATAATGCTGCTGTAAGAGGTTTTAAGGAATTTATACTAGAAAATAGTCTAAATCTTATATGCAGATTTAAATTCACTTTTGATTAACAATTTTTTTCAACTTTTCTATATATTATACTTACATGTACATAAATTAAAGATATATTTGTAAAATAAAAACTACCGAGAGAAATGACTAATCAACTATGTTTGCATAGATCACAGATAATAATATCAACAAAATTATAATTAATATTTTTGAATTTTCATTCTGGAATTTTAGTTATATAAAAATGTATTAACATATTATCAACTAAATATAATGTAATATGAATTATTTTTCATTTTATATTATAGTCTTTTTGCCTTATTCAATCATTATTAAAACGTAATAAAATTATATCTAACAATTCATTATATTTTTGTCTTTGATTTCAAGAAATTCAAAATACCGTGCATAAGAGAGTAAAATCAATAAAATTGCAGTATTTGAGGAGAAGAATTTTTAATTAGAATCATTTATTTAAAAAGAAAAAATATTCAAAAGAAAATGTATTTAAAAAGAAGAATTAATTTAATTAAAAATTTTCGATAGCTTTTATGTTAAATGTGTTAATGTTACGTAAAGACAATTGTTCGTAAAAATTATAAAACAGGTTTAAAAGATTACACGTAGGCTCGGAGCTCTCGGCAGCAAAAATTCTCGCTCAGCTTTAGGTTTCTCAGCAACGACATACATAGTAAACAAAATCAACGTCAATCATATCGGCAAATGCTCGCAATGCCACTTAAAGAAAAAGTCCGAAAAAAGAAGAATCATGGGTGCTTCGCTCGGCTTTCGGTTTAGCCCCGGCGTCAATAAAGCAGTAAACAATTAATTAAGCAATTTATTAATGCTTTTCCACGAAGCGGCGTGGCGCGCGCGGTTACGTGCTGCGTTTACACGCGCATTACAAATGCCCGACGACGCGTAATTTATCCCCCCACTGGTATACCATAAATCTGCCCTCACCCGACAACCCCCTCGCGTAATAAAATGCCACCTGACCCGGGTTTATCGCCTCCGCGTCGCGCGCTACATAATTAATCGAACGCACCGCTCAGGTGCGCGATGAAACGCGCCGCGCGATAAAGCAGGAAAAATAAGCACTAGCCAAGCAGAGGGGAAGAGCGAGAGTGAGTTAGAGAGAGAGAGAGAGAGAGAGAGAGAGAGAGAGAGAGAGAGAGCGAGCGAGCGAGCTCGTCGTCGTGAAGTCGCGTGCGCGCATGCGTGCGTCGGGTGTACTTACCGCCGGCCGCGTTCCATCTGCACACCATGTACACTTCGCCCTGTGCGTTGATTTATGCGCGCGACATAAAACACCTTGTCAAACGTTACGGGAAAGCTTGAATTTTCAGGGATGAAGCATCGGATGACGGTGGCTACGTAACAATTACACGGTTTAAATTTAAATGAAAAATATTTTCGAACTCGCACGCGCGTGTGCTGCTACGCTGTTTTCAAAGTCATTAAAGTCAATCGTTTAATAAATTTTTCCAAGTTCAGTATATGTTGATAGTTTTTATTTTACCAAGAATGATCCAACGAATGTTCGATGCCGTTAAAAGTAATACGGTTGGGTGATTTTTTACTCGAACAGTATTATGATGTTTATTCGTTCCGTTTATCCACGGAAGTGAAAACTTTGACTAAAAAAAATATATATACTTTTCAATGGACCACAACCCACAGAAATTTAGTTGTTTTCATTGTTTTCACCAATTAGCGAGAAAAAAAAATAAGAAAGTATGAAATTAAACCTCAAAACTTTACATTAAGTTTTGAACTTTGTAATATATTCTACAAATGTAAGAGAACAAATGAAATATGGAATACCGTTATCAATATTTAATATACATTAATCTTCGAATTCTATCATATTTCTAAAAACTGTTGCACATTTTTCAAATAGAAGTATCTTCTTTCATTATTTAATTATGTTATTTCAATAATAATATCAAGATGTCAGATACTATTAAGATATAAATATTTCTTTTAATATTAAAATGATACGTTCATCGGTTTCATCATTTTCACTAAAATGTATAAATAATGTTATAAAATTTCCATTCGATAGGATTTTTATTTATAAATTTTCAAATAATAGTTCTAACAATTGTTTATAATTTTATTAAACGATAAAGTTAATAAAAATGAATGTCAAATGAACGTTTAGGTCGTAAATGGAATTATTATTTACCATATAATTAATATCTTCATCTCCGTAATTGACAAAATATGGATTAAAACATGAAAAATAATCTAAAATATATAAATAATAACTCATAAGAAAAGAGCTTTTGAAATTATCGACTGATATCTTACACATATAAGCCATATTAATTTATAGCTTTATTAAATAATAAATGTGCCTATTAAATTATATATAAATCATTGTGATGATGTGTTTTAAAGTTAAAAGTTTGCTTTTGACTAGACATAAATAGCATGTATAGTACAAATTGCTTACTTACAAAAATTTCAAACACCTGCTCAAGTAACAACTATAACTATGCGTTACCGCAATCTCGGGTCACAGTAATTCTTTCTTGAATTGTGCTTCACAGAAAAATATCAGATATAGACTCGTGTATTCTTTCCGGCGGTCTTCTTCATCTCCGACATTAAAAAAAAAAACTACTCCCGTTAGAATTAATCGATAATGTGCTTACACATGCGCATCTAATATAAGTACGTATATGGTAGTCATAAGATATAAAAGTAATTTAAGGATTTTCTCGACCTGTTATTTGTTGTCTAGAATGCGTTAATTTCAATCGTATCTCGAAAACAAAATCTAGAAAAAAAACTGATGCTGTGAAAAATTGACAGTTAACAGAAGCAATATCTTCTAAATAGGGTTATATCTCTATTGTTTTTCTCGGTTTCTTATAAATGATCTTATAAATAAATTTCTTATAAATTGAATTTTAAAAAATTAACTGTTGAGAAGTACGTCTTTTATACATTACACATGATATATCTTCTTTATTATATATATATATATATATATATATATATATATATATATATATATATATTTGTGTGCGTGTGTGTGTGTGTGATTTGTGATACCTTAATTACGTTTTTTGTTTTACGAATAAAGCTTAAGTAAAAACCAAGATCTGTTCTTTAAAATTTATGGACCACGACATCAGAGCCGTAATCACCTGTAACAAATCCCTTATTCTTCTGTTCCTTTTATTAATATTTATGCTTGACGTTTCTTGAACGGAGACTCGCTCGAAAAAAGTGCAGAACTCGTTCATGATAAATAAAGTTGCATGAGTTGGCGCCATGTGTAAAGGCAGCGTTGAAATAGTTGATTTCTTTTTTTAAAGGAAATTGAGACTTTAAGCAATAAATTATACCAAGCATTAAGACTATCTATAACATGTTTATAAGAATTTTTTTACGAAAAATATTTACGATATGCCAAATAGCGCATTACCGGTAAATCATCGGCGGCAGCTTGATTTTAAGGATTCCCGCGCGACTTGGGAAATTCGATCGCCCACGACGAAAATTCAAGTTTCACCTCCTTATTCCTGCAGTAGCGACCGTTTCGATTTTATGCCGTTCTAATAGGGCTCGGCAGCATTAGCTTACGATCATCAGCCAAGACTTACTCGTAAAAGTGGACCGTAAGTTAATTCCAGCCCCGGAATTATAAGGTCTTGCGATTTCGCTTTTATTTGACTTTTAATGCGAGCGGCGCGCAAATGTCCGTGGAAAAATATCACCCTGATGCTGCCGAGGCCAAGTAGCTTGGAGGCGCACTTTACACACTTGATTTGCATTTGCAAATACGAAGTGTTATCGGGTCTTCTTATAAGTCTGCTACCTAATTGGATGTAATAATTTTTGTGGGGCTTTTTTGTTTTTTTCCGGTTACCCCGATTTTATGCTTTCACGAATCATGGCTTCTGTATAACGCCATGATTTTTTATAAATACTAATTTTATCGTCGCGCAATTCAAACAAATTCAATTGATATAGGATACTTGGAAAATTTCAAAGACAAGTTTTCAGTTAACGATCGCATTCGATCTTTTCCAATGACAATAATACAATGACGTTGTTATGTTACGGCTCGTTACTCAATTTATCCCCGTCTTACTCCAACTTTGGGATTTGGTATTTTTATCCATTATTTTTTCTTTTTATTATATACTTAGTATTGTGGGAGAGGTTTTCTGAATCAGAATCAATTGTTATAAGCAGGTAATTTATGCCATCGTAATTTGTGCCTCTGTGTATTAATTTAAGTAAAAATATTATTTAATGTTCCTTAGATTTCGAAAACAAATACATTCTTGTGCAAATACAAGTTTTATATTTAATCGAATATAATATAATATTATTATTATATCATTAAGCTGTGTTCTATAACAATGTGCGCTTCTACTTTAACGATTTCTTTTGCCACAACTGTGCCTTTTTCCAGTTTCTATAATAATTGAAATAACATTTTCCGCTAATAATAAATTCCAATTGAACTGTCAATCAATTTCTTTTATTGTTTTATATAAAACGTTGCTTATCAATACGCTGTCTTCGCACTGAAGTTGAAAAATATACATATATAAATAGAAAACATTCGTGTAACTGAGAATAAGCTTCTTTACTTTTACAAAATTGCAATCAAGTTTGGTGCACCAATAAGGTATTACATTAAATCTATATGTAATCATGGCGCACACTTATTTAATTCGTAAAAAAAAGTATCGATGTTTATTTAATGTATTTTGATATTAGAAACAAAATTGGATGTCTTTTATCTTTGCTAAACAAAACGTTAATTTAAAAAAATCGATGATAAAAACTTAGGTTTCACTGTGTTTTATCCATTGTTTTTCTTCTTCAAATTATTAATTATAATTATCGTTAACAAGAAAAATATTACCGTAAAATTATACTATAAAGAATAAAATTATGAAAATATTCAAAAAGTACAAAGTTTATTTATACGTCGTGTCTAATATATTTTTAATATCGATAATAGACTTAAAGTTTCGAAACTATTTTATAATTATTATTTAAAATTTTATATTAAACAAGTGATTGTTCTTATTTAACCTAATAATTACGTATTAAAAGCTATTAAAACTGAAATCGTACTGACGTTCGGTGAGAAAATCGAATTAATCTAGTAAAAGTAAATATTTTAATAGCGTGGCTAATAGTAAAAGTATCAATCATTCAATTTCTCATTTTAATAGATATTTTAATAGGAATTTTAACGCCTAGACGATTTTTTCCATATATAAATGATATTATTTTTTCAAACGATTTTATAAATATTTAATTCCTTAAGTGTACCAACAGTTGAATATAATAGAAAGCCGAAACGAATGGCCCCTTGTGAAAGAACATCGTGACTTAAAACCTTTGCGATTATTGTATGGCCCTTTAATGTATACAAGATCGGTGTCCGATTACAACATTAGATCGATTTATATCAACACGTTAAAATATCTATAACCCATAAATTAATACGTCAACTATCTTGCAAATAAAAGATCAACATCATTTATTAGTGCCAGTAGTGTCTTTATGCAAATTATATATTTCTTAGCATAACGACTAATGTTAACATTAAAGCCATTTGCTATTCTTTATGTATACAAATCTACAAGAATATGTGAAATAAAATTCTATTTGAATTATAATTTATATCTTATAGTATATAATGATTTCTAATTTTAATTTAAAGATAGTTTTTACAAATACATTTTATTATAAAGAAGTTACATGTAACGAAGATGAACTACTATGAATCTACTATTAATTTACAATATACGTGATTTACAAAAATATATTGAATTCTAATTTTTAACCGTTGAAATATTAAACTACACAATATTACCTTTCATTTACAAAATATTAATGAAATATGAAAAGAATTAAGATATCGAGAAAATTTTTTTAATTAGTTTTTTTATTGGCATAGGGTATATACTAAGAATCAATATATTTATTGCATATAATGCTTTTTCATGCAAATAACATTATTTTAAATGGATATCTATTGCGATATTCAATAATAATTTTACATCTATGTTATAAATTCAGTTTAAAAATTTATAATACGATAATTATCCGTAATTTTTAAATACCTTAATTTTATATTATTCCGAAAGAAATTAATTGTTTTAATATTCAAAGATTTTTCTAATATGTTCAAGACATTTATCTATTGGAAATATTAACATTACGATGTCAGAAGAGATACGGATACTATGATTAATATTACTATTAAAATTTTCAACATTTGTTTCTTTATCTTTATTATTTATTATCTTTATCTTTATCTTTATCAAATAGTCATTGAATATTTATTACTATGTATAATTTATAAATTTCACATTATTTTTAATAAATACATATGTTATTTAAATGATCATTTTTCATCTACTCAAATATTTGTTATGCTTAATCATTTTAAATTTCTAAAATGATCTTTCAATATTTTGATTATAATTTTTTCATTAATATTCTTCGCTAAGGCATAAGCTAATGTTCACAATACTATGGAATAATATTTATTCGAAGAACAGTTTATTTAATCGTCTCGTATGATTTATTAAAAAATAAGTGAATAAATACAATTTTTCAATAATATGACTGTAATAATTTTCAAAATAACATATAGTAATAATTTTAATAGAAAATCTTGATTGAAAATCTTGCGTGAAATAACTTTAACAAGTCTCATTAGTTATGCCAAGACTACCGTATAACTCGTAGACACTGTGCAACAAGTTCTTATCGTATTCCAAAACTGTTAAATGGCTTTAAAAAATTTTTAGATAATAAATGTCTTGTACATTATAAAGGAATTCTTGTAATTTTTCATATTTATCAATAAATTATATAATGCATAAATAATTAGTGGAATATTTAAATATGTTAGCTTTTAAAATTGTAGAATAAAGTAAGATAAATATTCTTTATTTAAAGACGAATCTGTTGTACTTCGTTTTACATTTCACCAATACTATAGAAGTTATAATGGAAAAATTAATTGAAGAAAATTATTGTTTATGCAAAAAGCTGGTTATATTTTTAAGAAATTTAAAAACATAAAACTTTAAAAAACATAAATAATCGCTTCAAATTTTTTATTAAATTTTATTTTATTTAAAAGATGATAATAATTAAATACAGCCAAAATTTTGTACAATCATTCAAATTATAATAAAATATGTTTTATGTTATTAAACGTAACGTAATTTACACATATAATTACTTACTTTTTATTTGATATTAATAAATAAAAAAATTTTGTAATAATTTTGTTTACTAAAATTTAATGAATGTAATATTTAAAACTTATTAATAATTAATGGCTACAATACAATTTATTTTATCTATATAATTATAAAAAATTGAAGTTTCTCACTTTTTATTTATATATTATAATTTAATATATCATTATCATTATAATTATGTTAAATATCTATATTTTAATATTTATTTTGCTACGATAAAAATTAATTTAATAATTGTGTATTTTAATAATATGTAATAGATAAATTTAAGTTTAATATTTCAAAGATTATGCGATTCTTATGAATAAGCCATTTTTTTTATCAAAAAATCTTGTAATTATTAATAGTTGTTTATAAATATTTTATTTGGTTCTTGATACATTATTTGATTATTGTAATACTGTATTCATTATATTTATTATTATATATATATATATATATATATATTTTTGTGAAACTATATAGTTGAATATGGAACTTCTTAAATATATAATAAATACAAGAATAATTGTTTTAGAATATTTTTTATGTTTTAGAACCTCATTATCGTCTATTTAATTTTCTTCTTCATTATAGAGCAATATAAATTTTACAATAAAGTTGAGATTAAAATTAACGATACTCAAGTGAAATATTAATAGTAAAAATATCAAGTGCAAGTATTATAATTAATTAATTATTGTAATACTAGTATACATTTAAATACATTCGAATGATTAATATATTTTTATTGTCCATGAAGGAGTATTTACATATTTTGAATGTCGTTTTACAATGGCACACAAGCATTTTGCAGCGTTTATAAAATTTATGCGTCGCTTAAAGGAAATTTATCAATTTGTCGAGCATTAAGTACGTGTATTATAAGGAACGAATTGATCAAGATCAAACGTCGAAATAATTTAGAATCACTGACAGCTACACTGACTTATGGTAAATATTAGTTGAATCTCGAGTACAGTCACATTACGTCGGATATATAAGACGGCGCACAACTTCAAAAACAATCGACTGCACACAGTCCATAAACGTCTCTTTCCTGTAACAGTCCCGAGACATAGTGACTATCGCGAAGACACGTAAAGTGGTTTTCCCATTGGCGGAAAAGCAGCGGCAAAGATACACCTCGAATATATTTTACAATTACGCGAGTCCAATAGAAAACGCTGGGTAGGACACGAAGAAACTTACACAGATATGCCAAGGAGAAGGAAGAACTGTCAGAAGGAGGATGCACTGAAAAGGAAACAGGTAGATGCGATGAGCAAGAGAAATGTACATGTGCGCGCTTTTGTATTTTCAGTATCAATGGAAGGTATGTGTCCGTGAGTTTTAAAATGTACTTAATTCATTGCATGGAGCATAATTACTTTTCGCAGCTTCCATTATTTTCTAACGTTCTTTGAATTGTACAATTGTAATTAAATTATACGAATTCCAAGCACATTTTTGTATTATTTTATATTGTTATTAAGTATTTTATATAGTTATTAAATAAATTAATTTAAAGTTTACTTTGAGAACACGTTACTCATTGTATATTATAAATATAAGTTGTTTTAGAATCCCATGCAATGTAGTTTTATTGGATATTTACTACATTTATGAAATAAAACATGAAATTATTAAAATTATCATTAAATTTATAAGTGAAGTCATAAGATTAGTATTCTTAATAATAAGCGAAATGAATAAATTTAAATGATATAATTTGTAATAGTATAATAAACCATACGACAAGTAATTATTTTTCACTATATAATTATTATTTTTCACTAATTAAATTGAATTTTTATTAAGTTTCTAGTAGTGAAACGTGAATATATAATTTATAATAAATAAATAATTTGCTCGATTTTAATACTTGTAAATTTTTAGCGGTATAAAATTTTAATATATTTAAAAAAAAACTAAATTATACAAACATATTTAACTCTCTTTATATATATTATTTATATATCGAATAAATTTACACAATAATTCGGCAAATTTCATTGTAATTATTTGCATAGGTATATTGGCTTGCATAAAAATTTTCAAATAATTTACATGAAAAATAGCGAAAACGCATGGGATAAATTGGCATTTACCGAACAAATAATTACACTACTCAACTAGTTATTTTCTAATCTAGATTTCACAAGATATTCTGAGACACTGCAGATTATATTTACATTTTTATCAAGATTCTTTAGAAGAAAGCAATATTCTACTTGTGTAAATTAGAAAGTACTTACATGTTTATATTTAATTGTTTATATTTAAACGTTTTTGTATGTAATTGTTTATATTTAAACATCACACATAAATATATAATCCATTCAATTAAAATGAATTATATTGTAATATATATACATAATAAGCAAAAAAATATAATCGGAATTTCTAGTTTATCTTACGTCGTTGACAGTAATACAAAAAAAGTAAAAAAATAAAATTATCTCTATATATTTTATGTCCTAACAGTTTTTAGAATAAATAGTTTTCTTTTATAAAATCCAATAAACCAACTATACGAGTATAGTTTTTAGAATAAATAGTTTTCTTTTATAAAATTCTATAAACCAAATATACGAGTATAATTGAAATACCGTATGTAAGAAAATAATATAATGGTATGTCATAAACTGTACAATAATGCGCGAAAACAAATTTTCCAATTTTTCCTTCAAAAAGGATAAAATTATTCTACACGACTATGGCCATGTCATTTCTGCAAATGCATTCACGCATGCAAATTTTGAAGTTTTTCGCAATATCGCTCATGCATTATGAGCGAATGTTTTTATGAAATATGCAAATTCATGTATAAGCCCTACGACGAGTACACGGATGCGTGCATTTGCACTTTCCGCAGTCATTCTCGATGTAAACTACACACGTCCACAATCAGCGTTACGAACGCGAGACGTAGCACATGAAGTAATATCATCGATGCGTTCGTGTGGTGCACAATTCTAACTCTGGCTTTCTTTACGCAAAAATAATTTTAGTTTTAAAAATAAAATTAACAAATAAATAATAAATAAATTTGTAGCGAATGAATTTCTATTGCTAGATAAATTTCATTGAAACTATACGCAAATATTTCTTGCCGGTATGAAAAAGTACCGAGCGCTTTGATAGTCAACATTTTGTTTTTATTTTTTTTTCTTTTTTCACAATGACACAAGGCTGAAATATGTATTATAGATAAGTATAAGAGCGTAGAATTGATTTTCATTTCCAGCCGATTCATAAAAAGATAAGAATATAGTATAGTAATATCCCTATCTTTTAATTTTACATAGAATTTCAAAAACATTGCTATTACAAAGTATATTGTACGCGAAGGTTAGAGTTACGTGAATTATTACCTAGAGGCCTTATTGTATCTGATTCAGCCGAACATGGAGAGCCTAATAAATCTCCGCTAATTTGACAAATAAAAACAATTTGGTCGCGGTATTTTTTACCGCATGGAAAGCAGCGCGGCCTTGTTGTAATAAAGGAGTTGCGCAAGTGGCGCTGAAAAATAGTGGTGGCACTTAAGTAAAAAGCGTCATGGAAAACCAAGGTAATTACCAGGATCTCGATGTCACGAGAGAATGTCATGTCATCGGCGTTTTAAAAGGCAGCGGCGCTTCACCGGTAGAGGGGATTTGTCGCGGGGGCGGTACGGGCTTGCCGGAGCAGATAGAACGCGGGCCGACGCTCTCACGGATAACTCATCCCCGGGAACGAGAATTTGCCACTAGTGTGCGTGTGGGCTTGTCGCGAGCTTTCCTTTCCTTTTGCGCCCCCCGAGACTCCTATCCTGATGCATCGACGCACGCCGTTTAGTAATTTAGATCACCCGTTAAGTGGCTTCAGCCTTCTCATCTTGAATTTACTTTCGTGCTCGCAAGCTCGCGCTACTAGTTGCCTATTAATCGCCTATTAGCTCGGGCGCCCGGATCGTAATCTGCAATGGATAATCGATAGTTAAAGGACTTGGCCGACGTGTCGCAAGTGACTGTATCGTATTTCCTATCCTTACTTCACTTCATGCGTATATTTACGAAAATTTATAAACCGTTCCTTTTATTTTAATGCCTTCCATTGCCTTTCTCCGCCATATTCTAAAAAGCGAGTGTAATTTTCTAATACACGATGCAAGTTTAGTATGGCGGTTTTCCTACTCCCGCTAACAATAATGGCAATAATAAAATTGCCCACCCATTCAATTATGAATATAAATTATTACCAACACGATTGTTAGTTTTTAAATGACAAATGCCATTGAATAGGCACGTCGAAATTTCAACATAATGCAATTAAATACGTAAAAAGTCCATTCGACGATGGCAATGGAAGTATCCTATTTACAGTCCCTAACCGAACAAAGCCAAATCTATAAGTTATAAATTTTCCAACGATGGAATATTGATAATAGAAACAAGCCCGAATAAAGGAAAAGTCGACAGTTGGCGTGACAAAAAGCAAATTCTTACAATAGAGTGGCGGGCCCGTTGGTCCGTGTATGGCTCGGGATTCACGGAGGAAAGCGCGATCGATTAGCGATCGACCAATCGATCGACCGTACGCTCGATCGCTGATTTCACGTAGCACTTTTTACGCGAGCGCTGCCCGTGATGATGGATAGACTCGCTAGCCTCATGATAATAAGGGAAAAGCGCGTGTTTCCCCTTCCCGATTCCATATATATCTTCCTTCCTCCCTCCCTCTACCGCTTCCTTTAGCCATTTCGCATTAGCTGCCGCGGAAGAAAATCGAGTGGCGATCTTAATGGATCGATGGAATGGAATGCCCCTAGAAAATTCCTCCTGAGCAGCCGAGCGCACGCGCGCGCACTTGTTTCGTCTATAATTTACGGGCGCCGATGCGCGTCGGTGGGATCAGCGGCATTTTCGCGGTTTTATCATTGAGCCTGGATTTTAAAAGGTGAGACACCCATTGGGGCCTTATTTTCATGCCCGACGCTTTTTGCCGGAGGTTAAATTGTCGGCTTGATTTCTTGCGTAATTACCAACGAAACCTTATAGAATGAGCAACTAAATCATGTAATTGACGCTAAGTGAATGCTTTCGGCTTACTTATAAGTACCGCATAGTTACAAAATTCGAAAAATACTTTTCATTTAGTACAGGCTATTTGTAACTTTTTGTATGAATTCATTTCTTAAACTTGTAATAAATCAAGTTGATTTTGTAAAAAAAAAAAAAAATTGAAAAATAAGAGAAAAAATATGTTGATCTTATTTCACCGCCCGATGAATATTTATAATATAATCACATTAAGAATAATTAGATAATTCATTCTTTTGACTCTCGGCAGAGAATAAACATCCTTGGTTTTATTTATTATTATTTATTATATTGTACCAATGAAAAATGCTCTGCAGAAGATATATATATATATATATATATATATATATATATATATTTATTATGATCAAAGTATACGTTGTAAATGAACTTTTAGTTTGATTTTTTTTTTTTTTTTTTTTTATTTTATTTTGTTTAGCAATTACATTAAGAACAGTTTTATTATAAATTATTGCCCAAGCTTCGAGCATTTTCTTAATCAGATCTCAAAACTTGCGTCAACGCTAAAGTCGCGTGTAAATATTATTTTAGGCAAATAATAGTTACATGATAGAAAGTATAATATATCACAGCGAATAATCTACTACACATTTATAGAGGTAAAAGAATATTAAAAATTTATCGTGCAATTATGTATAAATAAGCTGACGTTGTACAAGCTGTTACGCCACGCTACACAATAAACACATGCAAATAAAAAAAAAAAAAAAGTCACTATAAAATAATGCCGATGATATCATTAATGTAATCGCTTAATAATATCAATAGGCCGTTCAAAATCTTTGTGCAATGTCCTGAAAATTTTTTGTAAATAATTTTTTTCAATAAAATACGCTTATCTACGAATTCATCGTAAATTGTAGTTATTTGAATGTTATAATCGCTCTAAATACTCAATACAAACAGTACTCATTGATATTTAAAAGCCAAGATAAAGCCGCTATTTTCTTTCGTATAGAAGAAATAATGCATTTAGGATTAATTAATACTAGAGATTGTTCATTTATTGGTTGAGATTGAAATATCGTAACAAGAGCCGCTATATATGTAAGGATTTGTAGTTCGCGGGGCTCGATGAGTCACGTCAATATTTTGAGTCTGCCAAGACGAATGAATGGATAAAAGGAAATTTTCGCTAAAAAGAATATCTCGACGATTAATGATAATATCATCGGCGATAATGAACTTTCGACGAAGATTAATAGGCCAATGCATATTTAGTAGAGAAAATTATTTAGTACTCGGTATTATTCCAGTACATTGTCAAGCGTATAACACAAAGTTACCGCGATAATGAAAAGTGGCGAAAATCTCGTAAGTGACTGCGCAAATATTGTAACCGCGTAAAAATTTGTCCTAGTACTAATTGGTCGAGAGAAAAAAATAAACACGAAAAAGATCCTTTGTTTTTAAACGCGTAAAATTGAGGTGAAAATCCGGCAGGTGACATCGGTGCAATTGGATCATTAATGCCACGCTCATTCGTTGGCGCGCAGCTCATTTCTTCGGCTCTAAATGCCCGTAATTATTTACTTTGGCGCTATGGCTCGCCGCCGCTTCCTTTCCGCCGTTAGACATATTTGCTCAACCCGAGTTTTTAATCTTACCGTGAAAGCGGTTGTCTGTCGTCAATCGTGTCTAAGCGCCCAAGCTCGGACATGGTATTTTTGTTTATTTGAAAGGGAAGTTAATCGATCGTCTTGTCGTCGAAAAAGATCTGCCCGCGGTACCTTTACAGGACACTTTCTCTTCAAGGTGGAGTGCACATACCAATGCCAAGAAATTAAATTCGTGGAATTCGCGCTTGATTACTCGGACAGCATCCCTATGGCCAAACGCGGAAGTATATCTGGTCGATCGACTCGGGGCGAAGAAGTACTCCTTTGCCAAGAAGCATGTATAAATTCACATCACGAAGTTAAGCGAATAAATGGCAACCTTATTTGCGAAGTAGCGTTCTCTTCCCTAGACTCGTTTCGACGTCCCATCGCTTAATATAATCAAACAGTACATGACGCGAGTGCACTGTCGCCGCAGGTGCACTGTCCTACAAATAGTTTCTCATGTGACGCTCGATAGCCCTGGCTCTTCTACGGAGCGCGATGGCATTCTAGTTCAGCGATGAACCAGAGCGTCAATAGCGTCAAAGAAAAGCAGAGGTCTTGCGACCGAACATGATCATTGCTGACAAGGACTGACGTAGAATAACAATCGATAAGAAATACGATCCAAGTTTGTAGTTACCTTTCGAAAGTATCTCATCATTGCGGCCTTAAACAAGCCCGACGATCCATCATTAATCCCATTATATGTAATCTCAAGATTGTTAATTTCTAGATTATTTCTTGCCAAAAATACAATAATCATTCGAATTAATTGAGAAAGAGGTGACGCGATGGTGGACGGGACCCGTGACCGTTATCAAATTTACGACGCCCTCGTTGACGAATTTCATCAGCGCGCAAATATTGTCGTTACATCTATCGTTACTCCCCAATTCATTCGTTATTTTTCATTCGCTACGATAAATACTTGATGTAAAATTGAAATGTCAATTTACACTTACTTCTAACGTATTTATAATTATAAAAATAATCATGAAATTTTCCATAGGCGCATCAAGACACGCTTTACATTATAAACTTCGCATAAAACCGCGATTGGCATTTAGTATGTGAATGGCCTAAGTAAATGACAGCGCGAGTTATGTCGCAATTACATATGAACGAACGCCAAGTATACTCGACTATATTCAACATTATTAGCTGGAGTTATAATTTCAGTATTTCAAAGCGTATAATAGATTATTGATCTTCAACTTTCACAAAATTCACGATTACTGGAAACGGAGACTAAAGAAGTGTAATAATTACGAGGATAAGAGATGTACTTATTTGTCCGCATTATCATCATAAGCATTTAAGCCTATAACGATACATATCGACATTTTTCATGTGCTGACGCGTGCTGCTCAATCGTAATGAAAAGTGGATAAGACATGAACGAGTAAAGTGCTAAGGCGCGCTGGGAAAGTGACAAAATTATCAAACACCGTAGTTCTTTGAAATCCCTAGAAATGCTGGAACATTGGCTTTATAAATGGAGCTTTGCATCGCACGCCGTAAGCGCTGGAAAAGGCCGTCTAACCGAAATCGTCTAATCGTAGCGCAACGCGGGACGAACGATAGGATCGCGAAGGAAGGAAACGAACGGTATTGGTGCGCTACGAGTGCGACTGAGCGAAGCCAGCGACGAAAAGCCATTTGCACCGGCGCGCGTACGCGTTAATACGTAGGGACGGCCGCGAATTTCCGCATACATTTTCATAAACGAGCCTATTATTGCTGTGTACGCCGTGGTTTTGTCGTGAGGCCGTAGTCGCAGGAAAAAAAAAGTGCCATGGAAAAATATTGAGGGGACAGCTGCCAATTGCGAGAGATAACGAATGAGCAAACGAGGCATTGTTTTTCCGCGCTTTGGCGTGAATTTATGAGTATTCGAGCCTCCTCGTGCTCCCACTCATTTTTACGGACACGATCGCGCTGCTTTCCTTCTTTAATATCATATTATGACATCTTAATTAGTTAATTTAAGTCGGTTCACTTGATAATTACAATATTTTATTTGGAATTAATTGTCGGATAATCGTTATAAATTATTATAGTATTAAAAATATCCGAAAGTGCTTTGTTGTACCTTTTTTCAGTATCGAACTTTTTTCACTTAACGAAATCTATCCTCGTTTTTATTATTAATAGTACTCTTTAATGAGATGCTGGCATCGAAGTACATAATGTGAAACGTTATATAAAATATTATATAATAATTTATATAATCTTATTAGAATACTGCTAAATACAGTCGATACGTACAATTTTTCAAATAGTAATGCAGCATTTTGTATTGGAATAAAAACTTATCATACAATACCATTTTATGCAAATTACAAATAGCAAACTCAATTTATTATTCTTAAAAATATATATGTTATTAAGGATTATTTGTAATGAAATTGTCTAAATCTCTCAAACTTTTAATCCTCAACTCTAAATATTATTTTTTTTTTTTTATCTTTTTCATCCTATCAGAATTCATTTGAAGGGGGCTAATACGGATTAGTTAATGAAAAACTCTATAATATCAGCTACTTAATATTAATTACAAATAAAAAATTAATTAAAAAAAACAATAAAAAAAAAGTACTATAAATTAATATTGCAAATATATTATAATATTCTATTAAATATGAATTAAAGCTAAATGAGCAATTGTTTTATTTAATAACGTTAAAACTCGGTTAAATATTTTATATTAATATTAAAAATTTATACTCCTAATTATGCTTCTAATCTAAAATTATAGATATTCACATAAATGGACAGCTCGGGTGTCTTAAAATTACATAATTGCATAATATATTAAAAGTTTATTATTATTCATAATCTAGAATGCAATTTCATATATTCGAATATGAAACTAATTTGTCTTATAAATTCATTTTCATAAATGATTGATATATTCATCAAATGGACTTTATTAGCATGAAGTCCAAGTATTTGAAAATATCAGGTCAAAAACAAATTTAAATAATCGATCTGAATAATTTCAAAAACAAATTAAAAGCTATCCGACATTACACCTAAGGATTCTCGAAATTTTTTTTTCTTTTTGGAGTACCAACACACACATCACTCGATACGCTCCTCCATAAACTCGTACACATACTGAAAATTTAAATAGTCACGTTTGAGTCAATGATTGATTTGCGCTTTTTTAACAATTCACTCATACATAGATAATTACGCTTGCACGTCGCGAATCTAGCAAGCGTAAGTCTGGGCTCAAAGGTCGTTGCGATTATTTTATCGGGACGACAGTTAACGTCGGAGTAATTGAATGCAACTGTACGATGTGAGAAATATGATAATACTTATTAGCCAATGTTATATTGATTCCTTTAAGGCTGAACGTCGATTCATCAAACATGAAAAATATTTTCTTTTATTTAAGATAATAATCAAGATGCATTAACTGCTATGTAAAAGTTTTTTAAAAGTTTTATTACGCAAATTACTTTCTTAACTTTGTTGAAGTCGAATCGTTATTATTTAGAACGAGACAAAAGAAAACCTTGGCTTAGTTATTTTTCGTATTTATTTGCATAAAAATTTTCTTAACCCTTAATTATTGCCTATTTCTATATTTATATTCCGTTAAATCAGAGACACTTACTGATGATTAATCCTATCAACTGAATTATATAAAATTGTATATTACAATCGTTAATAATTATTGCACCGATTCATTATGAACAATTAATAACAATATTTTTTATATTTATTAAAAAAATATTATTATACTGATATTTATTTTTATAGAATTTTTAAGTAGTAATTTATATAGTATTTATGCAAAACTATATTGAAATTGTTGTTAAATTTGCCGTAAATTTATATAGAAATTAATATAAAAATAATTTAAACGTCAATTAAGAGGATGTCCATGATTATAGAACAATACATCTGTTTCTGATGATCAATGTTGATTGATCAATAATGATGATCAAATAACTTTTTCAATATCGTAAGTTTTTTTTATCTTTTTTTTTTTTTTTTTTTTTAATAATTGGAACATTCTGCAAAATTTGTTATAAAACAATCACTCGATCAAATTAATGTCACTTAAATGATATATAAATTAAACATTGATTACTATTCTAACATTTATGGAACTTTAATCGAATTAGAAATTATTTAAAAATAATTTAATATCTGTATTATGTGACATTCATTTTTCTTACACACTATACACATTTATTATACGTAATTAAAAAAATCATTTGCATATTCCATACTATAGAATTTACCGACATATCAGCCACATTTGTGCGTTATGGAATGTTGTCTATAAAATTTATTTACGCTGAGTAAAATTTACTTGACTAATTAAACGAGTACAATATCATAAATTTCAGTTAAGTATTCGAGTCGATATTTCATAAAAATTGATTTCATACATATACTTACACGAAAGTTGCAAGAAAGTCTAAAAGGTTATACAATTTCATAAACAAGATTTATAAAAATAGATATATAACTCCATTCTAATCATTTTAATAAATTTATGTACCATTGTTTTATCCTTAAGAATGGTAAAAACTACTTTCACGCTAGTGCTTCTGTTTTATATTTAAAATCGAACAAAGATATTTGATCGTGCGCCGTTTATTTTTAATTTGATTTTGCCTTAGTCTTCGATAATTCAACAAATACTTATTTACAAAAGAGATGACTATATAATTATCTACTTTACAATAAAATATTTTCATAAAGTCGCTAGTCAAATAAAAAACTTGATCGAGCACTTAGAAAGTTAAATAATTTAATTTATAAGGAATTAAATATATTTCAGAATATTGTAAATTTATCGCGCGTCTAATAGTGAATTAAATTAAAATCATAAATTAAACCGATCGAAATTTTTTTATGCCACTTTTATTTGAAGAAATTAATTATAATCAATATGGCAATTATATATTAAAATATATTAATAAATATAATGGGTAAAATGAAAGTGAGTAATTTATAATAGTTTGTTTTTAAACAAATGAGAAATCAATCGATAGGCGAATTTCTAGCAATTTATACGAGAGTTTTATTTACGCTGATAATTACAAACAGTAACCATCAATATAACGAGTAATCGCGCTTTACCGACACCCGTCGACTCCTAGTATATTTATAATTCCACATGCTTAATTAGTCTCTCATGATATTGGATACAGGTTAACGATTAAACGAAGGTGTTCGCGTGCAAAAAATATTATGATTGCGTAAAAATTGTAATTTTTATTCATTAAATAATTTTTAATTGTAATTTAAGCGCTAGAAGGTATTATTTCTGTAGTCATTATTATTAAGAAACTTAAATTATTTTTGCGTGAAAGCAGCTCTAGCACTCGATAATATTGTAAATTAAATATTACCCAACCTTAAGTTATGTAAACAATTTATTATTAAGCAAAGAAAATTAATTTGATTTTCTTATAAAATTATTATCCACAACGAGCAAGCTTATATTTTTTATAGGATTCAATTTTGTAAAAAATTTTGTTTAACATTCGACATCTATATTTATTCACAGACCACTCACAGACCTTTAATAAAGGTAGACAATAAAATTGAATATTTGCCCTTTGCACGCGTTTAATAGGATTTAGAGGCCTTTGATAGAGCAACGATAATTTTCGAATTAATCGAAACCACCGATTGAGCAATAACAATTTTTCGACCAACGATTCTTACCATTAATTGCCCGTGTAATCAGTTGGCTTCTCTCGTGGCACAATCAGTCTGACCGGTCAAGAACAGTGCGACATTATCCAGTCGAGGGTAAATTACCCCCACCCACCTACCCGTTCCCCTTCGCCCATCCACATTTTCCCGGATAAAATATAACGAGCTGGTCTCGGGCTCGTCCAGCGAGTGCCTGCGTATCTCTCGTATCCGGGACGATCGCGCCTGCGCGTCGCAATTACACGAGGTGAAATTAATATCCCGTGTGCTGCTTTATTAATGAATTAGAGGTCATCCGCACCGCGCGTTCGTCCCGGATACGAGTCTCTTATGACTTGCTTGCACGCGCGCAGAGACTCGAAGTCCAAGAGGGCTTTAATCGGCGCAAGTCGATTACCGATCGTGTTCACTCGATGTAGTAGTTGGCCAGAGATTTCCTCTTTTGAAGTTCCTCCTGCTTCGAGTCTCCGTGAGAGTAATACGAGCTGCCGTCCGCTGCTCTTCTTAGTTAATCTCCCTTCATGTCGTTCCATAACTTTCGTTTAAGGCTCACCAAATGCTCAATCGGTATTTCTATTCGTCTCATTTCTTTAAATCGACTACTCTGGCATACATTATTGTTTCTTTTTTTGTTTTTATATATATATATATATATATATATATATATAAACATGTATTAATGCATAAGATAGTTGGAATATTATTAGGAGTTACCATGAAAGAGAGGACGATGATACTTTAATCTTTTTGCTACTAAAAAATATCTTCAATCAAAATGTCAGGTTCCATTTGAAGAAATAGACTACTTTTTCTATAATTATATATATATATATATATATATATATATATATATATATGATCAAAATTATACAATTATTCTTTTAAAATACTATAATACGATTAACGTGTAGCGCGATAGGTTTATTATTATTATTGTTATTACATATTACAGTGTAACATCGTTGATCGATAATATGCAAGCGCTATTGATGTAAATTTTTGCTTTAAAAAAATACTTCAAAAATGATTACACTGCTTATTTTCGTATGCGAGTCTCGTATATCATGCTGGTATGAAACTTGAAAAGTTTAAGCTCCTAGTGAGGATTAGGTGAGGTTCGTTGAGAATTTGAGAAAAATATATATACTATTTGAACTGTTGAATTTCAAATATACTTATGATTTGAATATAGAACTACCAACCATGAATTTTTAAGGATGAGAAGAATCATATTTTGTTCTCGTGTTTTTTTTTTATTTTTTATTTTTTAAACTACTAGCTAACCCATAGTATGAGTAATTCTGAAAATCATAATTTTTAAGTTCGTTTAAAGTGCAATTATGTAATTTTCATCAGTATGGTTTATTTCTAATTTTCAGTATCAATTTTAAAAATATCATGATATTTAATCTCATGTAAATTCCAAAGTATAAGAATACCATTAAAAAAGAAATTTTTTTTCATTAGAAATATTTAATTCTTTTATGAGTGTTAAATATTGGGAACGACTTTTAATTCAATGCACTTCTCATAAATTATATAATTTCAAAAGGATTACAAATGATCGATTTAAAATGATTCAAATTTTGTAAAACGGACATTTAAGATTGCGAATAACTGCAGATTAAAATTAGAAACATAAGCGAATTTTGTATAGAATAAGGTTTTGAAATAAACTACTCTTAGATTTAATATTTAATTAATAAAATAAAGTGAAATGTTCGCTAGAAAACCAAATTTCGCTGACCACAACTGCTAAATTCTCATTATAAAATATTTTTATCTATTCAGTTATGATTGTAGAATAACATTTATAATAAAAAATACTTATTTTAAATGTATGTTATGTAAAAGAACTGAGAGCAAGAAAATTATTGCTTAAATATTTTATATGTAAAGCCAATTAATATTTTCAAATTTATATCTTTATTAATAATCGTACATTGTTTATTTCAAATAATATTAGAATTATTTTTACTCTCCGTACATTATAATCGATATTTTTTTATTACTTAAAAGTGGCTCGATTCGTCGTAATGTAATAAACAATTTGTCTACTATAATTTGACCGTAGTATTAAATTTTAATAAATCATTAATGAATAGTAAAGCATTATGTGTAATGTCTTTTTTAATCGAATCGGTGAATAATCTTGTATAATAATTCTATTTGATATAGTCCTTTGATAAAGTTTTAATTTATAATGAAACAATGAAGTTAGATATAAAAACATAGTTCTCTTTAAAATCAACAATGTCATTTATAACGAACAGAATAGTTCACACGTATTTTTAAAATGATATATTGATTTTTAAGTATAAGGTTGAAATATGTGTAATTAAGTGTCTTAGGTTCCAGGATATCAATTTTAATAAATATCAATGTGAAATATTGTTAATATATCTAAATCAACTATATTGAATAATTTGTTCCATAAATAATAATATTGATTATGTAGCAATAAATAGAAAGAAAATCTAGCCGAACTGAGAAAAATTGAGGTTGAATTTAAAATTAGTTTATACAGAAAGATAGAGGAAGTAGTTAAGAATAGCACAGTAATGAATTATTTCGATTTAATATTTATAGTTGAAATATATAACTAATAACGATATATAAACAAATTTAATTTTAGTATTTTCCATTAATTTTTTTTTTCATCTTAATCATAACGATTTATAAGCACAAATCTGTTTCCGCAATAATATTCTATGCTTTACACATTTATTTAAAATTTAAATTTCAGGTAATTTAAGTATTTCGCTCCCACGCTTGCATGGATATTTTGAATGGACGTAAGCATAACTCGCGTGAAACTTTGCTTATTCGTATACCGGGCTTTTAATTTACATAACAAATGCAGTAAAACTTTGGTTAACAATTTTTAAATGCTCATAATATGTAAACGATAAATCATATTGAACTATCAAAGCGAATAATTTCGATGGGAATCATAAGACGAAGATTATGAAATAAGAGTAATAGAAAGTTGACTTTCTATTAGGCGAAATTAACGTACACATACATTTCTTATTGTTTTTGTTTTTCTGATTTGTCATGAAATCGCTTTTATTAGTTGACACTCTTTGAATATTAATATTTTACATTCTACTTTATATTCCATTTAATTTTTTCAATTTGAGTATGAATCAAGTAATCGCATAAAGCTGCCACAAGGAAACAAAGTATTGGTATTGTTTTTAAGCTGAAAGAACTTGAATTTCAAACTCAACAAATCTTCAGCAAGTCGAAAAACTGAAGAAAACAGCCGCTCCTTATAATGATTTACGATATAATAAGAATTACGAAAAGGCATGAAATCCAGAACGTGAAGACGAGAAAATCGAGTACTTTTAATCAAAGTGGAGATTCAGCAGTTAAGAATATTTTGATGCCCCTTGGATTAAGTATCTACGAAGTACGTAATAATCTGCCCCGATCGGTGATCGGTGACTCCCTCGCGCGAACTACATGTGGTGATTCATTTAACGTTGACGAGAGGCGGTGCGAATAATGCGGAAACATCTTGTTAAAAACACGTTGGCTGTTATCTTCGTAGCGTATAGGCGCGTAGTGAGCAAATACTTGGCATTGACGATTTTCCGCGATGGCCATTAAATTCTTTGCGATATAATTGGCGGGATTGGCCGCGGCTGTTTTACCGGGTTGTCAAACAATTATGAAAATGGAATAGTAGAATAATAAATATCAAACAGCTAATCATAAAAGACGCGAGTGTGGTGGTGACGTTTTGGGGAGGGGGATCGAGGAGGGGGATACAGTCAATTTAATTTCATGAAAATTAAGGACTACATGCGAAATAAGCATACTTAGATTTTTACGTTAATATTTAATTTTTTTACAAGCTACTTGTATGATTTTTTCATTAACCTACTAATCTTTGGCAGATCCGATTGTTTTAACGATTCATTATTTAGCAGCGA
>NW_011948419.1:3755698-3828292 GCF_000503995.2 Ceratosolen solmsi marchali | reverse complement strand
ATACTCTTTAATCGAAGAAAGTTGACAGATCATTATTAATCTCGATGTAACAGGATCCTTACCGTATTTTATTCTATTTTAATGTAATGATTTAAAGTACTTACTCTGCATATTATAAATTTTGAACACAAATAACTCCTTCTGTTTTTAACTAACGCTATATGAATTATGATTGGCTAATGTTCGTGTTGATAACGATAAACGTAATTAAACATGTAGCTATTATTATAATTATGAATCTTTATATTATTTTTTTATATTATTTGATCTAATTGATATATGATTATCAATAAGTATGTAAATATATTCATTAACTATTTTTCATATAAAATATCTATTGATATACAACAAAAAATGTTCACCATACCATTATTAGTAAATCGTTTATTGCATTTATGTTATATTATACTCGAACAAAATTGTATTTATTAAATTACTAATTATTTTTTATATATGTTTTTATAATTTATTAAATGCTTTTCCATTTCTTCCAAAATATTAATAAACTTATATGTAATTGTCATATATTTTTTAATTTTTTATTAGTAGTAAAATAAAACTAGAAGGTTTAAAAATATTTACAACGCTTTGTACTTGCTATATCAATAAAATAATAATAAAAGACATTGGCTTGGACTTCGTTAGGCGAGTCTTTTTTTTTTTTTTTTTTTTTTTTTTTTTTTTTTTTTACTAGAAACAATAAGAAAATAAAAATAGACAGTAATAAGTAATCGATAATAAGCGCTATACTTTTTTACTTATTTGCTATTTCGTAATGTTTATGATATCAAATAATACAATTATTGATCTGTAAATAAAATGGTAAAATTTGTAATATATGGCTGATTGTTTTTAAGAAATTTAAATAATTTAATTAAATGTACCAATCATACCTATTTATTTTTAAAGATGGTAAATTAATATATAGTATGAAGTTTTCATTTTTATTAAAAATTTTAATTAATACTTCCTTAGTGTTATGCTTATTAGTATTGAATAAGGCAATTAATTAATCTATAATCATATTTTCAGTCAATTAAAGAGATCTATGTAACAGTTTAATTTTTTAAATATATAAATAGTTCATATGTCCGTATCAATTCATATAATTTTTCAATATCTATTAGTCTGACATTATTATTTATTATATTACATTATATTATTTATTATATGAAAATTAACACATTTAAATATTAAAAATGCGTATTTAGTATACTTTAATGTGCACATGTATACGTTAGTATGAATTATTAATAAATACTATTACATATTAATACTCGAAAATACATTTTACCTAAAAATCAGTTCTTATCCATGTTTTATTACCTATTATTTATCACAATTATATATTATTATTATGCAGTAATGATTTTCTATTTAATTATTATAAAAAATTACTTGGTTTTGTAAAATAAAGTAAACGCAATCTATTTTTCTAATTCAAATTGATTAAATTCGTATAAACATTTAGATATAAGAATTCATAAATCGAAACGTTTATCTGAAATTTATTTTTCAACAAAATTATATTGCAGATTTTCTACAATATTAGTGTAAGAACTAATGTAAAAACAATTTAATATCATTAAATTGTTATATTTTTCCTATATTTACACTATTACATTTCTTACACATAAATTCCTCTCAATAATGTGATAGTTAAATTTCGATTAAAAAATGTTGACAACAATACACCAATCATCGATAATTATTACCTTATAATGATATATTTTGAGTTGTTCAATTTTATAATATCACAATTAACTTTTGTTTAAATATTGTTCATTCATGAAATACGCAACTATTTATTAATTAAACTTTGTAAATATTAATACTAATGTTTTTCAAAAAATCATTTTCTGGAATATCTGGATAAACAATTGTAGAAATTTCTAAAATAATTGAAGAGAAAAATGTATTTTTAAATTGCGCTATTCAGCCACCTTTCAAACCTTGGAAGGACTTTATTATCAACATTTTTTCTTCGTGTCCAGGTACATGTACATGAGTAAGTGAAATACTTACTTTTTCTCCCGTCTTGTCCGTCACTCAATGCCATGTGGTACCAAGCTGAGGCATCTGGCCTCATCACTTGATAGAAGGAAGAAGAGAAGAGTAGAGGCGGTGGGCGAGATTGTGTAGTATCCTACTTAAAGAGTATGCACTTTTTCTATTCTGCTTGTTATTTAATTATTACAAATCATTTACTGAATTGTAGAAAATTGCTATTAGCATTTTATTTATAACAAAATTCCTATTAAACAGGATTTGTATTTAATCATATATATTAATAATAAATTTGCTCATATTTTGCCATAGATAAAATTTATAGTTAATGAACGAAAATTATAATAATATTTGTATACCTTGGTCAGATGTATTACGAAGATATATGTTAAAAGTGCCATTTGCAACATCACCATTTATCACATAATTGTATAATATCGATTGATATTTATGCCAATGGTTCAACGGAAAGTACGATTAGCCAAATGCATAAATTAAGATAAGGCAAGCAACGTACTAAAATAATGAATTAGCTTATTCTATAAAAATATGTATTTAAATAAAATTATCTATTTAAATGAAAATTACGTGTATACATGTAACATCGATAAATAAATACCTATAAAGATCGAAGCTATTCGTGTTTATAAATTGTATATTCCTTATTCTCATTATTACTTGCACAAAACCCAACAGTAAATACTTCACTATTGTTATTATAAAATAGAGAGTTTGAAAAACCAATCAATTACTTATTTCATCTCTAATGCTCTTGTCTACCTTTTCTCTATCTATTTATTTATTTCAATTTTCCTTTAAATAATAAATTAATAATAAATTTCATTACTTTCGAGTATCAAGAGAGAACTTTGCGCATTTGGTACTAACGAAACATGATCGAACAACATCTCGATATGAAAAAGTTATAAAGACAATTCCCGGATCGAGGACAGTCACATGAAAAGTTGTTAACTATAATTTTCAGCGAAATAGCAGATTCTGTTTAGTATGAGCTAAGAAATAGTTATAAACTTTTTCACTCAATTAGCCTTAAAACGTTAACTAAAAGTACGAAATTTTTCTCTAATTCATATCGTATTTTTAATATTCTAAATTTTCAATAAAATATTTTTTTCTACATTTAATAAAAAAAAAAAGCCTAATAAAATATAAGTTAAATATACAATTGTGCCTGCAATAATATTTTCTTCATTATTTATACATTCATTCATAACCTAACTCTTTAATAAACAATTTACGTTTCCATATTATATTATTAAATATCATATAAGATATTAATGTCGAGGATAATGAAATTATAATCTATTAAATCTACAAAAAATCTGTTTAAATTCTCTAAATATTCACTAAAAAATTTTTCATAAATAACTTTTAAATGCATTTTAAATAATAAAATCCACCTAAGTAATATTATTGTAATATTTTATAATTGAAATAAGAAACTACGTATAATAGAAGGCATATGTAGTCGTAAATATCAAATATTTCTATGATGCTCTTAATATATTTTCATTTAGGCTAGAAAATATCATTTCCGTACTTTGCTTTTCAGTTGATATTTTCTTTTTTTTTTAATATTAAAGGTAGTAAAGTGATTGATTAATTTTTTCACTAAAATATTGTACTACGTATGAATAGTTTGTTTATCCATAGTTTGTCAATTTATTTTGTTTTATAATTTTTACCACGCTTCTAATATAATAACAATCTAATATTATTAGATAAGAATTTTATTAATAATCGGAAAGAATTCGTCTTATAAAAATATTGTACGAACATATTATAATTATAAATAAAAGCATGGCGATGTAAACTTTCGTCTAAAAATTAGAAAGCTCTTTTCTGTGAAAGATTTATTAGTACATATTATTAAACTTTATATCATATAAAACTAATTTTTATGAAATTTTTCTTTTTTATGAAAATGCATGACAACATAACGGTAATAAACAGTAGCGAGTAATTATAAAATAAATATACAGTTCACGTTCGATACTAATGCACGACATTATAAAAGCACCGAAATTTTTTCTACCAAAAGCGCGACTCATATAAGGTAGATGAATAGGTACATACGTCCCAAAGAGATCTAATGCCACGATACGGCGTGTAGAAAAATTAAAAAAAAAAGAAAGATTGAAGCAGCAATTGACACGTGTGCGTTGGCATTTGTCTTACTATTAAGAGATTGAGGTGCCTGGTGCCGATGATTTAACACCTCGACTCGAAAGCGACGGGAAAGTCCTGGACCTCGGACTACCGCGTACACCCGACAATTAAATAGCCAGAATAATTGGGTTAGGGGGCGATTGTTATGGTGGCCTTTTTTGGCTGGACCGACAGCTGGATTTATGATGGCTTTCTATGTATACCGGATGCTCGTGTCTTCGAGCGTAATTGCGCTTCGTTTCTGTTTTTCAATTGTTTGAATCTTAGGAAGAGGCTCGTTGATATCTGACTGATTTGTAGTCCAGGTTCGCAGTGAGAACTATTCGCGTTTTACGTTTGTTGGACATTGATGCTTGGGTACATTCTATTCACAACGTCGAAAAAATAATAATTATATGGTTTATTTATAAAAATTATTGTGGAAGTTAAATTTTAAGTTATTGTCTCATTGTAATTTTGGCAATGTTATTATCAATATTTGTACTCAAATTTAGATCTGATGATTGGATATTTTTTCCTACTATTAACAATATTTAGTTTCTTGAATCCTTTGTGGATGTGCCAGCGTTTTATCTATTTTATACAGGAATATCTACAGTTAAAAAAAGGATTCACGTAGTAATTTACTACAATCTAATCACAATAAATTAAACTTATATCATTTTACACCAATAATTATAAAATAGTCGAATTTCAATAAATATTTCTTTACTTATGTTTGAAAATAAAGAGTTTGTAAAAATTTGTTTGGAAATTCCAGTTCGTTTTATAATTTTTTCAATTCACTGCTTATTGTATGAAAATGAACATCGTATGTATCAGCAGATATTAATATGAATTTATATGCACAAACACGCACGCGTGCACGCACATACACACAGTGAATGAAATTTGTTACTAGTGCAAATCAGCAAATATAGTCATATGTACATAATGCGGTTCATGCTAATAATAAGCAGCGACAGATAGACAAATACGCGGCCGGCATTTGCATAAATATTATATGCGCCCCGTGACATCAATCAGGCTAGTTACGCTTAAATGCAAATCGATAAACTGTAATCCATGTTTTTTAAGGGGCTCCTTAGCCCTCATCTCTCTCTCTCTCTCTCTCTCTCTCTCTCTCTCTCTCTCTCTCTCTCTCTCTCCGCATCTTTTTTCTGGATAGATAAAGGCTGGATCGAGCTTATTTGCTTATCACCGCTGGATATCGAGTGGAAAATAAAAATTGATCGATCATCTTTGACTACATAAAAGTTGTTGCACGACTTTACCCGCTCGATCGATAGATCTACATTATTCTTTAAAAATCATTCACATGTGTATTGCGTATACTCAATGCAAATATAATTCTCATTTGAATTTAAAATAAACAAAATTAAAAGAGAAGTTTAATAATTCCAGTTGCGTTGATGATGGTAGTTTCCATCAATGATAATATATTTAATTTCATGAATAAGAATATGTGTATAGATATATTTACAATACGCATTAATTCTGTTGCGTATATAACAAAAATCAGAATACATTTTAACACAATAACTTTTATCAATTTGTATATATATATTTATCTAACATTGAAGAGTTTTTATTATTATGATCATATTTTTAAATCCAAATGTATAGAAATAGCCTGTGTAATTATATATTTATGGAAACAAAATTATAAAAGATTTTGGAAATAAATGACCAATGAAATAGTTAAAAATGAAAAGTTATTATTAAATATATACATACTAAATAATTAACAAACTTATTCAGGACTCCTTGTAAAATGAAAACTTAAAATAAGTCATTAATTTATAAATATTATTCATGAATTGTTTCCTCTAATTTAAATAATGTAAATAATTTGTGTGTATAATTAATTATAATTTTACTTTATAAATAATGCCACATTGGTTATACCTAATGTGGTAATTACACTTGTCTGCATAATATTTTACAAGAGCCTATTTAATTTTATATTACTACTTATTTCAAGTGAACATTAACATGCGAGTGAAAATGTGCAAAAAAATTAAAATATGTATAGAAAAATTATTAAAATATTTAGAACATAAATAAATAATAATTGAACGATAAAGAGACATTTTAGTTTTTGTAAATTTAAAGTTATTTCAAGCTTTAAAATTATTGTAAAAAGTAACTAACAAATATTGAAATCGTAGACTTAATTAAAAATTTATCTACGATCAATACAATAAATTAAAAAATAAAAAATAAGTATGATATTATATCAAATTTATACAGATGTAATATATGTTTTCTTTTCATACATGAAAATGAATCACATTAAGTGAACATAATAAAGTATACAACATTGCAAAAGATTTTAAAATAAATATTAATAAAAAAAATAATAAATTTTATATATAAATTAGAGAAAAATAGTTTTTTTTAAACTTAAATATACATTTCAAATTCTTAAATAATTGTAAGTATTATATATGTCCAGAAAAATATTCAAAATAAATAATAAAACTAAGATTACTCACATATAGAAATAAATATAATTTTTAATTTGTCTATGTTTCAAAATGTAGCCATACCAAAGTTAAATACACTCTCGTTTATGTCTTCTACAAGCACACATTTACACCTACAGCTACGCACTCGATTCAGCATACTTAAACAAACAAACAAACACACACACACACATAGTTCCTTAAAATCAGTTATTTCATGAAGAAATTTGATTTTTTTAATTTATACTGTAACCTATTAATTAACTAATAATTTAAATTTACAAAAAAAAATGAATTGGACGTTATTTTATTTCCATATTTTGTCTTAATTTAATTTATTTATAAATATTTTCGGTACTTCAATAATAAATTTATATGTTTTTTATAACTTTATATTTTATTTTGACCGTAATTTTTTAAGTAAACTGTGTAATTATGCATAATAATGAATATTCTACGATGAATATTTGAAAATATAGAAATAAAATTCTTCATATTTAAAAACTAATGTCTTCTCTTTTTATTATTTTAAATTACGTACAAGAATTTTATTAGATATTTTCATCATGGACAGTTTTACATATTTAATAAGAAATATCCGAACCTTTTTATACATGTGTATAGAATTTATAAAAACAAGAAACAAGCGTTTACATTACCTTTATATTCAAAATAGGTAATAAAAATATATTATTACTTGTAAGAAGTTTAACCTTCTCATTTTAGATGTTTTTTTTTAGCAAAAAGTGTATTTTATTAGAAAAATAATATATTAAATAATGATTTATTAAAATTGTGAAATAATTTCGTTTATTAGAGAAACTAATATATTCACAATATTTTGTCATATTGAAGATACTTGTAATTACTATTCTATAAAAACAGGTAGAGATGCTTTGTCATATTAAAAATATTTATAATTGCTACATTAAATATGCTTTTCAATTAATGTGAAAATATATATAAAAATATAAAATATAATATACATTACATTTTCAGTTTTTGTATATTTTTACAATCATACTGTAACTAATAAATTGATATGCTCAAAACTCAGAAAAATAACACCACTATTTTAACAAAACTTGTCGATGAAAAATTTATTTCGAAAAAGCAAGTCAAATATGGTAAATCAAAATTACATAATATCGTTGCACATATGTTTTAGCATTAAAAACAGGCATTGATTAACATCAAATTCAACATTATATCACTAACTAAAATATCATAAATATAATAAAACTTGAGAATGATGATTTTGAAAATTACCAGTAAATATACAAAATAAAAAGCTATATAATTGTTAATAATCTATAATAATTATAAGGTACAAACTAAAAATAAAAATTAAGAATTCACAAAATCAACTAACATCAACACGATATTTAATTAAACTACAATACAATAACTAATTATTCTATATGATAAATTATTTCGTAAAAACAGCAGAAAACTGTATATTGAAATTATACATCAGATGGTAATAAATATATTTGAATTTACCGAACTTATCAAAAGTTACTCTATAATAGATGCTCGAAAATATTTTACATGCAATATGTATATCTATTAAATATTTTATGAAAAATTGAGGAAAAATAACGATTTTATCAGATTGTATAGTAAATTGTATATGAATAATAGTATTATAAGATTTATATTACAGTGCTACAAGTATTACAAAATATATTAAGAATTTAATTTGAACATATTGACTTGAGATAGGCTTATACATCAATGAGTTAATAACTTTTTTGATAAGAAACTAACCGAATTATTATTACAACGCTATTAAAATTAATTTATCGTTTTTAAAATGCAAGAAAAAAGTTTTCCGAATATACATTGAACTTACTTATTACTATTACTTTTCTTTACTCTTAAACCCCTACAATTTTCAGGAAGATTCAATATTTATCGAGGGAGCTGCAGGTTTTGAACGAATGTGTTTATTTGTATTACTAGGCATTACTAGGCAAAATAAAATTTACGTCAATTATTATAATCGGGGCTTTTTACATTTAATTTATTTCTAACATATACATGTGATTGGTTATTTTTATAATTTAATTTTTATTAAAAATTCTTTTGATCAATTTAGTAAATTAATTGTAATGTTGATAAAAAGTGATATTACATTAGAAAGAAAATAATAGTATGAAAATTAATATAACTTATAACTTATATTGTAGAAAAATAAAGTATATGAAATGCTCTCATCGTAGTGCATAATTTTTAGTTGTTTTTTTTTCAATTTAAAAATATTCTTCTGTTATACATAGACATTAATTGTTATGGTAATTAATTGTTATATAAAGTGTTTCGATATGATTCAGTACTTTTTGAAAACGTGAGATTGATTTTTATAAGCTTATTAATGAATTTGTAAATAATAATTAAAGATAAATAGTATGGAAAAACTGAACAATTTAGTAAATAATTATATATTCATTTAAAAATCATGCTATTAAAAAATATTTCATGAAAAACTGGATTGATTACTTACTGAGATACTATGTTGTTTATGTGTATTATTTGATGAAAAACGTAAATTATATAAATATTACAGAGCTTATCAATATAACAAACAGCTTAAATTATTAAAATAAATAGTCGGTAATGAATTGTAAATATTAACATAAATAAAACAAAAATCTTTCAACTATTTAATATAAGAAGAAAGGTTAAAAACAAAAACAAAAAAAAACAAAAAAATTCGTAAAAACATTTATTTTTAAGAATTTTATTATAACGTACTTAAGGAAAAAAATTAAAGTAAGATTCAATCAAAATGAATTATTTTTATAATTATAGTTTTGTGTTATATATAATCGTGATAAATTTGTATAGATAATTTATATTTATGATTTAAAAACAAAGTGCATTAATACTATTAAACTTCATCGATAACTTAAAGTAAGCTTTTTCACTTAAAATACATACTCTTAAATTATTTTAGCCTGGATATTTAAATAGATATTATGCTTAATTTAATATAATCTGACAACATTTTGGGTAAGAAAAAAATATTTCTCTTTAATTTGTATTCAATGAGTGCTTTTTTATTTAAAATATCTAACGAATATAAGAATTTATCTAACGTAAAGCTGAAATGAGGAAAGATATTGTAAAATTTTGACTTGAATTTTAATTGAAAATGTTCAAGTAATAAAACACGCGCGCACACGATGAAACACAGAGTTAGATGCAAAACCATGAACTGTATTAGAAAATGGAATGGACAATGTGTTCCTAAAAATAGTCTCCGATACTTCCACAGTAATGGATAAATTTATTATTTGTCCGAAGCGGGAAGGCTCCCAGCTTATTTATTCGTAAATTAAAAAACGAGCTTATTCAACTAACTAACCTATCATCATTATAGACACGGTTTTACATTGTAGATAATTGGAAAATGTCATTGTCCGAAGGGACACTGAAAGTTTAGCTCGTTATAATATCGTTGAAGCGAGTGGTGATTATATAATTAATGGAAAAAAAGAATTAAAAATGGAATAGCTTTCCAAGGATATAGCATTACAAATATGTCACATGCCTCCGTGGCGCAATCGGCTAGCGCGTTCGGCTGTTAACCGAAAGGTTGGTGGTTCGAGCCCACCCGGGGGCGAAGATTTTTTTCTAATTTTTTGTTCTTTTATAATTCCTCGTAATACGAACCTTTTCACACTACTCACAATATTAATTGGCATTGGGATTTTGCATCAGCGTAAAAAGATTCCCATTAAAGATGCTTGAAGATGCGCGGGAAATTCTTTTCCTTCTTCTACTTTCTCATTCTCCTCTTCCTCTCTACCTCTTCATCCTCCACCTCCTCGTCATCTTTCTATTTTGCCCTCAGTAAACAATTATTAGTGCACTTTTGTCTATTAGTTATATTAGTTATTTACGTTGAAGAAAAAATAAAAAAACTTTATCTTTAAAGATAAAAATCTTTAAAGAGCTTTGGTATATTAGACAATTCGTTGACACAACTGAATTTTAGGCGCAAATGTTTTGTAATTGTTATTTGATAATGGTGGCGGTATCTGTTAGACGAGAGTGGAACGTTGTTTGGAGAGGCGATTATCGACACATTTTAGCAGATAATTTATTATTCAAGATTTCAATGAATCGTTTCTTTCTGTTTTGGTTTGTTTTTTGTTTTTTTTTGTTTATTTTTTTATAAAACTTTAGCGAATAAAATTCATTATGATTGGATTTTCAATTCTTTCCATTCTTACTTTTTTTCCACAAGGTCGGTAAAGTAGGTAAGCGCCTTTCATATCGAACAAACACTTGTTTAATAATTGTAAATAGAAGCTCAAATATAATGATCGATGTAGAGGAATGTGAATTTCTTATAAGATGCGGGCATTATTAATTTCATATCTTACGTAAGGGGAAAATCTATTTAAAATTTATCCATGTTATCGTTATATTGTTCAATGTTTTCTTAATGTAACTGTCGTCCGTAAGCAAATGATTTCTTTAGAGTGAGCTTATAATGAATACGATCGAAGCATAATTTTTATATATGCGTATGTCGGGGCAAAAAAAAACAAACATTTAGAGTAAAAATATTCATTTTTCATGTAATTGTTTAACGAATAAGGAAATACAGTTTTTTACATTGTAATATACATGGATGTGTTTGTTGAAACTCATTCGTCTATACAGTATCTTCTATACATTCTTCGGGTTCGTCGAACATTTTCACAAATAAAATCGCTTACTACCTTTCTCACTTTCGTTTAGCTTTCATTTGCACTCTTCGGCTCTTCCCAGGCCTTGAATTTATTTTCCCTTTGCCAAGCCTTCCAGATTTATTCTTAAATTTGCCCATTTTACCCGGCTTCCCAGGTGGCCTGTAATCCGATACATCAGCCGCACTGTCTCTTGTATTTTTCTTCAT
Source organism: Ceratosolen solmsi marchali (assembly GCF_000503995.2). Taxonomy (NCBI): domain Eukaryota; kingdom Metazoa; phylum Arthropoda; class Insecta; order Hymenoptera; family Agaonidae; genus Ceratosolen; species Ceratosolen solmsi. Next base: position 3,816,715 of record NW_011948419.1, on the reverse strand, counting down.
ACCACGTTTCTTTCCACCAAAACCGAACTTTGAGTTTTTCATATTCCTTTTCTCCAAAGCCCTCTTACTCATATTATTATTGGGTTTCTGTTTAAGGCCTGATTTTTTCTTATCTTCTAAGAAATCAAGATCTTGTCTTATTCCCTTGCGATATTTCTTTACTTCCTCCAACAATTTTTTCTTTTCAGCATGCTTTTTCAAAGTGGCTTCGATTTGCATTTGCTTTGATATTTTACGCTGTACTCTCATTTGCCTCACCTTCTCCGAATATTGCGCCTGTGTCTGCTTTTTAATAAGATTCGTTTTAACTTTTTGCATGTGTTCGTCGGTCTTGGCCATTTCCGCGTAATAGTCTTCCGGTCGCAGCGTAGGGACGTTCAGCGATTTTAGTCTGGCAATTCCCTCGACGACTGCGCTCTGCGCCTGTCTATGAAACAGAGTCTCCCTCCTAAAATCATTTAAAACTGGATCATCGGATGAATCGTACTGTGGCAATTTTTTATTGCCCCGTAATTGTCTATCACGACGACTTTCTTGCTCTTGCATTTGAAGGGCCAATTCTGGAGCCATCGGCGCTGGAGCATTGATCAGAATGAGCTTTTCTATCCATGGCAGCTTTTGTCGAAACTCTTCTAGCTTCTTATTCAGTCCGCGCTGAAAATGACAAATGTAAATAAGCCAGCGATACGTAGACGAGCACTCGAGACGAATTCGAAAGAAAGACAAAAGGAAAAATGATAATGAAAAAAGTGAAAAGGGGGAAGAATAAAGCAAATATTATAGGATAAACATTTCATAATTAAAGGATAATAATATTAGCACCCCTTACAATATTGTTCTTCAATACTTTTTTATCCTCTTGTGCAACATTTAGTCCCGGTTTGATCACTCCTTTCGAGAATGCCTCCTGCAGCTAAATAACACGTGAAAATTTAAGGTTAAGTCATTGCAAGGCGAGCACGACCTCCCGCGCCATACGAGCAGGTGCTTAATGTTCAACTTACATCTTCATCCAACGAATCGTACTCCGAGCCCGACTCACTCGACATCTTCCAAACTGGACGATATTTTCCCAAAGGAATCTTAACGCACAAACAGCAACTGTCAAAAATGCTCACCGACCAACCGACCGACACTATCAACACCGCAAGCTCGACAAAAACAACGCACGTGCGGTTGCAGCCGTTGCCACTAGCAGCGCCCCGTAGTGCAAAAGTATTTGCAATTCATTCCTTTTAAAGTACGAATATGCCTGCAAAGACATCCGGCAAGTAGCGTTGCAATAATCAACCGATGTTGCGATTCTTAAGCCCGACCTTAGCGCTCAAATTAGCCGGGGACGGCAATTAAGCGGCCACGTTTTCATCAATTAATTACGTGCGCATTAGTCGCGTGCGTAGACAGGACTTGGAACAAGCATCGATCGATTACAATGAAATTCCGATTTTAGAACATATTCGTAGTTGTATTTATAAATCTTTGGAGGAATATTGGGGGGGGGGGGGGGGTGTGTGTGAAAACGAGGGCCTCGACGATCGATAACAAGCCAACGACGATTAACCAACTATTTAATCGCTCGAGCTTTGCGCTTACAGCGATATCGATCCAATAATTTACAATATAGTCACGGAAATCACGCTCCTTCACTGCATTTTCGCAATATTTTCACTATTCGAATTATTTATAATCGCTTTGCCCATTATATGTGCGGTTATTTCCGCGAGCCCGCCGTCGCGGCGAGTTAAATAGGACGCGTAACAGAAATACACTTAGCGATGCTCAAGGAATATAACGAGAGTCACCAATGGCGCTCCCACATCAATCGCTATAATTTAACTAATAATAATAATAATAATAATAATAATAATAATAATAATAATAATAATAATAATAATATTAATATTAATATTAATAATTAATAGTAATAATAATAAAATTAATAAAAAACACGAGAGTCGCTCCTTTTTCATCAAAGCTGCCTGAGACGACGCCAGTGTAGAGAAAATCGAGTTTATTGCCGTTTATTCGGAGTGTACTCGTAACACGAGAGCCTTCTCTCTCCTCCTCCTCCTCCTCCTCCTCCGCCTCCTCCGCCTCCTCCGCCTCCTCCGCCTATGCCGCCGCCTCCTCCTCCTCCACGTAGTCTCGCTTCGTCGAATGCCAATAACAAGGCGCTAAGGAGACGCGCGGAAAAAAAGACTGCTCGCGTATTTCGGCTTTCTACTTTTTCCGAGGATCGCCTCGGAGCTCCTCATCGTCATACTTATATACTATAATTGCCGTGGTAATAAAAAGGAAAGCTCGGCGGCTCGATGCCCGACGACGGAATAAAAAAAAAAGCACAGCTGAGCCTCGCGACGATAGTCATTCGCCGCTACAGCAAAACGCACCCGGGGACACACGAGCGGTGATCGAGGAGCGAAAGGCCAACCGGGAAAACATCGAGATTACTTAAAGCTGCCATCGCAAGGGAAGGATAAAGAAGGAGAGACGGGACAAAAGACAACGCGAACGTCAACGTGAAAGTGAAGGAAGATAAAGAAAAGAGAAAGTGGGTGCCGGCAGTGCATTAGCGCGCAGAATCGAACGGGGCAAGCCCACCACCTACGATGTTCCGTCTGCGCTTGCGTTTGTGTACATTTTAAGTATTCGCACGCGTCATCCTCCGCCCTTTTCTTCCCTGCTCCATCTCTTTCTCTCTCTCTCTCTCTCTCTCTCTCTCCTCTCGCTCCCACGACGCGGACGCGAACGCGAACGCGGCCACCGACACCGACACCGACACCGATACCGACACCGACACCGCACCGACACCGCACCGACACCGCACCGACACCGCACCGACATCGCGCCGACACCTCCACCGTACCCCGAATTCCCCCACGCTCTTCTTTCCGCTGCGCCAAATCTATCTTCGCTCCTCACCCCACCTCGCTTCGCCCTACCCCACCCCCATATCGCTCCCATCCCTCGCTCTCGCTCTCTCGCACTGCATCACGGGAGTCGACTCGCAGCTACGGCTCGAGCGGCTGCAGAAGGGTGGAGGGTGGGCAGGGAGGAGAGTCGTCATCATCGTTGCAGTCGCGGCACGGCGCCTTAGTGCGGTAGTATCATAACCGCCGGCATTCGGCGGTCGCTGGCCGCCGTCGGCATTTTTAAAAATAAAAACAAAACAAGAAAAGAAAACTCTTCGTTGCGCCGCGCCTCTTGCGTGTCAACATCGACAGGAGTTTGTGCGCGCGAGATTCGCGCCGGGCCCATCGAAATCCTCGCTCCCACCCCAGCCCCTTTCTCGCACTTTATCCCCACCCCAGCTTAACCCGTCTCACGTCCCATACCATACCATCCCATACCATCCCATTCCATCTCATCTCATCCCATCTCATCCCATCTCATCCCATCTCATCCCATCCCATTCCGTCCCATTCCATCCCATCCCCATCCCCGTCCCGACCCCCTCCCCATCCCCAACCTCATCCTCGTCGCGGTCCCCGTCCCACGTCCCATCCACGTCCCATCCACGTCCCATCCACGTCCCATCCACGTCTCGTCCTGACTCATACAACATTCGCTCGTACGCCTACTACAGTCGGAATCTGCACTGTTGGGAGAGAGTAAAACACGCGCGAGAAATTTTTTTCTTCGATATCTCTCGCTCTCGCTCTCGCTCCCGCTCCCTTCCCCCTCTCTACCCCTACCAATTCGCCCGTCAACGATCCCCCTCCCCGACAACCGCTGTCGCCATCTCCGTCTCTGTCTCTGATCGAGAACCGCCGTCGTTATATCGGGTGTAGACGTCACGCACGGAAAATAGTCATGGCGAATCAAGACAGCGAACCGATGTCACGTCTACTCAAGCTTGCCAAGAAGTTCAACTGCTTTTATTTGTCAGGTAAGTAATCGGCGTGCCTGCCTTAAAGCAAATATCGATCCAGCCCGAGCTTAACCCTTTATTCGTGATCGAAAGTTCCAAGAATGCCTCGACTGTGTGCCCAACGAGGTATTGATTTCGAGAAGTTGTTGTTATGCATTTCCCGAAACGATAGCTTCGGCGTGTTTGTATGCAACTCGCGCTCGCTCGTTTCTTCCCTCCTCTCGTTAAATGTTTCATCCTCCTCATCACCTTCATCCACCTCCACCTTGTCCTTTATTGAAACTCTAATTGGCCGCGGCCCGGTCGTAATCCTTATTTATGGAAGCCTAGGAGCGTACCTACCCGAAAGGTCCATCGATATGATCCTCCTCCTCCTCCTCCTCCTCCTCCTCCTCCTCCCTCATCATCATCATCATCATCATTGTCGTCTTAGTCGTCGTCTTAGTCGTCGTCTTAGTCGCTTAGTCGTCGTACCCCTTCCCCCCTCTATACACGTCGCATGTAAATGCGTGCCCATATTTATGCGTATGTATGCCTCTTACACGCATATTATGATTCCACTTTAGGACTGTTGACAGATGGATAGTTGTTTTTTTTATTTAATGACAAGACTTTATATATTCTTCTTATCACGCTTCTCCGTATCATTATTATTATTATTGTTGTTGTTGTTGTTGTTGTTGTTGTTGTTGTTGTTGTTATTATTATTATTATTATTATTATTATTATTATTATTATTATTATCTTTCGCCCGTAACTCTATTTATTACATCCAGTCGCCGAATCGGCAACCTAATTTTCAACAGATCGATATCTCTTTAATATTCTACCGAATATTATTTACCGAATAAAGCATGCCAATATAAGAAATATATTGAAAAGAGAATTCAGCCTGTGTTAGTCATCCATTTTTAACGCACTTTCTTTTGATGCAACATTAAACATAGATTATCGTCTTGTTGAACAATTTGCTTATTTACCACAAATAATGAATTCATAAAAACAATATTTCCTGTGACTATTTCTCACATTTACTTGTATTATCGTTATTAATAATTAACGACTTTAACATACATTTATCAAATTCAGATTGCAATTTAATTTTTGCCCCCATGAATTTTTGTGTATATTTTACACAACTTTTTCTTGGAAAATTCCCCTCCTACTTTCTGCACTTATCATTTTGCACACATAATATTATAATATTATTTCATAAGCTCTTTTAACACTGGTGTGATCAAATATAATTTAGTATAATTTTATAAATTAAATCAAAATCATTTGGTATTTTAACAATTAATATTTTCAATTGTTTATCCGCAACTACTTTTATTATTGTATTATAAATGTTACTAAATAGCAAATGTATATATGAGCAGTTCGGTATGATTACAATTTTCTAATAGATATATGTTAATTCTGATAACAGGATCCTTAAGGCATTGGATCTAATCAAGGCTAAAAATCTAGGATTTAGGAATTAAAAATAGGAATTTGACACAGAATATGCAAGATTTGGCAAAAATCCAGATATATATTTGCACTTACTTTTCTTATATTTTTATCTGTATTTTAAATACCTTTTTAATTGAACAATGATCTGATATGCAATATTTTTCTGTGTGCCAGGCTTTCATGCTGGCGATTGTCGAGCATTTGTTGTTGACGGACAACAAATTGGACTTGTTCGTCCTGATGTAATGAAAGAGCTTTTGAATCATCCACAGGTAAAATATAGATTTAATTTATTTGGAAATTGACACATAATCTATATTCGCAATTATCTCATATAAGTTAATTACTGGCAAAAAACATTGTGATGGTATTTTCATAATTTTATGCTAATAGCTTTTAATAATTTTAACGCTTAGATTGAATAATTCAAATTTTTGTTTGGATACCTTCCAAATACTATTAACATAAATTACAGTCTAATCTATTTTACTACTTGAATCAGATTGTTAATAATAAAATAAATCATAATATTTCTTAATGTCTGCTCAAAATCTATTTTGAGGTTGACTGAATTCAGGAGTACTTATTTTTACATCAATGTTTTGTACAAAATCTATTCCAAATCTAAGGAAATATCCAAAACAAATTTTTATCAACAGTGATACATTATATGAACAATTTTACGCAATTTGTAGATAAATTTTATCTACTAAAAGCAGGAGAGTTAAAATAAATAAAAAGATTTGTTCTTTCTTTACGTTTATGTTTATGTTTATGTTCATGTTTATGTTTATGTTTATGTTTATATTTATGTATTTACGACCGTCGGCGTACGTGTGTGCGCGCATGTATTGACAATCTTTGTAATAAAACAACTATTAATGAAGCGAATTGTTATTTTTAATTTCCAATTTGAAATTTTGTCTATGTAATTAAACCTCTGTTCGTTTGTCTTTCAACTAATGATATTAATTATTTGATTAGGTCTTTCAAGTACATCCGGAATATGTGCAACTGAATCCAGCTTTTCGAGACTACGCTGAAAGGAGTGCTAAAGTTGATGAAGTACTTAGAGAATGGCGAGGAGGTGGAAAATTCATTGCTTTGCATGGCTGGCGAGAAGAATACTACGATGTTCGAGCACAATTTAATACCCCTCCATTGTTCAAAATGGACCGTTCTGCAACATGTAAATACAGTTATTTTATGATTCATAGAATTGTATTGAAAGTATGTGAAAAATTTTAATGGATTTATCAAAATTCTAATCAATGTATTCATCTGCAATCGTCACATTTAGAATTTATTCATTTATTTCTGAAATATTATGTACGTAGAATTTGTTCAGGATTTATAAAATTGACATAGTTGAATTATACAGTTTTTTAAAATTGTTATGAAGTTTAAATATAACGATGCAGTTAATATTTTCATGTACTTATTCATAATTTATACCTTTACTTATCATTTGTTTTAGCTCTATTTGGAATTCGAAAATATGGAGTAGACATAAATGGTTATGTTATGGATCCCGTAAAAGGTTTATCAATATGGTTACAAAAAAGAAGTCCAAACAAACAAACATGGCCAGGCTATTGGGACAATTGTGTTAGTGGCGGACTAAGTGTAGGTTTTGGTATTAATGAAACTGCAATAAAAGAAGCTGGTGAAGAGGCTGGTATACCCAATCACTTGTTGACAAAACTGAAAAGCGCAGGCTGTGTATCATTGTTTTTTGAGAGTGAAAGGGGATTATTTCCCAATACAGAATTTGTGTACGATTTGGAACTTCCTGTAGACTTTGTGCCCAGAAATAGAGATGGAGAGGTAGAGACTTTTGAATTATTGCCAGTTAGTGAGTGTCTTGAAAGGGTCCTTTCATCGCATTTCAAGACTACATCGGTTCCAGTTTCAATAGACTTTCTAATAAGACATGGTTATATAACTCCAGAAAACGGTAATTTTTTTAAATCTTATGTTTTATTTTAAATTCTAGATTATATAAGAATGAAAAAGAAGGTCTAAGGTAAAGCTTAAATTATATTATTATTCGTCGTCGTCGTCGTCGTCGTCGTCGTCGTCGTCGTCGTCGTCGTCGTCGTCGTCGTCGTCGTCGTCGTCGTCGTCGTCGTCGTCGTCGTCGTCGTCGTCGTCGTCGTCGTCGTCGTCGTCGTCGTCGTCGTCGTCGTCGTCGTCGTCGTCGTCGTCGTCGTCGTCGTCGTCGTCGTCGTCGTCGTCGTCGTCGTCGTCGTCGTCGTCGTCGTCGTAGTAGTCGTAGTCGTAGTCGTCATCTTCTGTTTGATTCATAGTTAACTAATACTTAAATTATTTTTGTTAATAGATTACATACATTTATACATTACATAGAATTTACAACTATTTCCCTATATAATGTAGAAGCATTTTAATTTAATTACACGGCTGTGTTGTGTCTAATTTATAGATTAATACACAAAATCAGATAAAAATTATAATTTCAATTATTGCTGTTAAAGTATTTTACAAAAAGTATTTTCTTAAAGTGTTTTCTTTCATAAACAAGTTCTATATAATTCTATATCAAATTGTACAAAAATATTAAAATATTTTTATCTCAAGTTTGCATTAATAACAATACTGAATTTAAATATCAATTTTTTTTGCATATTAGAGGACTTATACTAAAACTTATTATACAATGTTTCATGGAAAGCAATTGTTTATTCATAAGTAATTTTGTAATAATTAGGAATTTGAAGTTTATAAATATAATTATTTATAAAATTCATTTTTAAGAATTAGATTTTGAGAAAATATATATTTTACATATTGACATTTTACATTTGTCTATAGAGAAATATCAAGATATTTCCTAAGCCTATAAAAATTTATAAGCCTATAAGAAATATCATTGATTGAAATTGCTAATTTTATTCTTTTGGATAATTTTCAGAGCCTAATTTCATTCAAATAATGGAGTTATTACACGTGCCGCTACAAACAATGTACAATCAACCACATAGAAAGCACAAAATTGCAGCTAATGGAGAAGCAAATGAAAGTTTAGAACGAATTTAAATTATAATTACTAGGCACTAATTTCAAAAAATGAGGATACATTTTCTAAAAAAAAAAACAAAAAAATAGTGGGTATCCTTTCTCTCTCTCTCTCTCTCTCTCTCTCTCTCTCTCTCTCTCTATCTTCCTCTTTAATAAATAATAAGAATTTCTTTACTTTTTTTTATTTTTCATTACAAATTATATAAATTGCTTACTGAAAAATTATTTTATTTCTATTTATTCGGTTTAGTGTTTCAAGGTTCTTAATTTTGACTTAATAATTAGTTTTAATTATTTAATTTGTTCAAGAACGTATTACATATATAATACATTATTCCATCAATTTAAAATGTTAAATGTTTTTTGCTTTGAGAAAAAACTTTTATAATCTACAAGTTTCCAGCAATGTTTTTTGGCTGGATAAATTAAGAATGGACTTTTGTGTGATATGGATGAAATAATAAATAAAGTTATAAAGCTACAAATTCATTAATAACAAAGTTGAATCACAAGTATATACATTTAATCAGGCGATATTATTTAACATATATTTTTAATAAAATTAGTACTTAAGTATAATTTTTTTTTATTTTAACTGGTTTCGAACCTTGATTCATATTGCCGAAAATTTAATTTATGAAAATAATATCATTAAATACTGAATTATCATAAAAAATGAATTATATAAAAACTTTCAAACTAACTGTTAAGGTCTTTAAAATTTGATGAAGTATAGTGAAAAGACAATAATATGAATCAAGAACTCGAAAAGTAAAGTATTACTATGGCATTCCAAATAAACTAGTAGAAATTTATTACACAAAAAAAATTTCTAATTTTGGTGTAATATTTTTTTTTAGTAAAGTGTTCAAGATGGGTCTGTAAGTCAAGCTTCAAACATCAATAGTCTTTAGTTATTTTTTTTTTTATGAAAATTTATATTACTTTCATTAATTAGATAGTAATGTAACGATATAATTAAATTATAGCCATAGTTAATTCTGTAAGAAAGCATGAATTGAATTTATGTAAATATAAGAATATTGTTAAAATAAAAAAGTAACACGCAACATTTTAAGTAAATGTGTATTTTTACATATAGTTTAGAAAAATTAGAAAAATGACTGAAAATTGGTAATATGTGTATTTAAATAACTGTGAGATAAATACAAAAGCTATATAAAACTAATTAAAACTCTTGTTGTATAAAATAATGATGAAATATGATTTTTCACCGTAGGTCCTCTTAAGCCCTGTGACTATTATATGCACAAATAAATCAATAGAAAGTCCATTCACAGTATTACGTAGGTAAATTTTTTTATTACAAGTTTTAAATATTAGAGAAAATAAAAATAAAACTATATTATGAAGAATGTGTTTTATAATGTGAGTTCACTATGGTGAAGCTATGAATTAATTGTAGTATTTTTATTAAATGAATAGTTTTGCAAGAAAAATGCAAAATGTGAGTTGTATTTATTATAAACTTGATTAGATAGAATTATTTTAAATGAATTAAAAATTAATATATTAAGCTATTTACTTAATTTACAAATTTTTAGTTGTTTTTTTTTTCTTTCTAAAGAAAACTTGGCAATTAATTCATGTCTATTAATAATGATAATATTTTACTGATTTATTCATATTATTATTTATAAAGTAAAAATTATTGTAAGCTATTCATTACAATAGAATAAAGATAATTAATTTTGAATCATGTAAAAATAGAAAAAATAAATCATTTTTTTAAATGAGAAATTATATCATAATGGCTCATGTAGAAAAAAATTATTTCTACAACTTTATATTATTGATTGTTGATAAAAAAAAAGCACAATAAATCGTGTTGATATCACTTTTTTATTAATAGAAAGATTTTGATAACGTTGATTGGAGTAATAGTTTAAAATTTTCAATAGTTGAATGATTCGATTGGAAATAATATTTAATACATATTATTTTTATTTCATAATATGAAATGTTACAAGTATTTAATATTATTCAAAATATTAAATTAAGAGCGCTAGTCATTTTTCAAAGTAATTATAAATTACAAAAATTGGATAATACAACGTAAATATTAAAAATATTCATTCTTTAATATTTATTGATAGTATCTATTTAAAATAGATCGACAACGATAAAATAATACATATATATATATATATATATATAAAATCTGATATAATTTTTAATTAAGATGTTCTATTAATTAACTAATTTGTGTTCATATAATGCTTAAGTAACTACATTATTCTGCCTATGTACTGAAGTTAACTTATATATAATATTAAAAATTAATGGTTTTGCAAATGTTTAATATTATTTTTGAAATACATAAAATAAAGAACAAATTATATTCTACTATAAAAGTTTTATAAATTACCGTTTAATGATATTTTTCTCTTTATAATTCAATTTTTTAATTTTAACTATTATACAAATTATTGAAAAATTAGTACTTCAATTAATGTTACGCACAGTTTTTAAATTTACCCTCGCTAACTATTGTACTTATATTTAACTAGTTAATGATTGTAAACTATATATTAAATTGCGATATACAAAATATAATATTTAATTCAAATTTCTTATTATAAATAACAGTTTATTTTCATTTTTTAAATATATATATATGATAGATGCATAAAAGAATATTATTGTTATTTTAAAAAGACTTCAAAAGCTAACAATTGAGATACTCTTTTTCATGATTAAGTATTATTTTCTTACAAAGATGTAATTTTAACAACTATTTTTTAAGCAAATTTTTATCAAAATGTATTTTTATAATTTAAAAAAATTAATTATGTAGAAACAGAATTTTTTTAATTTCATGTTTTTTACTCAGAGATTTATATAATTTCTATATAATTATTGAATATTAATTGTAATTAATAGTTAATAATTAATTTTCTTTCTAATTATTACACACATACACACACACACACACACACATATATATATATATATATATATATATATATATATATATATATATATATATTGTAAATGTGTTTGTATGTATTTGTATTAAATTTATTTTCCAATGTACATTTTTATGTTAAAATAGACTACATTTATCGATTCATTTATAATATATAAAACAGCCAAAGTTATTGTTTAATAAATTACAAAAATGTGGATTTCTCAATAAATTCCAGACAATAGTAATTAAAAAGCAATCATTTTTTATTTTATCGTAATTTAAATTTTGAAAAGTTAAAAATTTAAAAATTTGTTGTATGTTATAAAAAGTGATATATTTTTTATTTAATCTATAATAACTTTGTCGTTATTCATGCTACTTTAATTATTAGATAACATAATTCTATACGGTATATTTAATTGGAAAGAATTATTTTTAATGAATTATAAAAGTTGTTACACAATAGGCTAATTTTTTAAAAGAAAATTTTGTACAAATTTTATATTTTACATTATGAAGGATATTTAACTCTATTTTACATGTTAATCATACAGTGAATATATAAATTTCATATATAATTTAATGAATTTTATTTCATTATTTTTATTTATATTCTTTGACTTCATCGCAATGGAATTGTCACGCGCAGATATTCAATCGTAGGATGAAAATGCCATATTTCGACATTTCTACATTGTTGTATGGAATAATAATGCGATATTATACATAATTGACAAAAAAGAATAAATTGTATATAAAGCAAAGTAAGTTGTAGTAGAGTTTAGATTTTTAGTATATTTGATTTATTGATTTATCTCTTATTCGTTTTTAATTATTGTACAAACAACGAAAAGCGTGTTCATTTATGCTTATTTTGATAAACTGTGAAAAATGACATAATTTGAAAGTAATAAAAATTGAACGTAAACAAAATTCAATATTCGACAGTAAAGTTTACATAACGAATGTATGCAAAAAAAAAACAATTAAAAATGAATCTATTCATTATATGAAAAATCAAAGCATTCAAAAGCTTTGTATGTTTGTATTCTGCAATTTAACAATTTAAAATAACTTATGAAATAATAAAGTCTTATTAAATAAAAATTTATTCTTAAGGAAAATAGTATATTGTTTAAGTTACCTGTCCAATGTTTATTGATGTAATTAATACCTTTTGAAAGGAATATTTATTAAAATTTTTTTACAAATTTTTCAAGTATCCTTAAAACTATTATTCAATAATACAATGAAAACTTTTTAATTTTATTAGTTTATTTGAATATTATATTAAAGTATTTAATTACATATTGAATTAAAAGTTGTGAATTGTGAAAAATTTTCTGATTTCCGAAACTATTTAATACAATATTGGTATGTAGCTGTTAAAAAATGAACTTAAAATGGATGCTAAATCATAAATATAATTATCGTGGATTTTTTTTATCCATTAATATTATGTATAATAAATAAAATTATTAAATATTTGATATTAGCTATTGATACCAAATATCTATTCGCCAAACATCCGAAAAAATGCTAATATGCCCATACCATAAAAATAAAAAGATTATAGTTTATTATCGTACTAAATATATGTAAATATAATATAAAAAATTATCGTTTTTTATAATTATTTATGCACTTTGAATAACCAATTGTGTTAGTTATATAGAAAATTAATTTTATCATGCGTTAAGCAGTAATATTGTTTTAATGTTATAATTAACGTTTTGATATATTTGTATATCTTTTAGTGAACTACAGCATTTTGAATTGTTTAATTTATCAATAATAATTTTTGTTTTATAATTTTTACGCTATCTTTCAAATTTTATTTTTTGTCATTTTATCTTTTCGTCTCTCAGTTCCCTTTTCTATCTGTGTCTTATTACTTAAAAAGTTCCTGAGAAAAACTTAAAATAAAGGACTGCTAAATATAAATATTAGATACGTTGTATAATTGTGATAGATTTTATATTCGACAGGTTAATAAATCTATACGGTAAAATGAATGGAAAAATAACAAATATTTCATCGTATATTATAATCGCACATTTCATTATAATAAAGTTTTTTTATCAATATAAATAATGTAGTAATTACAAAGCAATACTTTTTATTAATGAGAATCCTAACTAAATTTATGACCGAGGTAAAAAAATGTAATCATTAATAGAATTTAAAATATTAATATCTATATTTTTATAATACCAATAAAATATCTAATTAAATATCATTAATATGTGAATGGTTTGGTGAAGATAAGCTTTTTATATATTTTTTATACAAATAATTTTCTATTTTTCTATTCATTAATATTTTACGTTATATTATTGTAATATTTTATTACAAATCTTTTTATATTACGTATTATTAAATACGCGTATAAATCATCTTATTTATATTGTATATTAACATTATTAAACTTCTAAAATTAGCTAAATATTTTTCTGCTTTAAGAAAATTCAAATTTGATAAAACCATAAACATTTTATTTAAATTATACTTGAAATTTTTTTTTTTTTGTAAATTTCTAACAAAATTAGCATTGCGAGTACAATTAAAAAATAATTTTTTTTAATGTATTTGTTATTTTATCGTAAATGTATATAGTGTAATTTTAATATATAAAATTAGAATTGAGTATTTCAATTTTTTACGTATATGTTTAATTAATAGTATTGCACGATTATTTCCTGAAATACAGACGATTTACTGCACATTGTTAAATAATATTTAATTTAGATTAATGCTGTCATTATTTATACAATTTAACTATACGAGAAATTAGTAGGTATTCAACATTATAAATACAATGTTGTAATTTTAACAATGTGACTAAGCCAACCATGTATACAAACGCGCACGCACACACGAGCATCATTATTTATTTCTTTAAGAAGTATATTTATAAATATATTTATCGTCAAACGCTTCATCAAGTAATAAAATGAATTTTCTTTATTTGGTAATAATAATGATATTACAGATTATTATTGAAAACTTCAAAAATATTCTTCAGAATGCGTGCGTATTATAATCGGTCATACGTTTAATGTTTATCAATTTCAAAGTAATTTTATTAGCCAATCTTAAATTTATTTTGCACTGTACCTTCTCTAATGTCACATATTACAATAAGTTTCATCGAATGCAACTAGTTTGTATAATATATCACTTTTCAATAATATCCCTTTGTTAAATTTGTCAAAAAAAAAATTAAATTAATGGTATGGAAGAAGTTATTTATTCGATATTTCAATTATATAGAAATAAACAACAAAGATGTAATTACTACAATGATAGGTGCATTGAGAATATAGAAATGGCAAAGGAAATCATTTTATTACTTTATTAATTTAGAACTAGCTTAATTTTCAAATAATTATATATTTAAATTTAAATAAAAAATATTTTCTTATCATCAAACGATAAATTAATATACGTAATATTAACTTACCGTAGAAAGGATCATACGAAATTACAAAAAACAAATTTTATATTAATTTATATTATCAATTTATAACATTAAAACAATATTACTGCTTAACGCATGATAAAATTAATTTTCTATATAACTAACACAATTGGTTATTCAAAGTGCATAAATAATTATAAAAAACGATAATTTTTTATATTATATTTACATATATTTAGTACGATAATAAACTATAATCTTTTTATTTTTATGGTATGGGCATATTAGCATTTTTTCGGATGTTTGGCGAATAGATATTTTTACCAAGTAATACAAATATATAGTCTAGTAGGTTTTAAAAGGAAATTATAACTTCGATATTGCCGTTTTAATAAAAATTTCTTTATTACAGTCTTGACGTATTTTATAAAATGTATAAACGATATTAATATAAAATTAATTGATTCATTCAATCTTATAATACAAAAATATTACAATCCAGTCTATGAATAAACCGATATTTTTAATTTAATTAAATAGTTTTACTATAATTAAAGACAATTTAGTTATCTTTTAAAAGAATGTCTTGGACATGATATTTTAATTTTGTTATTCATTTCTATGGAAACGAACAATTATTTAAAATAAATATTTCAATAGCTTTAATTACAATTTTAAAACTCGTCATAAATACATTTAACTTAATTGTAATTTTAAAACATACTTTTTTCGTTATGAATTTAAATATAAATTTTAGTGTTAAAAATAAGTATTCATAATTAAATAACCTATATAATACAATATTACATATTTTTGGCATGCATGAATTACAATAACTTATAGAATAATAGTTAAAAACTGGTAGAGCAGTTTTTTTTTAGTAAATTGTAAAATAATAATATAATTGACATTTATAAAATTACAAAAGAACATCGTTCCATTCATTAGGTAGAAGAACTTTACGCGCTACACATCATGCAACCCTCACTCCGAGAACAAACGAGAACAGGATCTTCTTCTTC
Source organism: Ceratosolen solmsi marchali (assembly GCF_000503995.2). NCBI lineage: Eukaryota > Metazoa > Arthropoda > Insecta > Hymenoptera > Agaonidae > Ceratosolen > Ceratosolen solmsi. The sequence goes on along the minus strand of NW_011948419.1, from coordinate 3,800,975 downwards.
ATCTTCTCTTGTAATACCATTCTGTCCTGATTTACCGTTTGATAATGAAGTTATATTTTTGAGTTTGGATTTATCAACAGTGAACTGCAATGCATTTGCAGCTGGCTTTGTCCTTAGGTAATACATCCCAGTTTTCAAACCCTAAAAGAATATTTTAAATTTAATACATTACTTAATATTCTTTGTATTTTATGAGAAAAAAAAAAAAGAAAAAAAAAAGTGATTTACTGACAGTTTTCCATCCATAAAAATGCATCGATGTAAGCTTTTCGGCTGTTGGTTGAGCCATATGTACGTTTAGAGATTGTGATTGATCAATGAATGCTCCTCGATCAGCAGCCATTTTCAAAATTGTTTTCTGAGAAATTTCCCATACCGTTTTGTATAATTGTTTTAAGTCATCCGGAATACGATCTATATTCTAAGAAAATTTAATTCATAATATTTTCATTATATGGTAGATATTTTCAGACTTATCGCTTTAAAAATATTTAATATACCTGAACGGAACCATTGTTAGCGATAATTTCATTTTTCATTTCTTCATCCCAAATATTTCTTTCGGTCAAATCTTTTAATAAATGAGGATTAACAACCTGAAATTCTCCCGAAAGAACGCGTCTTGTATAGATATTACTCGTGTAAGGTTCGATAGATTCATTATTCCCAAGTATTTGAGCTGTAGAAGCTGTTGGCATTGGAGCAAGTAATAATGAGTTACGGATACCATCTTTTGCTATTTTATCTTTTAAAGCACTCCAATTCCAAAGATCTGTTGGAATTACATTCCACATATCGTATTGTAATATCTAAAGGAAAATGTATTATTGTTTCATATTACTACACGAAATATTATTTTATAATCTAAGAATTTTTAATATTAATTTTGAATACTCTAGTTAAGGATTATCTCTTTTTTCTTTTTTTTTTTACTTTCTCTTCAATTCAATAATTGCCTTCATAAAGTTACATATTCAATTTACAAAAATTTAATATAAAAATTCATATATATTTAATAAATGATTTTATAAAATGTATATTCAATAATTGTTTTTATATTAAGATTTGAAAATAGACATAAATATATAAATAAACATATAAACATTTAAATACATCGGACTTACTCCTTGGCTAACTGGTGAACCTTCGTAAGATGAGTATTTTCCTTTCTCTTTGGCTATTTCGCAACTAGCCTCCAAAGCTCCATAATACAAAGTTTCAAAAATTTGAATATTAAGTTTCTGCGCTTCTTCGCTTTCAAATGGATAACCCATCAACAAAAATGCATCAGCTAATCCCTGAATTCCAATACCTATTTATTAAAAAATTAAAATCTTATTGGAAAAAAAATTAATAATTAAACAAAGGATTTATTAAATTTTGTTTACCAATTGGACGATGTCTGAAGTTCGATCTCTCAGCTTCTTTAATTGGATAATAATTAAGATCAATAATCTTATCTAAATTTTGGGTAACAACTTTGGTAACTTCTTTCAATTTTTGAAAGTCATACGTTTTTTTATTGACATTAACAAACATATTAACAGCGATAGATGCTAAATTACACACCGCCACTTCATCTGGAGAAGAATATTGCACAACTTCGGTACATAGATTACTACTTCTGATGGTACCAAGATTCTTTTGATTTGACTTCCTGTTACAATGATCTTTATAAAGCATGTAAGGAGTACCAGTTTCAACTTGCGACTTTAAAATTGCAGTCCATAAATCTCTGGCATTAATTTGCCGTTTAAAACGTTTCTCTTCCTCGTATCTAAAAATTTTTAATTTTTAGTTTTTAATTTTCCAATTTATGTAATTTTACGTTTATGATAACATACGATAAAATATATTTTTTAATTATTTCGTGAAATATTTAATGTATTTGATTAAAATAAAATGGACATAATGTCATAGAAAGTTTAAAATTAACATAAAGAAACTCACTTTACATAAAGGTTTTCAAATTCCTGTCCCCAAACATCAGGCAAATTAGGACATTCGTGTGGGCACATTAAACTCCATATTCCATCATTCAAAACTCTTTCCATAAATAAATCAGGGATCCACAAAGCATAAAATAACTCTCTCGCTCTATTTTCTTCTTTACCTACATTTACAATAAAATAAAACGCCAATTCATAATAGAGAAATTTTTACTAAGTATAAATTTAAAAGAATTTACATCTAAAGTGTACGTTAAATGGAGAAATATAATAAATCTCAATTTTTATTCCCTTACATTTAAACAATTACAAGTTCGAATTAAATTTACATTAATTTTATTTCATAATTCGCACGAGCATTCATAGATTTACCTGTATTTTTCTTTAGATCAAGAAATTCAAATATATCAGCATGCCACGGTTCCAAATACATGGCAAATGCCCCAGGTCTCTTATTTCCACCTTGATCAACATATCGCGCTGTATTATTATAAACTCTTATCATAGGAACTAAGCCATTCGATATTCCATTTGTGCCAGCGATTCTAGTACCTTTTGCTCTAATAGTATGAACACTCAAACCAATGCCACCTGCAGATTTACTAACTAATGCACATCTTTTTAATGTATCATAAATTCCTTCAATGCTATCTTCAGTCATTGTTAGAAGGAAGCAACTAAAATATCAAACGTATACATGTATATATTGCACAAGTTAAAATAAATAATATATAAAAAATTATTAACTAAATTATTTAGCTACTTTAAAATATAAAAATTGACGACTACAAAGAAACTATATAAACGATAAAAGAATCGTATACCTTGACATTTGTTGACGTAAAGTACAAGCAGAAAAAAGAGTTGGCGATGCATGGGTAAAGTATCGCTCTGAAGTATAATTATACGTTTCTATCACCTTTTCGAGTTCTTCTCCGTGGATAGCAACCGCAACTCTCATAAGCATATGCTGAGGCCTTTCAACTACTTTTCCATTAATTTTTAATAAGTAACTTCTTTCCAATGTTTTAAATCCAAAATAATTATAACCAAAATCTCTATCGTAAATAATGGCAGAATTAATTTTATCTTTGTGTTTTTGTATAATATTATAATACTCTTCGGTTATCATGGGAGTATGTTCCTTGGATATAGGATCGGTCATAAAGTATAAATCAGACATTACATCTATGTCAAACAATATTTTATAAAGTTAATTTTAAAATTAAGTTGTCTAATAATAATAATAATAATAATAATAATAATAATAATAATAATAATAATAATATAATAAAATTATAATAATAATTACCGCTAAACACTTTTTTGGTTTCTTTATGTAAATTAGAAACTGCTATTCTTGCTGCTAATATGGCATAATCTGCATGTTTCGTTGTCATTGTTGCAGAAGTTTCTGCAGCTAAGTTATCAAGTTCCACAGTTGTGACTCCAGAATAAAGACCATTGATAACTCGAAATGTAATTGAAGTCTGAAACAACAGAAGAGTATAAATATTTTATTTCAAACATAAACATGTATATATATAAATTTGAGCTAAGGATAAGAGCGAATTTACAGAAGTGTTGAATTTCAGTACATTATATTTACTTACAGGATCAACATATTCCATATCTAAGCCATAACACAGCTTTTGAATGCGTGACGTAATTTTATCAAAATGTACCTCTTCCTTTTGACCATCTTTAAAATTAAACAATTAAACGTATTAATCAAAATTATTGGATAATAAATACCTAGGCCACATTATACATTCACAATTACTTATCAAACAGTTAATCAACAACACCCAAAGTTATTATCACATAATGACATTATTAAATAAAAATTTAAGCAAACATTAATAATCGTTTAAACTGTAAAAATAATAAAATTCTACTCACTTCGTTTAATTACATACATCTTCCCCTTGGCTACCATTGTCGAACAATTACGAGTAAACAAACTAAAGAATAAATTAAGCGAGTATGTGAAAAGCTCGCCAAAAGCACTTGAGAATCTTTCTTCCGAAAGTGACGTTCTGCCGTAAAGAGGCAAAACCGACAATCGGAGCCGTATTTCGCGGGAAAGGGAAAGTAGATTTCGCGCTAAAATTATATTCGTCACTGGTGATTGGCACGATATTTAAAGTACGAAGTAAGGATATGACGACACGAGCCGGTAGCGAGAATCAATAAGCAGATTGACACAAAATAAAACAAAATCGAATGAAATGTCTAATGAAATTAAATTTTCAAAGTTTAAAAATCACGAACTCAGTTTTCCTTCTTAATTTCCCTTCTTGTTCCGCCTGTCTAGATTTTCCCGTCACTTACCCGCGCTTACAACTAAAAGAATTAAAAGACATGTTTGGTATGATACGGGTAAAAGCTGTTAGATGGCGCTAATTTATCAAGGGCTTCTTTGCATTTCTTCTTAATAGGCGTTAAAGAAAAATATAAAATACAAAATGATTTTTCGTACAATGTTAATTAAATTATCATTCGTTATAATAACGGGTTAAATATAATTTTTAAAAGCGATATTATGTCTTTAAAATAAAATAGCATACATTTTATAAAATATTTCATTATTATATATGTAAGATACTCGATAATTACTTTTAATTTTATCTATTTTAAATACTAATATGTTGTATTGTAAAATTTAAAAAGTTATCTTTTTACTTCGCATTCATTAACAGTTTGATCTTTAATAACGTATTTCTAATTAATTATATATTTTTATATTTTTTAAGCATTTAGGAGGAATTGATGAAGATTTGAAGAAGGAAAAAATACACGCACACGTACACACACACAAGAATACTTGTATTTAATAAATTTAAAGAAAAAAAAAAATATTTTCTTAACTTAGCGTAAAATACATTCTAATCATCTAAAATTTTGCCTTACATAAAGCTTTAAAACTGTAGTTTACTAAGGCAATACCTGTTTCATAATATATTTATATATTTTTTTGGATTATTATAATTTTTTTCAAAGATACGGTAATACTGCGGTGATGTATTATTTATTATCCAAACGGATAAGCTTATTATGTATTTTATTTTTAAATTTTAATTATAAAAGACTCAATGTTTGACATCTTCACGATTAAAATCTCAGAGGAAAGAAAATTATTTTATATTACTTTCAGCTATAATAGTGTTCGTTAAATTAATATATAAATGTGTATATATATATATATATATATATATATATAAAGAGAGAGAGAGAGAGAGAGAGAGAGAGAGAGTGTGTGCGTGTGTTTAATTGTAATTTTATTTAAGTAAACATTACAAATATTTAATAAATGGAGAGAAATAATAATAAAAGGAAGTATTTTATTAAAGAAAATTGTAATAATTATTATATTTATGTTTTATATTTATATTAGTGATAATTAGTGGATATTTTTTTGAAAAAGATAAGATCGATTTTAAAACAAGCAAGAAACTCGTTTCTCATTACCAAAAAGAGATAATCGTGATACTTATAGTTTTAAGACGATTAAGTTATTCGATTTAATTTTATAAAAATAAATTAATCTGACGGATGTAACTAGTTTAATAGATAAAACGCTTTATTATAAAATTTTTAATATTCATTAAAATGTTTTTACTAATCTTAAATAAAAACATATTATTAAATTGCTGATCTTAAAAATTAATGGTTTCATTATTGTACTTTAAACTGAATATCTACATAAGGTAATTATAAATAATTAATTATTCAATAAATAGTTACTTGTAATAAATTTAAAAACCGAGTAGTCCCGATGTATATTAATTATATTTTACGTATTGTTTATTGATAATACTTTAAAGCATCTACCATTACATTATTAATTGCCGAATGAACTTTTATAATAATTATTTGATTGTCTATATATGTAAATGTAAATAACGTTTAGCAATTTTATTCTTTCTAATAGATAAAATTAGGCAGCACGATCCTTAAAAAAAAAAGAAAAAACTTTACATTTTAATAATCGGTAGTAAAATAATATGTTTTCCGTTTAATAAAACAGTTTGATAACTGCTTATAATAATAATTTTTGTTTAATTTAAATTTATTATGTAAATTCGTATATATATATATATATATATTTTATATATATATTTTATATTATTTTATATTATTTTATATATATATATATATATATATATATATATATATATATATATATATATATATATAATTATATATGTATAATTAGATACAATTAGAACACATTTTATAATTTGCAATAAAAAAATATTTATTGCATATCTTTTGTGCACACAAATAAATAATATAATTAAATGATATAAACATAATTGAAATTATTCGCTAGTGTTAAACTTTTATAATTGTACGTATTTATGATGACTTTAAAAACAATAAATATACTTTTTAATGTGTAATAAGAATTTGTTAATAATTTTTTATATTTTTCTTTATAAATTTTTTAATAGACAATACGATATACATTCAAATATATTATTCTTTCATTACAAGCGCAATATGTATTATAACCATAAAAATCTATTGATTTCATTTTATTTGAAAATCTATTAAGCAAAATATTTTTGTTTGAAATAAAATATTTTTCTTTAAGATTTAAACATTTATTACGAAAAATCTATTGAAATTAATACTTTCTATCATATCTATACATAATAATCAATATAACATAAAATTGATAAAAAAAAATTTAGAATATGACTGTAAAAATTTCAACTATTTATTTACTTTTTTTTTAAACTATAAAATTAGCAACTATTTTATTAAAAGCAAAGTTGAAAACAAATCGTTAAAACACAAGGAATATTATTTATAAAATATAATCATTATTTATTATGAATAGTTTATTGTCGTAAATGAGGGTAAAAAGACAAAATAATATGAATTCATGAATTCGAAATTTAGAATTTGTAATTGTAGGTTAAGTCATGTACTAGTGTAGTGCTGCGCGTGAGTGCGAAGATAAAACTTGAAAAGCCAGAATAGTAATGAATTAATAGTCGTAGTAGCGTCATCTCTGTTTCTTGTAGCTGTATAAATTTAGTAAATTTTCAAAGTGAAATATAAATGAAATTTTAGATATAGCTTGTTGAAATGTACAATTTTAAATAAACAATATATTATATTGATCAAACCTTTTACAGGTTTTTGTTTTTTAACATCATATTGCATTAAATTAATTTGTAATTTTTATTCAAATATCTTTTTTATTGAATAATAATAATTTGGAACATAAATTTAATTTGTATTGTTATGATTTAGGTAAATTCATTATGGATAAAGAAACAATAGATATTAGTAGTGAAACTACTGTAACAGAAGAAAATCAAGATAATAAAAAAGAATCTATTCAGCAGAGTCTACTTCCAATTGTTCGAGTTCCAGTTAAGCATGCAAATTTAGGAATAAGAAGTCATGCAATGTATGTAAAAGATGTCTTATGACATTGATAGCATTATATATGATATAATTATATTTTTAGGGATATGAGTACAATGGTGGAATTAACGTCATTTAGTACTTTAGGCAAGATTCAACCTTTCCTTGTAACAATTTCAGCAACCGCAGCTCTTCTTGTCGATTTACACTGTCATCTCACGGATAAAGAAGTTTGTGGATATTTAGGGGGACATTGGGATATTAATGCGCACAGTATGATACGATATACATCTATGCGTAGTTTCATACATATATTTATATGCATATAAGAAATAGTAATTTTAATTAATTTTATAGATTTGTCTATACTCGGAGCTTATCCTTGTCGATATGCTGGCAAAGACAAAACAGCAGCTGCAGCTGTAGAGGCTGAAATATCAAGAGCTATGGAATGGAAAAGAATGACTCTGGTTGGTTGGTATCATTCTCATCCTCGTTCTCACGCTTCTCCATCTTTAAGAGATGTCGATGCTCAACTTGACTATGAAATTAAAATGAAAGGACCTAGCGATAATGGATATACTCCATGTGTAGGTCTTATTTGCTGTGAGTAAAAAAGATTTTCGAACGATGCAATATTGGTATGAATTGTTACATTGTTACTCTTCTAAATGTTCACATCATAATAATTCGAGATAATGTAATAATTATAGTATTTTTACTTTAGAAGAATTTCAATTTATTTTATAATTTAGCAAAAATATTTTCAATTGTAATTTATTATTTTAGCTCCATATAATACAGATGCAAACTGTTACGAGTCCAATTTTAATGTTTTTTGGTCATTACCACCGCCTGAAAATAGGCCGCATGAGTATCCAAGGCCAATGCTTCTTAGCTATACTTTAACACAAGAGCAATATATATCACAAGATGCGCTTGAAGAAATTGTAATTATATATTATTTAATTAAATATTATATTGTTGCAATCGTAGTTAAATTTATATTTATTATTTCATTTCAGAAAAAGTGTATTGAATATTACAAATTCGAGGGAGGAATAGATTTTACCTCTAAATTTAATGGTAACATGACATATCTAGAGAGACTAAAGGTATTAAACATACTAATATTATAATTAATTGAATGTTTTATAGTATATTTTTATTTAATTTATAAGATTCTCCGAAAGCAATAAAGTAAAAAATTATTTTACTATATGATTTGATAAAAATTAATTAAATTTCAGAACTCTTTAGCGTCAAAGCTTCCAGGGCGTAATAATAGGACAAATGGTTCTTATTGGGATCTAATAAAGGAAATGATCGCACCTGGTTATGATGATGGCTCCGATTCACCATTCGTAAATATGAAGTTTCCTTTAATAAATGATCCTATTTTACAAGCAACTGGCATAGCTCCAGCTGCCAATGTGTTTCTTACTCCTGTTAATTTTAAACCTGAAAATTCAATCTCAGCTGTTCAAAAAGCATATGCAATGCAACAACAACAACAACAACAACAACAACAACAACAACAAGGAAACATATCAGACAGCAACAATCACATTAAAGATACCACTCCTTCAAAACAATCCTCTCATATAATTAGTACCCCAGATAGTATTCCTACCTTCCGGACCGGTGAATTAACAGTTTCTTTAAAAAATGCAAAGAATGATTATGATTACAGTCCAACAGACTTCACTAAAATAGAATCTATGAAGGGCCGAAGTGATTATCCACTTGCTGAACTATCCCAACCTATGAAATTTCCAGATCTCTCAAAACTAACCAGTTTTTCACCAGCCGAACTTGCAAAATTGACTGGTTTTTCACTAAATGATTTTACAAAAGCCGCATCCTCGTCAGCTTACGTTCGCAATATCGCCAGTTTATTCGGGCCTCTTAACAAAGGTATAGTCGACCCGTCTGAGAACAATGATAGGAGATCGAACGATTTTCCAGATATCATGACTCCTTTTAAGCCTTCAACGGCCTCCTCACCGTCACCTAAGGAATCCAGTCGCATAACAAATATCAGTTTGGAAGATTACTCATCGACTGAAAAGAAAAAATCATTAGAAGCGATGGATACATCAAGCAGTTTTTCAGGTACCGAGGACCTATCGATATTGAACTCAAAATCTGATTTTGGTGCTATGATCGATATGACGACAAAGAAGCAGCAGCATCAACACTCAGTCGACTCTGGAGACTCTCTGAACTTGTCGAAGGATCGGCAATAGCAAAGCTAAGTGAATGCCAAAGTCCGATTTTACCGACCCTTCGATTTGTAAAACCGCATTGTTATTATTCATAAAAATTTGCACTTATACGATATTATGAAATAGTCATAATATACAAAAATAACTTTTTCATTAATTTAATATTTAAATTTATGTTGTTTCAACATTTCTGAATTCCTATATTCAGCACAAATTTTAATAACCCTTTTATTTTTTTATTTTTGGATTTATTTATGACGTTTCTCAGTGATTTTTGGGTAATATCATTGTAAGCTTCTCTAAATTATGATTATTTTACAATTATTCCCTAGCCCCATTATTTTACTTCTCCTTTTCTTCAAGCATTTCTTATTCTTTCTTATTTATGAATTTCGCATAATGTTGATAAATATTTTTTTTTAACCCCAATATTTTCTTTCTATATTATGCTTTTAGTCTGATAGTATTATTTTAATATTTAATATTTTCTATTGCATATTTCACTATTACTGCCGTTACTATTTCTATTCTTTAGTTAAAAATAAAATTTACTATTATTCTGTAATTCTAGTCTGCTTTTTTTTTTTAACACTTTTATTTTTTTACATTTTCCTAATATATTATTTTCTAATATATAACAATTAAATTAGTATTTCATAAGCTATTCGTATCCCAATTTGTTTAATCTTTTTTCTCCACGTTCTCCTTTGGAGAAAGTAGCTCAATTGTCAATCAGTTGTGTTTCGCTTTCCTAATAAATAACAGGCGTCAGTCGATTTGCTCAATACTTTTGAATGACACAATCGTCACTATTAAATAAATAAAATAAATAAAATATATTTAGTATAGACGCTTTTCAAACATCTATGCCCTTATACATTGATTTTGAAAGTTTGATAACTTTAGTAAGCATTTTTAAGAGATCAATAAATACATTTGATATTTACGTAATGTAAGATTAAATGGACTGATATCATAAATATTGTTTTTTTTTTTATTTCTTTTTTTTTTTTTTTTTTTTTTTTTTTAACAAAAATGTTATATGTACGGAAATTAATTATTAAGGATCGTTTATTTGTAGTCTTAAGTTAAGAGTAAACCGTTGATTCATTTTGAAATTGAGTATTGAAAATATATCTTGAAAATATATATATATAATAATCGCATGTATTGTTCCTAAATATTGACATTAAATTGAAAGAAAAAAAATAAAGAAGAAGAAGGATAAACAGAACAAAATAATTAGCAATTACAATTGTAATGATATCAGTCGTTGATTTAAAATGCATTTTATACTCATTTTATTCTAAACGACTAAATCAATGTAAATGTTATTAATCTAAATTAAGATTTGAGAATTGACGATTAATCAATATATTTAAATATTTCATAAAATTTTAATTTAGTAATAATATTAATTGTATTTATATTTTGTTAATAATTAAGTATTGAGTTAAGATTTTGAGATAAGTGCAATTTTTATAATATTAATAGTGCAATCAAGTTGTAAAAATCGAAGTGCCGATAAAGTAGGATCCGGATAGCACTTTAGGAACATCGAAATTTTGCCTGAAGTGATTTTGAACTTTCTCGTTCATACAAACTTTCAAGTGTGAATAATTTTTTATACGCAAATATTGAGAATTTATTGCCGTCTTAAGCTTTTTATATGTGAAATATTTAATTTTATTAAATAATTTCAGAATATAGTGAAAATATAATACATTATTCTTAGGACTGTTTATATTAAAATTTAAGTTAATTATTTTTAAATGTATTAATTTTTAAACTCCAACTTTTTAAATTCATCTTTTAAAGTATTATTGTTTCTTTTCTTAAGATATTGTATTATTGTGGTTTAATTTTTAATTTACATTATCATAAAAATCACATAGATTTCGCTTTTTTCTATGAAAAAAGTTTATATTTAAACAATCTTGTTTAACTATTGTTGAGTGTGGTATAAAAGAAATATGTTAGTCTATATTTATAGATTCGAATGTACTTAATTTGTTAAGATATTCGGTGTTCATTTTATCAATTAATTTTGTTTATTTATAGTAAAATTTCTTTCACCGGCGATAAGTTTATTAGTAATTTTGTGTAAGAAACTGAAGTTTACATATATTGTTAAATTTGATATTGTATTGTAAAATAAGGTAATGTAAAATTTTGCGTTCCATTAACTCATACAAATCGGATTATAGGGAACAAAATCCAGCATATAATAATTGTATTTGAAGCACTAGTGCTGGTTTTTAATATTGAACATTCACATATTGTTTGCTTTAAATCATTAATCTTTAAATAACAGAAAATATAGATCTACATATATATATATATATATATATATATATTCCGAGGTTTTTAATGCCCGAGTTATCGTAACGAGCAAATTGTCTAGATCTAATTTATTGTTTCTCGGTATTTCGTGTGAAATCAGTGGATCAATTTCCTATCCCTGATTTAAACTTTTAAATTAGGTTGAGTTATAAGCTTAAGATACATAATGTCCATGTCAAGCTATGCAGCTCTTATTTAATGAAGAGGGAAGAGGATAATATTTCAATTTCAATTATTTAATTATTGTAAATAAAACTATATTGAATGTAAACGTTTTAAAAGTCTTTTAGAAAAATTAATTTTTCTACATGATAAACAGGAATTTAAAAACACAAGTGTGTGTGTGTGTGTGTTATAAATAAGAGATTGATTGTTTCCTCATACAATTAAGGAACAATCTTTCACCTAAAAATAAGTTAAATTTAAAGAACTATTTAAGAGTATGATTCTATGTAATTGTACAATTGAGGATATTTGCTTGTACATTAAATAGTAATAAATTTATTATGTACTATATTAAATATAATATACCAATGGTGATATTTAAAAAATGTTAATGATTAATTTTGTACAAATGAAAACTATCTTAAAAAAAAAAAAAAAACAAGTACATGTTATATCAGTATAGTAACAAATATTAAAGAAATTTGATAGTTGTAAAATAGTTTAGCGTACGTAACTTTTATGTAATTTTTCTTAAAAGATTTTATCTATTCAATAAAAAATACATACTTGTATTTCAAGAATATCAATAAATTTTAGTGAAATATCGCTATACTTGACTACTAAATATTCAATATAAATTAATCTTTTTTGTCTCTATGGTGTATTTAATTTTAACCGACGATAGTGTATTAAAAAATTTTATGAAATAATAAACGTAATAAAAATTTAATTAGTTTTACATTACTTGAGGCTAAGACATTGATTTGAAATTAAATATAGCAGTTCATAACGGTAAAACAACGTTCTTGGAATGAAGAATTATAAACTGTTAAGGCAGCTTGGCGAGCTGCATATTACAAATTTCTAGTGCATATCAACTGAATATATCATCGAGTGAATTTTAAATATCCGACTCACGGATGGACATTGGTATTAATTGCATTACATAACGGATCGCGTGGACACAAATACAGAATATTTTAAATTAGACATCTTAATTTGAGCTGAAACAGGTGCTGAATGTACTTCGATAATTAAGCGGACACCAATGATCCGATTGTATTCGCTTTCTGATTCTGAATTTCTTCATGCTACATATACTACGATATGTGGATCATTTGTATAATTAATTGAAAATCGCTGAGTGACAATTTTTTTTAACGAAGAGATTAGCGTGGATGTAAGACTTTGTTAATTTGATTCGTTGAAATTTTTTTTGTATATTCATTATATAAAAAAAAAAATGCCCATGTACTCTTTGAATAATGTTAGCAGCTCTATTTGTACTTAATTGGTGAAGAAAAATTTTAATATATTTATTTCTATTATTGCTACATTATGGAGAAATTAGAAATATAAATTGTAAAATAATGTAAATAGCAACTGCTAAATAGTATAATTAAATAATTATATAAAATGTTTATATAATTTGATATTGTATACTTTGGTAGACTATAAAAGAAATTAGATTTGTCTACATCTAATTTAATAGAAGTATCCAACAACGAACTGGTAGCATTAAACCATATAACTAATAATTTTTTAAGTATATTTAAATCTAAACTAAAAATATTAATAAAACTACTTTTACTCAATACTTCAACTATTTGTTATTTAAACTTTACAAATAAACGAATTTGTATCTTTGTCTTTAAATATGAGAATCTTTAATTCATCAATCATTTTTCATACTTTAATAGTTTTACAATTACTTTAGCACACTGAAAATGAGATACATAGTTTATTATTTAGAAAATGTCATTTACTTTATGAATAAAAGCGAAAATTTTACTACTATTATAAGCAGTTATATAAAAAATAAAAAAAATAATTTCTTTTTTAATTGACTGATATATATTATACTTATAATTTTGTAAAAAAAATTTATGTAACTTAATATTATCAAATTTCTAGCGAAATCCGATTATATTTTACAGAAATTTACAATAATTTCCATTTGAATAGAGTTAAACAGATGTAATGTTATTGAGTTAACTGAAACACATATATTTTATATTACAATTACAACTTATTTGAATCACTAGGAGATATTTTTAATATATCTGGAAATATACTTTTCAATTTTCAGACTTTTTTACACTATTATAATAGAATAATATAAAATTAAATCGTATGACCCCTTTTATTTAAACGTATTAAAAAAAAAAAAAGTATATTGCATAATAGCATTAAGAGTTGCGAATAGACATTAAATAATAACCGTATTATGTTAATTATATGTTACTAATCATATTTTAGAGAAAAAAAGCACTTTGACATTAAGTTAAGTGAAAATTTATTATCTCGGGTTAGTAGAATATTTTACGACTATATAAAGATTTTATTTAATTTAATTGTAGCAAGTTCGGTAATTTTGTATAATTAATATGTTAATTAAAATGGCATCCACGGGGCAGCCTAAAATTTAAAATAGTAATACATTACAAATCTATAAAAGACTGTATTATCAAATACCTATGATTATTACTAATTTAAATTAATTTTGTAATTGGATAAATGTGCAAGGATATATAAATCAGAGCTAGTAAAAATTCTTAGTTTATATAATGCATAAATAGTTTTACTATCCTTTTTTATGTACCTCTTAAGCATTTATCCATTTTATAAGCAATCGTTATTTATATAAATCCATATTTTAAGATGACTGATACTATTTATAATTTCAAATGAAATTTGTATGGATCAATTAATTAGAATAGGAACATTAAATATAACATTTAATGCAACGTGAGCATTAAATCATTCCTATAAAACATTTTTATGCTTTAACGAATAGGAGATCTGACAATGATCGATACATTATTTGAATTCAAATTTTTCTTTTTCAAAATCTTTATTTATTAATATTATTTCACTTGTTTTTTGTTTTTTTTTTTTAACCTTTTAATAATTTGTATAACTATAAAATTTCTATCTATAACATTTAAAAATGATTTTGATATATATCTTGATTATTTTCCATTTTTAAATCTGACATTAACTATAATTTCAACAAAAAAAAGTCATGCTTAACGGTATTTTCATGATCACTTAAATAATTCCAGTCAATTTAAAAATAATATAATAGAAGTATCTTTCAACTATTCTCGTAACTTCAATTAAGTTGAAATATTTCTCTTAACTTAAATCTTGTGAAATATAAAAGAATATTTAGAAAATCTTGAATATATTCAAGATATATTTTCGCATTGGTACTATAAAAGCTTATAATAGTAAGTTTAAGAATTTGTACCTATTTAATATAAATCAATTAATTTTTATATAGACAGATTTATTCTTTAAATATTAAATACCTGAATATTTAAGCTATAGCTCTAAAAATTTTGAATTATTTTCTTTATAATATCGACATTTCATCAAACTTTGCTAATTATCGTAAGAAATTGAACATTATTTAAAAGGAAGTCGTATGTATCCATTCTTATTCATACTGTAAAATATTGTATTTTCAAGTTTTTAAATATTTTTCATTAAAGTAAAATATTTTAAAAAAGATCATTACAACAGAAATATGAAACCAACCAGCTTTTTGCTACTCTCTACTTTCACAAGATTTATATCACTATAAACATCATCATTTATAATGATAACCACTTCATAAAATATGCTAATATTTATTAACAATACATCGACGACTTATTTATTTAATTAATACATCGATTAAAAACTAACCATTTAACGTGAAAAGTGTTTGTACTCTGTGGTGAGATCTAATATAAAAAATAACTTTTTCGACAATGTTGAATGAAAGATGATGATTGCGTATACTTTTCGTATTAAATCCCATTATTTTTCAAAATAATGCAGCGACTTACATTCAATCCGATGTATCGTGCACTTCATTTCATAGTTGCGAAGATGGATATCAAGCGATTAACATGTCACTCGTAAGAAGCACATAATGTTCAAGCTGAGAGATCAATTAGATAGTCAGATAAAATGTATGATCAGAGACTTTTAGTTGTATTGGCCGAAATTGGTTGTTACAATGCAGTTATATAAAATTACCTACTAACGAACTTCTCTGGATTTATTATCTGAATTTATTATGTCCAGATTCCACCTGATAAACAGATAATATACCAGTTTTGGAGCTCAAAAGTGTAATAGAAATCATAATTATCATATTCATTGACTTCTTTATTCAACCGAAATCTTTCATTCATCCAAAAGGGCTACTCCCTTCGAGACCATGGAGATTAAAAACAAAAAAACAAAAAAACAAAAAAAAAAACAAAAAAAAACTGTGGAATGCCTTAAGCGCATTTTACCGTACAATTTCATACGTTTAATGGTCTCAAAGCGTTAGCAAAGGTTTAATTTTCGAAAAAAACAGATCTTCATCACAAAGAACAAGATTAAGATGGAGACTAGCGAAAAGGATACGTCCTGAATTGATGTAGATTAGTCAACACCAGAAGACGGACTTTTTTTTTTTTTTTTTTTTTTTTTTTTTTTTTTTTGTTGGAAAGAGAATCCGACATTCATATAATTCACGATGGCATACAAAACATATTTATTAAATAAATTCTCATATCTTATTTAATTAATAGAAATAACGGAAAAAATTCAAAGATTTAAAAATTTATTTTATTATTGTAATATAGAATGTTATATTACTGTTATATTTTAATTACTACAAGATATATTATACATAATAGAAGAAAATATATATTGATATAAATATACATGTATATTTCTTGTTTTTTTATTTTTTTTTTTCTTTTTTTTTCTTTTTTTTCTTTGTTTTCGTTAACAATGGCAACTTATACATGGTTCTCAAATGAGAAAGGACAAATATCTTTTAAACTAGTTGCGCAAATCTTAGATTCGCGTAGAGCCATAAATGACGAATATTTATGTCTTGTAGTATAATACAATCAGATTCATGTACTAATGCATTCATCGACAGTTTGTATCACCATTGGCGATAGCCTTTGCCTTATAAAGATGAAATTAAAATAAACACATGAATGCAGCACTTATTTAGCATTCAGGTGTTGTCACATACAAGGAAATATTTGATTTCGTGGTATAAATCGTACAATAACTTATTCAGAAACGTAGACATATAGTGAAAGGGTCAACGACATGCGCAGGCGTATAACGCTCCAAGCTGATTACAAAGAGAAATATCGTTACCCGGCCAGTTAAGAATGTCCTTTACATTCAAAATAATTTCTCATTCTTTTCCTCAAATTCAAATCTGTGCTCGTAAAAGAAAAGCAGATATTATGAAACATTTCAAATAATTCCAGAACGTGGCCACAACAAGGAACATTCTAAACTAAAATTAACATGATACGATTAGTATAAAAATATACGAAATATTACTGCTTGTTTAAGAGAAGATTAATAATAATATTACTAAATAATTAATATCAAAGCTTGTGAAATATTTATATTAAAAGTAGATTGAGACAATACTTTTTGCAGTTTATGTACAAACAACAAATATAAAATGTCATAGATGATCGAAATTTTGAAATTTTTATATTAATATTGCTATGAATACATTAACATTTATAAAAATCTATCTTTTCATATAAAAAATCTCGATAAATATTACATTTATCGTTGAACAATACAATACTTGTATTTTAATAGTAATGACAATGAAATATTAATTATATTACTACACGAATATACTATTTAATAATAAATTCATTTATAAGTGCATGTAAATATATTTATTTTATTAACATGCAGTTATATTTGGAATACTAATAAATTATGAATAAAACATGAAAATAATAAATTGTGACTTAAAATGCAAATATCTTTCACATAAATTTTCATTGTTTATAAATGGATCAAATTATGGATTATGGCAGAAAGAAAGTATTTATTGCAATATTGAATGAGTCTAATTCGATAATAAACGCTATGCTTATTTATTCAAATAACAATTGTCATAATACACGATTGCATATAATTTATCTCTGTACGATTGCACCCGTTGATTTAGAATATTAAGAGCTGAGAGAATATACCGGCATATACTATTCGTAGAGACAATAATAAAAAAATAAAAACATAAAGAAACTCGACAGCATTATCCAATAAATTTCATCCATAAGCTGCACCTATTTGAAGGTGACTTTGCTTTAGCATCGCCCGCTTTTTTCCTGATTTCCCTTCTCTTTCGATCTTTAACAGTGTATTACTAATAAAAGAAATTATTCGAACGTACCAAAAGAAAGAGGGAAAGGGAGAGAAACAACAATTAGAATACCTTTTTCAATGTGGCTACGAAAGTAAACTCATTCTCAAATTTTTATATATATATATATATATATATATATATATATATAAACAAATTGTTGCATGTGTTGTATTTAAGCTTAATGTATTTAACGTGTGAAAAAATGTATTATGAATATTATAAAAATCGTTACGATTACAAAATAATTAGAATTTTTTATTTATATTTATTTATTTATTTATTTTTTTTTTTTTTTTTTTTTTTTTTTTTTTTATTCTTGATACGAATTTGCTAAGTGGATAGTATCTTTCTTTGTAATTTATTTCAATTAAGTATAAAATAAAATTATTTTAAATTTATAATATTAGGCGGTAAAAGCGATACATAAAAAATATGAATGAAATACAATTATTATTTTATGTATTGCTTAGCCGCTTAGTTATTTTACCTGATTATGAAATATTTTAATTAAATTTTTAAAAACAACTTTTATTTTTTATTTATTTTAGCATGCTGCTATTTAGTATTTGTAATTCTAGACATAATCTGAAGTGAAATTTTACTCTATGCAGTGAGAAGATATCCGTACTTTAATTCTGAATAATAATTTAAGTGAATGGAGAATCATTATAAATCGCATTTTCGCCTTTATATCGATCGATCCTTGCCTATATTTCTAATCTTCGTGAAATTAATAATATAAATAAAATTTTACTATATTTTACTTGAAATTAAATAGTATTTTCATTTCATCTAAAGGCACTGTATATGAAATTACATGACATTCATAGCTTACGATCTATTTTATGAATACCTTATTATGCATTTTGACTACTTTTTGTGAAAAATTAACTAATTTTTGGCTTGATAAAAGGGAGTGTCAAAATATAAATTGCTAATTGAACCAGCTTATTTTATAAATTATTAAAACTTTTTTCATATAAATTTATAATGTTTAATCGATATGAATGTTCTTGGTAAATCTAAAAAAAGTCAAATAATACCCAACTAAAGTAACGTGAATCTAAATTTATAATTATCAAATATTCCATTTATAATGATGCAATAATATGTAGATATAATAATTCAATGAGGTCATCTCAAAATGAGTATGAATTTTATAAATCATATTCAAATTGCCTTTAGGTTTTTCAAAGTTTTATTTATCATTTATTTTTCATATTTTTCAAGCAAAGTTTTGGATAGCGATTAATATCAATTGCTTAGGTTTAGATTGAAACCGCAACCTCCATTGTCTATGATCACACTATCCAGTGATGAAATTACTTAGAAAATCCAAATTGACGCATTAGCATTTACAGAAATGAGTGTCCTCGTCTCTTCCCACATCTCTTTACCATCGACTTCTTTTACCATTTTTCTCTCGCCAAAGTATAGACAAAAAAATTGATTCCTTGTAAATCGATTACATGAACTTTGAACCTTCTCGGTTGCTGTCATCCAGCCTCCGTCAGATACCGTGTATTCACGAGTCCCGATCAAGGCTTAATGCACGTAATGCCTCCTCTTGCTCTCTCTCGCTCTTTCGCGTATCCACGGTGAAAGTAAACACGAATATAAACCGGCGGCCCTCCGCGATGGAAGGGGACTTTTATACGCGTCTCTCTTTCTTTCTATCTTGTCTTCTCGCTCGCTCTTCCAATCTCTCGGCAATGAGCGTCTGAGACAGACAGAGAGAAAGAGAGAGAGAGAGAGAGAGAGAGAGGGAGAGAGGGAGAAGAGAGAGAGAGAGAGAGAAAACGACGGCGTGCGGCAGGAGTCGCTCGGATGGTTCGCGGATAGACTCAGCAGTCGTTCTCCTCGGCTTTCACCTGGCCGATCGCCGTGTTCGGCCGCGCGTTCCGACGCACTCCGCGACTCCTCTCCGACGGATTTGGCCCCCGTCCTCGTATCTTTGCACCAAAGGGTCCAAAAACTGAGAAAGGAACATAGGAGGACATAAGAGGGAGCGGGGCCTTACCTTGGCGCCGAACCATGAGATCGGCAGACTGAGTGCTTCTGCTGCTTTTACAGCTGTGCGAATCAGAAAGAGAGAGAGAGAGAGAGAGAGAAAGAGAGAGAGAGAGAGGGAGAGGGAGAGACAGGGGGAGAGGGAGAGAGAGGGAGAGTGAGGGAGAGAGAGAGAAAAAGAGAAATAGAAAGATAAAGAGAGGAGCAGCAACCAGCTGGTGAGTTTAATTTTGGGCGATTTAGTGTGCGCGATATTACGGGTACGTGATAGAGATAATGTGCGTGTGCATGTGCGTGTGCGTGTATGTGACGAAGAGAGAGAGAGAGAGAGAGAGAGAGAGAGAGAGAGGGTTGGTGGAAGGAGGAGGAGATGGAGGAGGCAGAGATAAGGAAAGGGAATTATCGAGCTCGACGAGATCCTTGTTGCACGTTAGAAAATCGGTAAGGACGGACTGTTGCTCGTTTGCGCAATCATAGGACAATCGATGATGACGTAGACCTGGGCGGATGGCACGTAGCGCGACAACGGCCACAACGAGGAAGACTTCCTCGTTGAATTAGCATGAGCGAGAGCGCGAGATCGTAGATTCACGTGCGCGCCAAAAGGTTGTTTTGACTTTGCATGGAACTCGCGTTAAGAGCTGGCGCGCCAAAATGTTACGGAATCATAGGAAAGCAGGAAACCGATTGTTTAAAGTACTTGATGCTTTTATTAACCTAGCCTTCTGCGAATCAATGGATCTAATGAAGTTGCGTGAAGAACCGTAATTGCCTAAAGTCGACGAGATCTACGGGTGTAAAAGATCCATAAGAAAGCGATGCAAACCCTGAGAGTAGCGAGCGGAAAGGATAACGAGGAAATACTGAATGGGGAAGCGCGACGCTCCGCCATGCAAATGAGAGAAAATACAAAGCGGCACGAATGATGTTTGTGGAACGGGGAAAAATTGTGTTACCAAGATTGACTGCACGTGTGTATGTGAAGAAAGAGGGCGAGAAAACGATTGGGCCCGTCGGATTTCACCGTTAGGTCAACTGTTCGTGTACGCGCACACCGCGCCTTTTTAAAATGTTCACGAGCAGTTTAGAGGAAGATAGAAAGTAATTGCCGGCAACTGTGCTCGATTGTCCGCGCTAAGTGTACCGATTTCCAACGTCCTCGGATAAATGATACACACAGAAAAAAAGAGAGAGAGAGAGAAAGAGAGAGAGAGAGAGAGAGAACCGGAATTGCCTGGACTAACACTTTTTTAGTCCAGATGATCAGCGACACTTTCATTTCCGTCAGAATATAGAACGAATAGTTAGCTAGAAAGTACAAGTATACAAGTTCCTTCTTCAACGGTGTTCACGAAATTTTATTTCTATTAAGGTAATTGCTGTATTCACAATAGTAAAAATCTTATTTAATCGAGCATGTCGGCAAACTGTATAAATAACGGTTTTTTGTTTTTATTTTTGAAACGCTAACTGATGAATGAATCTCTCTCTCTCTCTCTCTCTCTCTCTCTCTCTCTCTGTCCCTCTCTCACTCTCCCTTCCTCTCCCTCACTCTCTCTCTCTCTCTCTCTCACTCTCCCTTCCTCTCTCTCTCTCTCTTCCTCTCTTGTAATTCAACCATGTTTTTTCTTGTGGAATTCACTATCTGACGGCAAATTATTTTAAAAATGAGGATAAGAGGGGGAAAAATTTTGCAATATAATTTTGCAATGTAATTTTGTAAGGTGTTTGAATAAAAGTTTCAAGATACTTATATTAGACAAATAACAAGATCACAGAAGACAAAATCCCATGATGTGTACATGAATGAATACGAAATCGTATGCATTAATAAGAATAAATAGAGAAGCTGGTAATAAGGAGCGATAAAAAATATACCGTAAAATAATCTGTCAAGAAACGCGATAAAAACTTTTATAAGATTATCCATGGTGAAAAAATTGCCAATTAATCAACGCTAATAAGTGTAGGAATATCATAAAAAAAAAAAAAAAAAAAACATTATTTAATTAGATAATAATTTCGTAACATCTATTAATTACAATATTTTTAGTATAATGAATTAATTTTAATCATTAATTAATCTTTCATAAATAATGATTTAAACGAATATGATAGCGTGTAGCAATATAATATAGCATAACTTTCCCAATGTAGCTAACATTAATGTAAATGTAGCAAATCTAAGAAATTACGTAACTACTTGGAGTGACAAAAATGTAATCAGTCATTAATTGATTGATTAATTAATGCATTGAATAACAACGAAAATCCATAGGATTACATTTTTCCACGTTTATTGGGCTCTTAAATTTTCTTACAAGTCAACATTTATGCATTAGACTATTACAATACTTTAGCGCAAAATCCGACGAATGCACGGACATTACGTTTTAATTAAACCCACCTACAAGTAATTGAATAGAATAAGTAATGGGACATCGATCGCGGCACACTAGAGCAGACGGGAATTTGACGTCGGCGGCCGCCACGAAGTGAAAGCGCGAAACTTTATAAACCTGAGCCTTACGAGTGCGTTAGTGTGCGCCTATTGAGATATAGCTAGTACCGATTCACATAAGACATCCGCGCACATATAATAACCGTATTTACGCCTATCTAAGAATTCATTATTTTTATGCTAATGAAGTACCCGAAAAATAAGGCTAATTTATGCGGGAAAACGCGTTTAAGTACAAGAAAAAAAAAAAAAAAAAAAAAAAAAAAAAAAAAAGAAAAGGGGGGGGGGGGGGGGGGGGGACAAAAAGAAACATGAACGCTCGACTTGCCATAGCATCCCCTCTTCGTTGCATTAAAGTGTAATTACGTTATTACCAAATCCTTCTTTTTCTAAGGAAATACGTGAGTTATTGTGTGTCGAGTGTTTTTGACTAATGTCCTTTTAACGCTATGTGGCGTTGCGCAAACACCAATGCGTTGATCACGAATTGATATGTAGATTCGGTCGTTTAATAAGTCACATACGGTAAAAGTACGGCGAGCTATATGAAAGTCCAGTCGACATTGTCAATAGCTAAGATTGGAATGCAGCGTGAAAAAACTTAGAGCTAAATTCGGTGATGACGGGTACTTGATAATTTCGAAAGTGACTCGAGTTTTATGTAACATTCGAATATGCTCCAATACTTTTAATGCTTTGATTTATTTATTTTTTTATTTCAAATATCACGTGACATCGGGAGGGGAGGCTTTTGTATTGTAACTCAATCGGGCATTTGCCTGTTAAATATCGATACATAAGGTAATTTTTACACATTACACCATACAAACAACGCAATATAATTAAAATTCAATATATCATTTTGAAAAGGAAAAATTAAACCTTAAGCCAAATAGATTTATTGACATGTACATTTTTAGCGTCAGCTTCAGAAATAAATATGTATTGACATAATTTTTATAAAAAAATCTATTTAATATTGAATAATGAACAAATTGCTATTGAACATTCTCTTGAAAAATAAAACTTTATTCTGGCATATTTAATGTTAAACAATCTATTTTTATTCTATTTTGATCTTTTAAAGAAGGCATTCGATATACTTCAATCGTTAAATATAAAATATCGATATAATAGCCACATATTGTCAACGAGATCGTAACATTCAACTGGTCTGATAGATTAATATTGTATATATTATTTATAATCTTCTTATCTGCGACAGAATAAATTTTAATACAAAATCCAAACATAATTTCTACTTTTTTTGCATTTTATAAATCATTTCGGCTTAGTATTGAGAACAAATTTTTTTTGCTTTTGTTTATTTAAGGTAAGAATGTATCTACCAGATAAATAATATTTCTAGACAAATTAGCTTAATAATTAAATCTCGATCATTGTTCAGTAGAAGAAAGTGACCTACTCATCTCGACAATATATTCATTAATCTCGAATATAATTATTTTTAAATACTATTTGGTAGTTGTTTAAGATTCAATAATTCCCAACAAAATAATTCAAATATTAAACAAATAAAATAGTCAAATCTATAAAACTGCTTTATACAGAAATGTTGTCAGAATTTAGGTTGATAAAAAAAAAAAAAAAAAAAAAAAATGAATAAATTTATTTAAAATAAACAAATTTTCATTAGCTCTCTGAATAATAAATTTGCTAAAATATAGGACTATTTGAATTTATTACAATATAAGATTAATAAATACTTCAAGTAATTATGTAGTTAATCCAGTTTTTATTTTATAAATACTAGTTGAACTCGTTAAATTCACTGTGCCAATTTCTAAATCTTTCTTTAATTTTATAAAGTCTTCTCTTACTACCTTGTAAAGAAGTAAAAATACGTAAAATGCCTGTAAAAATATGGTATACACCGTATACAATAATTTATTTCTAACCATAGACAATGATTATTAATTATATAAACTATCGTTTATATTTTATTTTCAGTAATTTAAAGATAAAAAGTTAATTGAATTAATTCCCTTTAACCATTATTGGAGTTGCCATATGGAATGTCAATAAATAGATACTTTTTTAAAACACTTTTTATTTGTATTAATAATTAGTCCTTTGAAAGCATTAAAATTTTAATAGATTTTCACTGCATAAGAATACGCAGAATGTTTTCACGCCAAATTTATACAAACTTTCAAATGAGAAAGTTGAGAAAATTTATGAATATCAATAAAAGCTATTTTTGGAAAACCATAAAAATTAAAATTTTATTTTTCAATTTTCTATAAAATATTTGCAAAAATGACCATTTCTTTACAAAACATTTTATTTTATTGTTGATTAAAATTGTAAACATTTATGTATTACAACAATATTCCACTTTTTTATATAAAAAAAATTCTTTTTTAATATTACGAAGATATTAAAAAAATTTTTTGGTCAACAAGGAATGATCTCATTTTCAATGCAATCAAATTAGTGGAAAAGTAGTGGTACTGTTATTGTATATTTAAAAAAATATTATTTAATGGAAGAATAAATTAAACTTACAGCCAAAATAGAACTTAAATGCTTTTCATTGTGTGGGCAAATGTTTTATACAAAGTGCATAATATTGATTATAATTAATTAAAAGTAAGTAAAATCAAGCCGTTTAATTCTTACATAATATGCATATTAATAATACGTATATATTGTTATTTTATGTATGTATTTTTATATTCTGCATATTAAATACAGATACGGTAAATTAAATTAGTATCCGAGAAACTATGATGAAGTGTAGGGAGCGTGTAGGTGAGCTTATTACAGTGGTGCGTCAGACCTAAAGAGCATGTAGGTATTGTCGAATTTCGAAAGCAAAATGACGCGTTTTCTGCTTGGTCATCGGCAGCATGAGAAACTCGTATTTTTTTGCCCGACTTCTAAGGATTCAAGAGTGATTCTGCAGCTTGAATATCGCGATTATAGGGATTGAGAGAACGGGAAGAGATACGATCTCCTGGGTCTTTCACGATGAGATATGCCCAGTTAATGCCTTATTACCGAGGCATGATTGTGATTCTTTTTGGTTCAAATTTGCACGGAGGTGAGGTCGGTATTGCATAATGGTGTTTTTTGATGGACAAAAATGGTGTTCTTGTAGCGCTACATAGCGAAGACAATTTTACAGTTTTCGATAACTTGGAATAAATTAATTTGACCCGTTACGAGGTTTCTTCGTGTTAATAGTCGATAAATAAAATATTCGATATAAAAGTATTTGTAATAATATATTATAATGGTTTTATTATTTTCGACGTAACGTTATCTTTAAGTTCTGCTACCCCCTTATCATTTGAAATTAACTTTTATAGTATTCAAAAATAATTTATTCTGTAAAATGTCATTCAGCTTTACATTCTATGCTGTACTATAATTTATTAGAAATAAATGCTTACGTTCAAGTAATAAATTTGTAAGTTTAATATGACATTAAATTAATAAAATTAAATCATTACGTAAGATTATAAATGATTTATTTTTTAACTCACATTCCATTGATTATCATTAATAAGAAACCATGATAGTTGATACATATTTTTCATGAAATAATTTCATTTAATATATATATATATATATATATATATATATATATATTTATGAAAATAATCTTCTAAATTCTAAATACCATATATATATAATTCATTTACATATACATATATATACATATGAAAGTAATACAAATTGAAATAGTTATAATTTGTAATCAATTATAAATTAGCTTTACTATTTTCATTTAATAAGATCATTATCACTTTAAGCGAATAACTTATAATCTATGAAATAATTAATAATTGGTTTCGACCAATACAGAAATTGCGATTTTGAATTATATTTGTTACGATACAATCTCCTATGTTCAATCTTTGATATAAGATAAGCTATTATATACCTGCAAATACCATTGTTCAAGTTAGACATCATTCCTGCGCATATAGAGAGAGAGAGAGAGAGAGAGAGAGAGAGAGAGAGAGCGCGAGAGAGAGAGCGAGAGAGAGCGAGAGAGGGGGGGGGTAGAACTTCTTTTGCCAAAATTAAGTTTTAAAGTGGACACATCCCAACTTAAGCCATAACCAAAATTTTTTAACCGACCTCTAAAAATAATTGGATAGATTATCCACCTCCGTAATTCACACTTATTCGATTCTCCATACAGATTTTCACTCCTACCCGAGTCTTTCATTCGCGTCTTCTATGCCAATCGTGTGAAGCAACCTTTTTGCAAAAGCAATAAATGGCTCGCATTCGTGTACAATCCTAAAGTCACGCCTAAAGTCCCCTTAAAGACAGTTTAAGGAGACCACGCAATGATGGCCCCGGAATGAAATGTCGGTTTTTCTCGCCATCCATCAGGACGTGAAAATTCTTATTTTCAAAATTATAATGATGTAGTGAGCTACGGTCGAGTTACTTGCTCGAGTTCATTTATTTGCTCGAAGCCGCGATTAAAGGAACGCGTCGCTCGGCTGCTGCTCGTTACGGGGTTTTCCGCTCGACTTCCGTAAGTCGGTCGTGGGAATGTCGTTGGTAATGTGCGTCTACGCTCCTCCATTCCCACTTTGATTTTTCTTTTATTTGGCCACAGCGGCGATGGGTGCCACGAAATTTCCACGCTAATTGCACCCTTAAAAGGCCGAGCGGCAATCTCCGTTACGCTTTGTCATTCTTGGTACATTGTGTAAAATTATTGCTGATTTATCGAGTCACGTGGGCAGTTTACGACCTTTATTTTTTCACGAACGCATTATGGGAATAATACTGGAGTGGCCTTAACATGTTTTCAATTTTTTCCCCTTTCTTCCCCGCCGCTTGATTTGATAGATTGCCAATGATTTTCATTAAATATCACGTGATTTGAGCTAAATGACAGAACGATTATTAAGTTTATATGGTCGCTCAGTGTTGTAAGTTTTTCTCTATTGCTTATATTGAAAACACCATGTAAATTTAGAATTAAAAGTACACAATATATGCATCATATGTTTTTTATACTGACGGTGTCGTCATCGTCATCACTATGTCAGTTATTCTAGCTTATTCGAATAATTTAAATGAGTTCCATTATAATTAAAATTTAAACTTTTAATGTAACAATAAATAATAAAATAATCAATAGTTTCTTATGGGTTTACGTAGATAAAAATCTATTTTTTAAGATATCTACTATTTTTCCTTAAATTATATATATATATATATATATATATATATATATATATATATATATGTGTGTATATATATTACAATCAATTATAATTATTGTAATATTTCTTAGTAAATAAATAAAATATTCATGTATCATAGTGAAAAAAATGTTAGTTTTCGTGGCTATTTCATTTAACTTAATTGGATAAACAAAAGTACTAAACTAATCGGAAAGTATTTTTCTTTATTGCACTATAGTAGAAAATTCATGTTAAAATTCAATTATTGATTATTAATTTAGAAATATTGGATTAAACAAATGTTTATTCTTAGTATTTAGTAAAACAAAGTAAAATAAAACCAAATTATAATCTATGAATTAATTTGTGCTTATAATTTTATATTTTTGTATAGAATTTTTTCTTTTTCATTTACTTTCCTAAATTATTATTTATATATATACAAATTAAATAATCATTTATTAATTTCTTATTTAAAGCAAATATTTAAACTATTTCATTGAAAAAAATTAATGATATTTAATTAATTGATATTTACAGTGTTCTGCTATTTACAATAATACAGTAAAAAAATTTCAGAGCTCCACTTTTATTTTATTAACGCTTTCACATTATTTATTTATTAAGTAGCCGAATAATAGGTATTTCCTTATTTATGAAGTTTGCCATTAATCAAATACTTTCTGATCATTAAGCAGACAATATATTAATCTCTAGAAATCCATTGGTTATAAAGTGGCAATTCAATATTCCAATATTCCAACTTTAACGGCCAATTATGCGGTAAACAGTATTTTTCGACACTAACCATTTCGTTTTCCTTTCCTTTTATATCAAATAATTTAATTAAGAAAAAATTAAGTATTATATTTTCTTGAGTATTAATCAATATGTGTAAAGAAGGGAGAATGATTTACCGTACCATTATGGGGATGGAAGCACACCTGGAGAGATTAATCAACTTGGCGCACTTGACGTAAGTTACGCGCGTATTTAAAAGAGGTAACAAGCAGTTGGTGAATCGGTAATTCATTGCCTTTGCACACCACTGAGATTTACAAGTCGTGGATTGGGTGGTAAGGGCGTCAAATTCTTCTTCTTTTTCTTTCATTTTTTTGCTGACATTGGTATATTTCAAATAGATATAATTCAAGTTTTATAGTATTTTATAGATAATTAATTTCAAATTAATACTATTTCATACAAACCAATTATAAAATTAGAATAATGATGATAAGCATTAAATCTATATCATTATAAATAATAAATATATATTAAATTTTTTGATATTATGTTAAAGTATGTCGATCTCAGATGGAAAGTTAATTATCACAAGAAAATTTAGGTGAATAAGAATAGCGAAATCATCGATCTTATTGATCGCTATTAAGAATATTCCGCTTGAAAGGTGGTCTTTTTGCACATTTCAACGTGTCGTGAAAAAATTTACCTCAATTCAATATTCATCGATCGTAATTATACAGTCAATGTGAAAGATCGATTACCCGCTGAAATATTCTCAATAAATTTATTCTCTGATTACTCGATACACTCGCAACGATTTTTGTTTTTAAATTTTTACAAAAATCGAAAATTCTTTAACCGTACACGAACGTTTTAAAAGTTAACTTGTTACTTTTCTTGTAATATGTGCGGTACTATTGCATTACTTCAATTAATGCATATGGACTGTGAGTCACTTCTTTAATTATTATCCTTATAATATAATGTGATATTATTATGATATTATGTTATCAATATTGAAAGTACCATTTGGTTCAATAAAAGCCATTAGTTCCTAGTCTTGCTACTTCGCAAATAATTCGCAAATTTTTAATCTTTAGCGTTAATTTAATAATAATTTATATCATTTATATTAATAGTAATATATTGAATAATAATTTAATAATGTTATCGTAATATATTTATTTTAAGATAACACATATCTGTAAAAACGAGTATGAAATGGTCGGGGAAAATGTGTAAAAACAACAATAATAGTATCGATTGTATAATAAAAAGTAAAATCAAAGTAGTAATCTATTGAGTTAACCAGACACTGACTGTAACTTCAATTGATCTTATATTATTAGCATAATCAATAAAATCTATAATAAAAAATGTCTCACTAATCACGAT
Organism: Ceratosolen solmsi marchali; assembly: GCF_000503995.2. Classification (NCBI taxonomy): domain Eukaryota; kingdom Metazoa; phylum Arthropoda; class Insecta; order Hymenoptera; family Agaonidae; genus Ceratosolen; species Ceratosolen solmsi. The sequence continues at coordinate 3,770,925 of NW_011948419.1, read as the reverse complement.
TACTCATTATCTACAAAATATTGAAATGTAGAAAAAAGATTATTTCTCTCATATCTCAATTTGATCATTGTCGTTATATGGCTAATTAAGTTATATATAATGAATATATAAATAATATATTATAATAGATACTAAAATGAATTTAAAATTTACTGAATTTTAAGTTTAAAAATTGAGATAGTACGAAAAGATTAGAATGTACATTGTCATTCATATTGAATTTAAAACGAAACAAATGAAAACCCATAGTCGTAATTTATGTAAAAAGCAAATAATTATATTCTAGAAAAATCTATACAGATTAGCTTATAGAATAAAATAAAACAAATAATTAATTAAGAATATTATTATAGAATCGATTATAGTATCACATAATAGTAATAAGAATAATTCTAAAAGATAAAACAGTGTTTTTTCCGTATTATATATATTAAAAGTTTTCTTAAAACAATTACAAATTAAAAATATATTCTGACCTATGCGGATTTTAAATTATGTTTAATTGAAAAAGAAAAAATGTTATGTGAAAAAAACTTTCATATGCATTGATATAATTAAATATATAACAATTTATTGTATTTATACGATAATTAAAAATATATAACAATATAATAATTACTTTTGATATATCGTTCATTCGTGTTAAATAATTATACAATTATATATAAAATAATTTTTTAATAATTTAATTGCAAGTCAGAATAATTTATTTCTATTTTCTATGTATATTCATAATTTATATAAAAAATTTTTCATTCATTTTAACTAAAATCACTAATAAATGAATAAATTTATAGTCCTAATTATATCTTCTTAAACTAAGCATTTAAAACATTTTACTTGTTTTTATAAATTGAAATTAAATTCTTTCAACACATCTGATATATAATCGGTACAATAATTAGAAAATGAAAATATATTATATTATGTATTATATAAATTTTTTCAAATTAGCGTAGTTATCTAATATTTATGATTGTTCAATAATTTTTTATGACCATTTTGTTTTTGTTTTTGTTTTTGTCTTTTTTTTTTTTTTTTAATATTATGCCTGCAATTTTACCATATGACATTAGAGTATGTTATTTGTACATTTTTTCAAAAAATAAATAAAATTTAATTAAATATTTTTAATTATGATTTTTATGAGATAATATAAAACTTTTAAAGTAAAATTGTATATATATATATATATATTTTTTTTTTTATATTGATATATAGCTATATTAAAATATATATTGATAATATTTAAATATATATATATATATATATTAATCTATTTCTTAGGTTTTTCATGCAATTCTACACTATTTCGAAAAAATTTATTCTTAAATAATATGTTTAAATTTATTAAATATTTCATTTAATAGGATTAATTAAACATTAACATAAAATACGTAAAATTGTATGAAATATCGTTCAAAGAAAAAACAAGATATAATAAATTAGAATTTAATTTAAAGTTAAAAAATTAAATAATTGGTACTTTATTATTTATTTTATCACTCTCAATCGTATGATTGTAACTCGACATAACAGCATGCGGTTTTTCGTGATATTACGAGATAACGCATTTCATGTCCAAAGCTATCCGCTTAAATGGCGTTGCATACCGCATGTATCTCAACAATAATCGAGCTCAATCGAGTGTAATCTAGCTCAGTTGGAGAGTAAACAGGCAAGTTATTGAACATCGATTCGATGACAATAATTAGCGAGCGACACGATGCATAATTGAGTACAATTATTATATCAGTTTCCTTCCCTTCAATAATATCCAATCTAAAAAATAATAACGATAGACAGTTATTTGTCGCGCAAAAATAAACAATGCTATTGTAAACTACATAGTCTCCCACGGGCAAAATTAGGTAATGGCGAGGAGAAAATCTAGTTCGCCGTTGCCTTTTAAGTATAAAGGATAAAAAGCAGATCAGTTCGTAGCGCAAATAATATAGATTAGAACATTTTTAATGAGGTTGTGATTTAGAGGATACCGATATGAAAATAATTTGTAAAATAAATTAGTTGGTCAAACTATATTAATGTATTGATGATATTAACGAAAATGATATAATTTGAAAGTTGAGTATCTTCATTTATTTTCAAATTGTGCAAATATACTTGGTTATTATAATTGTAAAAATAGTTTATTTTTATATTAACAGCTAGTAAATATTTCACAATTTTTTTATTTCATTTTAATCGTTTGTTCATTAATAATAAATATTACGTTACTAAATTGAAACGTTTTATATTTAAAAAAAAAAAAAAAAAAAAAAGAAAAAAACTGAAATAGATTTCTTCTAATTAATATATTTTAATTAATATATTCTTATACAAGATATTCTTATATTATATTGTAAATAATATTAATTTCAATGTATATAATTTTAATATCTTAATTTCTAACGAATGTGCATATAATACGGTGAATCCATACCATGATAACTTAATATAAGTATTATTTAAAAATTGGCATTATAAAAATTATAATGTATGTATACATGTAATATATATTTTGAAATATATTTATTTAATGAAATAACATAATCCGTTACATAATATTTATAAAATAATAAAATATATGTATAGCAGTTTTATTATATATTTTTTATTTGACTATAACCGATCGAATATTATTATGTATACTAATTGTTTTGTTTACGAGTATTTTAATTTTCATAAGAATTTCATAAGGAAGAAAACAAATGAAACATATTTTCTTTACGTGTATTACAATAGTGTACTTTTATTTAATGCTAATAATACATGCATGTTTATTTATTTCGAGTGCATGACCGTATAAAATGAGAAATTAACATACAATATACTACAAATGTCAGTTACTGGAAAGGAAATTAAAAATATGTAAAACGTACATCTTTCTTTCAAGTTGCCGTATGAGGATAGTCATATTCAATTGGTACATCGTTGTACATACAATATTTATTTCATTGCTAGCATTGCATAAAAGTTTATATAATCATAATTAAGTACGCAATGAGTTAATTGGTGCATAGAGAAAAAGAAGTATTATTTTCATGCTTTAATAAGTAAAATTAACGTAATTTTTATTTAAAGAAATGCATACTTTAAATTAGCAAGTTTATGGTACCAATAATTATTAGAAGTAGCATTGTATTTATATATATATATTTTGTATCATTAAACGGCATAAAATGTAATATGATACTTAAAATAATTTTATCCTTAATCTAACATACACCGATTTATACATATATATTATGTTATCTAATCTATAAAATAGTAAATGATATAGATATAATTAATAATTTCAGAATGAATAAAAATAAAACTAAAATCTTTTTTTTAAATAATTTGTATAACACATAACTAATATATAAAAATTAATATTTTCTTAAATATTTAATAATATTTGTGGCTATTGATAAAAATTGAATACAATATAATCCATAAAAGCTATAACTAATTTGAATTATCAATTAAATTATCAATTAATTTTTAACTTTACCTTTATGGAATTTTCGTAGAATGCAATTTCAGATAAAATTTTCGGTAATTAAAAATCTTGTTTTGCAAAATATAATTACAGTATAAAACAGATTTATTGCCTTTTTTCATTTTTTTTTACTAGAATTTTAGATATTATTTAATATACGAGTATATATTTTTTAATTAATATGAAAAATAGCTGCTATAACTACGATAACGTCATATTATCTACTATAACTATAATAGAATAACAACATTTTCTTCGAGCAAAAAACTGAGAAATAAATAATTTTAAATGGAATATTACTTGCTGTTAAATGATTTATAGCTACTTAAAATCCTATCAATCTGAACGAAGGGAAAAAATGTTAATTGCTTAAAGTTTTCATTTATTGCCAATATCACTTTTAAAAATATTTAATATGAATAAAATACTGATTCAAAAAAGAAAAAAAAATTTTGATATTTTAAATACTTATTAAGGATAAGGTCAATATTAATATTAAAATAGTGATATAATTTTAAAGATTTTTGTTTTAAACATAGTATCTGTTATTTAAGTTATAAAATAAAAAAAGTTTTATGCACAGTAAAGTGATCGATATAATTTATTTATACATACATTGTATTTAAATCTAAAGGCATTCAGTTTTAACGCTATATGATCAATTATACTATATCATATAATTAATACCCAATGATTGATAGACGAGATATGTATTAATATATAAATTCATTTGCATTTGTATTTATATATATATATATATATATATATATATATATATACCTTAGCGTAAATATTTGTCTTTGTATATTTTGATATACTCAATGTTCAATTAATTTTTTTTTCAATTTTTGATATGACCTTTTCTTGTTTTTTATATACTTTAATGGAATAATAATGTTGTCTATACCATAGAGTATCTTTATTGCATCGTACATTATTATTATTATTAGTAGTAGTAGTAATATTATTATTTATTATTATTATTAATGTGTAATAGCATCGTTTTGTACTCTTTTAATATGCTTGTTTTAGTTATTCACTGCATTTCTCTTTTATTTTAAGCAAAATAATCTCTTATTTTTTAAATTAAAGGATTGTCACTTTAGTATTGCTAATTAATAGATCTCTATAATTCACGTTCTAACTTTTTTTTCTCGTTCCTTAATTTCTTATAAGTCCTAATTAAGTTAATATTGCATAACAGATTCATGTCGAATTTCATATTATGTCTAATTGACAAATAGTCAATTAAAGGGCATTAAAGAAATCAACTGAGAAAATTATGTGCTCTAGTTTAGATCGCTTAAAGAATACGATCCTAACAAAGCCAACTTTCTCACGTAAGTAGAGAAAGTTCATTTTAAGACACTGCCATTAGAATATACGGACAGTTAGGACAGGAGTAAGTCCGTTAATTTATTTCCAGGAGGAACGCGAAGTAAAAAATCGCTGCACTAAGCACTAAATTTCAGTTGTAGGATTGAAAATCGCGTCGATCTAATCGATCGATGCCCTGCCGACCGACAAATCAAATGACTTAAACTGATCAAAGTCACGGTTTCACATGCACGCATTTATTTCTCGGCGAGTCGATGGCGCGAGAAAAGCTTTCACTCGTTTGAAATCGTCGGGGAGATCCCCTTGTTTTAACGAAGCACAAAAAATTCGCGTAATTATCACTTGGATGATTTGCCAAAGCGGATGCCTGGATCTCACTTCTTTTCAGGGAGAAACTCTTTCTTTTTTTATACGAAGCGTACCTCGAGCATACTCGAAATAATTGCTTTCTTGCCTTTACTCTTATTGTCGTCACCATCGTTGATCGTTAATCGTTGATCGTTGATCGTTGATAGTTATTGTTGTTATTAAATTATCACGTAACAAAGCATAGGAGTCGAGGAAAGACAATATTTGAAATAAACTTAAAGACAATTATACGAAATTGTCGGGTTCGGTGAAACATCGAAATAACGAATACTTTCTTGCAATATGAGGCAATGGCTTTGGTTACCAGCTTTACAAATTTAAGAAGGAAATTGCATTTCTCAGCGGCACACTTTATAAAAAAAGAAAAATAAGTAACAAAGAGAGATAGAGGTTTAAAATGGAAAAGTTTAAAAGTTGCAATATCCATGGAATATGATGAGATAAGTTGGTAAAATTTTGTCGCCTTTGTATCCAAGTTTCTTCGGCAATAAAGCAGCTAGAGAAGAGAATGCACGAGCCTCTGCAATTCCCGGCCCTCGGCGCATTGTTCGTCTCGCCTTCGATGCCAATGGGAATATATATATATATATATATATATATATATATATACAATCAAATAATCACGAGTATATAACGGCGGGTGATTTTACGATGTTTTATTCAATGATTTTAACAACTGTTATAATGCGCGATACTTTGCGTTACATTTTACGCAACGCCACCACATTTGTGCTATTACCGCACTCTTTGTCGTGCAAGATATATAATAACCGTAGTGCAATACTGCCAATTCTTCCCTCGCTTCTTTTATATATACTGATAATGGGCTACGAAAATACATATTTCTATACCGGTGTTTGTCTTTGATTTTTACCTTTCATCTCATCTTACTTCCAAAATCGATGCTTTCACTTTATATTTTAATTTAGCAATAAGATTAAAAGTAGATTTTACAAGCATATTGTTTATTTCAATTTAGTAAAAATTTACAATATATTACAATAAAAAATAGATTTATGTTATAAATAGAGTAGCGTATAATTTTTTTTTAATTAAAAATCTTTTATTTCAAAGCAAAATACACTGACTTATAAAGTCGCGTGTATTCGCATTGTTACGTCCTAATTTATCACATTACATTATCTCCGACTATTACTTTGACAATATATTATTTTCATTAAATGTACTCTTTAAAAGGCACTGTTGTAAATAGTCGCATTTTTATAATTTAAAGTGAATAATGAATAAGCTGTTTATACACTTAAGAATTATGAAATGGAATTGTACCCATATCATGTATATGTAATAATGAATACAACATTGAATAATTAAATAAAGTGGCTGTAATAAATTTCATAAGGTTAATCGGGAGCTTTATATATTTTCAATGAATTTAGTTGTGAGTCATCGGTTGGTTCGATGCGTAGGTTTCAGAAATTGTGGAATAATATAATTTTATAATAAAAAATTTTATAGAAAATTTTCGTAAATTCGTAAATGCCACATACCCAAGAACATAAAGTAGATCATTACTAGATAAATAATAATAAATTTACCGACTCATTTTATACAGTAATTATATTATAAATATTATAGAATCATAATAGTAATAAACTTGCATACTATCATTTAATAAAAATAACTACTAAACATTGTAAAAGTGAAGAAAATTTGCATTTATTAAATTATATTTGCTTAAATGTACATAGAATATGTATTCATGCATAATGTATATATTATTGAAAAATATCAATAAGCTTGCATAACTTCAGAGCTGCAATGAGTAATTTTAAATACTTATATATCGAGGGTGCAATTTCTATCTTTCTAGCATACAATTATTTCGAATGTAATTTTTGCGAAGGTCGAGAATAATTATAGATAGCAGCAGTTGCTTTTTCTGTTCTATAACAATCGACCATTATCAAATGTCTTCATTTTTTAATAAAATATTTCAAATAAAAAAACTATTGAGAATAAGAATGACGAATATTTAACCAAAATATTAAGATAAAAAGTTCCACTGTATATTATAGCAAGTTATATCGTTACATATCGGTGCATTACTGAAATAATCATACAATGAATAATTATATAATACGAAGATAAGGAATTTATGAGCATTTTTATTTGTATATTACATTTAATGTATAATTATGTAAATAATTTCTTTACTATTTAATTATCAAGCTATGTGGTTGTTTATTAAATTATATAGAGAGAGTATATCTGTGTATTATGCCTCATTCTACGTGCACGGACGTCTTATATTTGAAATGGCAGTTAATCAATGTAGTTAATTTTATTATACTTGAATAAATATTATTAGATAATAAATAATACAAGCAATCTTTAAACATATATTTTTATATATTATACATTTTAATTAAGCATAGTACATATTTCTATTCTCATGTGCCTTAAAAATAATTAAATATGTTAGAATTTGTCGTAGAGGTTAATAAATACAAACATACACACGCGCACGCACGCACAAACACATATACATATATATTAAAAAATAACAAAATATATATAAAAGATAATAATTTGCTGACAAGATCGAAAGTAAGCGTGGACAAAATTATATTATATTTATTGTAATTTCTTATTCGAAACGTTTAACAATGCGTGTAAAGTCCCCAAGGAAGCTCTATTACTTTTACATTAATTGAATTTAAGAAGGAATTTAATATAAAATTGAGTAAATGAAAATTAGAAAATTATATTACTAAATTGTTAAATGCTTTCCATTGTAATTATAGTAGTTGTTATCTGATATCTATTTTCCTTTGTGAAAAGTGAAATACCCTCCCCCCAATTCACCGAACAATGGTATCATTATCTAGACATTTCTCTTATATGACACGAAAGCGCAATGGGTACATAGTAGTCTGTCATTTTGAAAATATATATAAAAAAAAAACAACAACTGAAAAGACATCGAAGGTCGTTTGTTCCATCGTTAAAATAAACTGCGGCGGACATTTTCTCCCAGGCATTTGCCCTAACTGCGCTCGACCGAGACAATTTTCTAAGCATCCCCTGCTTTGACGAGATTCGGAGAAACCACTGAACGAAGAAAGTGAAAAATCGAGTATGCCCCGATTGGATGGTGACGGAGCTTGAGAAAAGTCCGCGCATGAGTCACGCCCCTCGCAATTCCCCGTGGTAATGCACAAGCGCAGGCACAGGCAAGCGCACATTATTCGAGGTGTAACGCACCGCCCATAAACCCGACACGTCCGAGCGTGAATTACTCGGCGGCGAGCACCGGCGGCCATTTAAATATCGATGGAAAGCGAGCGAATTGCGCAAGCGATATGAATTTGATTAATCGGTTGATGGAGACGAGATCGGAGTGTCTCCTACTTTGGAATGAGAGTTCAACGAAGGCGCTTCTGTCGCTTATTCCATTATACGTCATTACTATGCTAATTCTGTGGCGGGAAAGAGGTGCGAGGGAAGTGTGTGTATGTGGAGGGGGCTAGGTAGGAGATAGAGAAAGGTCATTTTTCCACTTCAGAAGAATGACGATTGTTATTGATCCCGTCAATTATTAGGACAGGGAAGCATATGTCAGATTTTTAATTGAGCGTGGATTTTGAAAAAGCGTTATTCAATAAAACTTTCTTAATAATTGATATATACATTATGAGCAATCATCATCAATGATTGACCTGCTTAATATATTTGGTTTAAAATATACAACTTTATCGAAGTTTAATGCATCACAATTGCTTCATATGAATAATTTTGTATGTAGGACTGTTAGCTTTTCATGACATAGTGACTTTAACGACAGCATGCGGAATATCTTATAAGTAAATCATAGCCTGAGCACGTAATCAAGTATTCTAATTAAAGCCTAACGGAGAACATTTTCCATTGCATATTTACAATTAATTATTAATGAATTCGATACCAATATTATTACGACATTAGACTTTATAACTGAAATAATAGGAATAACATTTTATAATAATTCTCTTGTCATTTTCCTTTACATAAAATGTGTTAAATCACGAAGACATATAATTATGTAAGATGCATGTATATGGGAAGTTTTATTCAAGTTTTAAGGCTCTTTGTTGGCATTCTTTATGAAATAGAAAAGCTAGATAAACAGTGAGCGAAACATCGCACCTCGTTTAAGGCAAAATATTAATTTACTATCGATTTCAATGAATTCGCGGCATGTATTGCATAATGCTCAGGCACACATTTTTAAAACTTCAACCAACTCGCGCACTAAATTAAAATGTTATAAAAACAGGGATTAACTTTGCAGAGAATAAAATAAAAGTTAAGTAAGTAATTCAATATGATTATCAAACTGTCTTGGTTAAAGTTCCGGCAAATATAGAGCCAAACTAATAATCAACGTTTTTGGGATATTTTAAATTTCATTGAACTCGTTGGAGTTAATGACGCGAATTTAGATCATTTGATACTTTTTAGTTTAACGCTTTAATTGGTTAGAATATTATAGTACCGTAAATACGTTTTTAATAAGCGTCTACTGTATTAAAAGTCTAATGAGTATTATAAATAAATTCATAATCTACCGTATATATTATTTTTTAATTATATAATGTCTTCGTTTATCGTAAATGCAAAGAGCTTAATAATTTTAAATATCTTATATTAATTGAACTTAATAAAAGAGAATGAAATTTTAACTTTCTTTTTTTTTTCTTTTTAATAACTTTCAATTTATAATCTAATCATTCCTATTTCATAAGTCTACTTACACTACTATTTGCCTGTAACGGATATTTTACATTATACGTGTTTGTTTTCTATCTATTTCTTTTTCATTACTCAGTTACAATCTGTTTATCTCTGCCTTACCTGAAGTAACTCTTATGCATAAGATAAGTTCACTATATACATTTGCCATAACGACATATGACCATACAACAGAAAAAATATTTGAACGTGAAAAGCATACTGGCAAGAGATTCGTAATACTTATTTAAAAAAAAAATAAATAAATAAATAAAAAAATTAAATCACATCATAAGCAATACGATATATATATATATGTGTGTGTGTGTGTGTCTATGTGCATGTGTATGTATAAAGAATCGCCCTAAGTTTTCATTATAATTACAATCAGGACTATTTTACGTTATATAATTACTTAGACAAATTATAGAATTTAAAATAAAACCTTTCTTACGGATTTTGAAGTCCCTATAATTTCATACAACATTTTTTATGATAATAAACTCAATAAGATAATCTGTAAAAGGAAATGCACTGTAATAAATCAACTAACATTCATTAAAAACTCGTAAAAGTAAAATAAGGGATACAAATATAATATTATTATATTTTATGTAATCATAAATTTTAACTTAATCATAAATTTTATTATACGATTAAATTTTCAGAGAAAATATTAACCTATTTTATTTTCAAAGAAATTTCAAAACTTAATCAAATAATCTATAAAATAAGGTCATATCCTAACGACAGATTACTTCTTTAAGATTAATTTTATTATTTCTCGGTAATTTATTAAAACAAAAGTAATTTATATTTAATTGTAAAATCTTATAATTTTATACACCTCAAGATAATTTATTAGACAAAAATGAACTGATTTTTCTTTTTGTTACTTGCATTATTTTTCTCGCTACTGTTAAGTCATATTTATATGTAGCAAAATTCCTTTATTCATTGTATAAAATTAGTAATTAATCGCATGTATTTAAAATAAATAATTGGTAGTATATTTTCAATTGATATCACTTTTATAATTAGAAAGCTTTTTTTTTTTTTTAGTGCAAATAGCATACGTTTATGTTTTTATATAACGATGATAATATTATGAGTCTGTGGAAAGATTTCCAAAACACTGATTAACTTCTAGCGGCTAATTAAACAAAAAATAAAAATAACAAACTAAAGGTTTCTCATTAATAAATAGAATTTTTATAAATTACACGAACACGTACTGTAATATATTGATTATGCAAACCATTAGATTTAATACTTAAAATTGAATTTCTTATTATCGATTTGAGGATAACGCGTGTTATATTATATGCTACTCAACGATGTAGTTTCATGTTTCGAAGAAGTTTTATTACGGCGGGGCCCACACTTTTTGCTCTGCTCCCGTGAAAGTTTCTGCGCTACTCCACGGAACAAGTCGAGGCTACCTCGTATAATTCTTTTCCTGCATTTTTACATTGTTTTTTTTTTTTTTTTTTTTTTGTTTTTTGTTTTTGCACCCAAACGACTAGCAAAAACAATCGAGCTTATTACGATACTCTGACAACAACAACAACAAAATAATAAAAATAACGAAACAAGTGTTGTAGTAGAGAGTGAAAATTGTCGTTACTATTTTACCTTATCTTATTGTATGGTTTTGGTTCTGCAAGGTGTAACCATAGCTTTATAGCTTTAGTCTCTCATAGTTCTTGATAATTGTCCAGTGATGGAAAAACGATGAATCTTGAAATTTCCAAAAGAAAATTCTTACAACTAACTGTAATAAAGTGTGCCTCGTTCAAGTCAAATAATTGTTACTTTAAACACCTACGGTTTACTCCCTTCAGTTTATATATATATATATATATATATATATATAACATAAAACTTGCAAATTTTATTGACAAGTATGAAGCGTACAAACAAAACATTACTTCTATTGTTAATTTCTAAATATTGTACATTTCGTGCGAAATAGATTATTCTATGACAAGTAAATTGCGCTTTAAGAATATGTATAGCAATGTTTTTGAGTCACGCATTATTCTGAATATTTGCTGATTGTATTTCCTCTCGACAGAATTTCAGTATTATACAATACTAATAGCACTCTCGATTTCTCATTTTAAATAATATCCAAGTTCTCTGTTATTTCGGTAACTGTTAACTATAAAATACAAAAATCATATACTCCGTGAGAATAATTTTACCAGTCGTTTAACAATATAAGTGGCTTAATATATAATATTTCCTTACATTTCTTTTATCCAGCGTTACAATTATCAGAGTAATAAAGTAGCGCTTTGCACCGAGGATAACAATTTAATAAAAGAAAAAGTTTATAATAATAAATACGGGAAAGGCAGGCCTGGAAAATTTGCTTTCATTTTTCAAAGGTACGCGAAATTCTTTAAATTTGATTAAATCTCATTATCATCAAGTCTCACATATATTTTATGAATATTCAAGCGACAGCGTTTCATACTTATCTCAGTCAAACATTTCTCTTAAATAACTCGTGCGTTGGCAGCCTGTACATTCCAGTTGGCATAGCGTAGAAAGTTAAAAGTCTCAGCTCCATTCGCCAAGTAACTAATAGAACGCTATTTAAAATACCGATTTGAAGTAGATCAGTGGATAAGGTTATACCAAGGAGATTCCATGGCTGGGATCCCACCAGTGTAAGCCAGTGTGGTAAAAAGGATGACGGAGAGAAATTTTAAATACGTATGGAGAACTTTTTCTAATTGAGCTGTTAAATTGAGCTGACGCATAGCCGTCCTATGCATGTTTTAATTCTCTCGCAGTTAACGTTGCTTGAACATTGGCCGAAGGTGAATATAAATAAAAGCAAACGTTAAAGTGACGTGATATAGTGTTGTAACTTGCGATCGTAAATTCTCCCCCCCCCCCCCCGCCGCGTATAAAACTTACAGGCAAACGATCCTTGCATACTTGCATTGAAAAGAAAAATTTTAAATCAATTTCTTGTCGGCAAAATGTGAAAAATTTACGAATTATTTAGAGCTGCATCGTGTCGGGTTCTATCTGCTAGAGGATATTTTAATATTATGTGGAGCAGATTGGAATCTCGTTTTTAACAAAGTTCGTTTAAAGGAATAATCGGGACATTACTTTTAACCGTCCCGTCGAGGAAGAAAATTATTGCATTGCCACATTTAATATCTTTCAAAATTTATAACTTCGCGCCCGTGTTTACGGCACGACAATAGCGAAAAACATCTTTATAGCCGCACGTTGAGACTTGGAAGGGAAAGGCGACGAAAGACTTTCTTCCGCGGGATAGCAAAGTGACCGATAACCGATAGATTGGTACCTGAACGGCCCACTCTAGGACTGCAATTGCGCGATAAGGGGATACGTCAAACTTGGATTCAGTGTCCACTCGAATACCAGGAACCGCCGGCCGTCCAAAGACAAGGACGCGATACGACATGCACGCACTCCCACGCCCGTGTACGCGCAGGACACGACGATTGGCTATTTCCATCGATGTCCCTTTCTCCCGAGCAGCTGCACAATAAAGCCTTTCGCCCATTGCAGCGGTCGCTGATAAAGCGCGAGTCCTCGGTTGCGAAACGCGGAAAAGAAATCGTTATCGCGTCGCTCGAATTGGCGTTCGACAGAAATGTAGCGAGGATTTAAAGCGCCGCGGCGGGGATTCTGTCGCGTCAAAATCATCTGTCGCAGGGGTAGAAGTAGCGCAGGAATTCGTGAAAACGATTCTCTTTCTTTCCTCTTTGCTTGGAGTAGCGGCGAGGATGTTGCAATATGAGAATTCGACATTTTTGTTTCGACATCCGTTAACGGACGCGTTATAATCAAGGATTGTCTTGCCTGTCGAGAGAGAACTATGGCTTTAATCGTTTTGTTTTATTCCCTGGCAAAAGAGACATCCATACAAGCGGAGTTTTTTTTGGTTTTTTGTTGTTTTTTTTTTTTTTTTTTTTGTTGTTTTCTTATTATTTATTTTGTCGTCGTCGTCGTCGTTGTCGTTGTTGTTGTTATTTTTGTCTTTTATTTGTTTAATTCTTTGTTTGTTTTTTCTTATTCCCTTCATTGAAGATCCTTCATTGACAGAAATATCTGAAATCACGGAATGACGATAATACTGCGATGCATTGTCGTAATTGCGTCCGTCGCGAGGTTGTGTGCATGCAAAGTATCTTTGTGAAATTTGAAAGCAAAAGTATTTGCAGATCCATTGGAGTAAGTAGCTCAGCGTTCGCAATCGGCTACACGTTTGTTGCACAACACACCGTTTTTATTTATTATATTGGTGCAAAGCCAGAATCCTCTTATAAGATTTTTGTTACAGATTTACCCAGCATTCCTTAGCACGTAATCATTAAAAGAAATTAAAAATAAAGCTACAGTATCTTATTATTAATATCCTTTATTTTTAGAATGGTACATTAAACGAAAAATAAATAAATAAATAACTAAATAATAACAATAATTACTATTAAAATTTCGCGAGCATTTATTTAAATGCATGTAAATGGTTGATATATCAGGCAAATCGTTACATTAGTTTCAAATGTTATTTCTAATTTGAATTATTTTCATTATCCTCTGAAATTGCCTGTTGTAAATCATACTCTATAAATGTTTAGAAAGTCGAAATACATAACATGTAATTTCAATAATTTTACTTTCACGAATGATAAAAAATGGAAATACGTAAATAGTATTGAGTCGCTCAAACGTAGCGTGGATGTTATCTTAAGTAGAAATTTTCCGATATTATTACATGAGCTTTACTATCAATTTGCATACGTACTTTGCCTAATTACTTTGGACATAATAAAGTATATTCTTTCGCGATATAGTAACGCTCAAGCCTTAATTGCTTCGGTTCCCTAACATTTCCATCACTTTTATGAAAACATTGATTACGACGAGCAAAAGAATACAACTGGCTAGTTATTTTTCATGCGACCTTATACAAATTCAAATACATTATTGTCGTGTTATTAGACCAGAACATTAGTCATTAGCCCAGAACTCGTTCCATAAAAGCTCCAAACAAAATATAAATTCGCAATTAATAACGCAGCTCCACCCCATCCCATCCCATCCCTCCCAAACATCAACATTCGCTACAAACTCTTCCCGAACATTTCCCGAATTCATGTGCCGCCGACATTCGTTCGATACGCACGATTTGGAGCGGCTAAGTATGCTTTTTAAAAAAACAACAATTCCGATGTTCGTTCTCCACCCCCCCCCCCCCCCCCCCCCCCCCCCCCCCCCCCCCCCCCCCCCAAGGGGGGACGTTTTCTTT
>NW_011948419.1:3747535-3755539 GCF_000503995.2 Ceratosolen solmsi marchali | reverse complement strand
GTTCGGTAAAACGACGTGTAGGGCAATATAAAGCGAGAGAGTCGTTTCGAGAAATAAAAGAACGGGAAAAGAAGAAGACGAAAAAGAAGCGCTCGCGTTGTATTGCCGCTCATTAGCTAAACGGCGAATGCTCGTAAACACATAACCTCACTCTTCGAGGGCCATCACTTTCCCGTGTGCTCGCTCACACGAGCGCGACAATTTTTTCAAGTTCACGGTGACAGACGCCCCGGCGTTCCCGTCCACGTAAATTATTTTTTCCCACTTGTGTGAAAAGCCGGCATTTCATGGCTTAGTGTCGCAATCTTGTCATCTCAGGATGGGAAACGCGAGCCGTGGAAGGTGACGGCGCAACATCCATGTGGGAGGTATTATTGTGCGTTCAGGCCACGCGATACGAGCGCGAAAGAGACAGAAATAATAAAATACGGCCTTGGGCGTGTTGTGGCTTCGATTTGTACTTATTGTGATACGAGTTTATTTAAGTGCGTACATTCACTCGGCGAGTCAAGCGGCTGTTTTCTGTTTTCGAGCCACGGCTAAGATTATTTTGCGGAAAAACCGATGCCTCGTTATACGATTCTCCGTTCTACGATTATTGAAATGCTCGGGAGCTTCACAAAGCATACCGTCGTTGCTTATCCTTAATCTTCCATACGGAATTCATTGCGCGACTAATCGACCGACAATCGGCAATCGATTTTAAACAATCTTAAGCGCCTAAGACAATCCAGTTTTACCAGTGATTCACTACCCGCAGCATTCGACAGGATCATCAACGGCTACACGCGTTCTTCAAATATTTCAGATGATTTCTTACAAGCTCGTTAAAAATGGATTATTTCAGAGAAGTCGCGTTACTAGCTTTACAATTAATGCCGATGAATTCGCAGGAATTGCATCGATTGCGCTGCGTGAAAACATTTATTAACAAATTACAATAAAATATTTAAATATTAAATTTTAATGTCACAAGCATAGTGACATATCATCATAAAATTACGATATTAATAACTTTCTACTTGTATTATGCAATATTATATTTATTTCAGTCATTTAATTTCTGTTGGTTTATCAGATAAATAATTATATGTCCTATCGTATCCATTCAATACATTAGATTTTTTTTTCCTTTTTCTTGCTATTTATTATAATCGATTTTTTCGCTTATTGTATTTTTCCGAATTCTTTATCCTGATCCATAAAGCATTATTGATCCGTTACGATCTGTTGCAAAAACAGGTTCATTATGTCTTCAAAACAAAAAATAAAAAAAAGTAAATAAATAAATAATAATTTCAAGGAAAAAATAGAGAAGAATATTGTTAAACATTCCGATAATCTAAAAATATTCCCCTTAGTAATCAAGGAGATATTTGAAAAAAAATGTGGAATAATTCATCTGAAAGTAAATGTTGATACATTAGCATGCATATTTGGAATAAATTATTTTACTTAACAAGCTAATGAAATTAATCGATTATCTTAAGATGGTGAATAACATTTTTACATTTTTATACCTTTAATATTAATTGTTTCAAAATAGTTTTCATTCTACGAGATAGAGACATCTTAGTCGGTTGGTTACCGCATACCTAACTCGACACATTCTGCTCTTCCCTACGGGCTCTTCCATTTCACAATCCTCACGTCATTATATCATTAATTTTCATTGATAAATGCAAGAAAATGTGGAATCCATTGGACGCGCAAATTTAATCTAAAAATCGATAGATTACGTCAGTCGGATTAATGAATTACGAAATCGAGCGCGTGATAATATAGAGAATATTTTTCTCGGTATATATTTATATATTCTCGCATTTAATTTTCACCGATTTTCTCGATGACTTAGTACACGTTCCAGAATTTCAAAATGATTAATCATTTACAAGTCGCTTATAAATAACTTTTTTCGGCACCAGTTTTCATAACTTTCCATGAAAATTATTATTAAATACGTAATTTATAATCGACGTACAATTAACGTTCTAAGTGTCATAGTGTAGAAAATTGTTGAAAGTCCATTTCAATGGTCGATTCCACGATCTTTACATCTGTTGCACATGTATAATGATTAAAAAGTACGCATTGGTCTGGAAATAAAAGAGACTTAATGCATCATTTATCCATCAATTTAACCGCTATAACTGTTCGCGTAACGACCTATCGATATCGTCACTCGCCTAAATAAAGTCATGGCTTATAATATTCGTAGAAAAATATGCGTTGCACGGTACTTGGAAAGCTACGCAAGAATAAAGAGTTTTGAAAAAAAGAAGCGAATTGATTTTAAATCGTTAATACAATCGAGGAATACTTGCGAAAGTTTACAGATTGCGCACGCTCTCAGGATGATTATCTTGCTTCCGTTTTTCACAATGACCTCGGTTGATGAGTGGCGCCGACGACTGAAGTACCTTTTTTAATCCTCGATGACTACACCCCACCTCCCCTCCCCCTCCCCAACCCCATACCCATCCCCATCCATATACCCCCTCATCCTCTCCCACCACCCTCTTCTCCTCATCGTCCTCCTCTGCCCTCATCTGCCCTCGCCCCGCACCCCAAACTCACTCTTTCGCTAGTGGCACACAGTCGATCCAGAGCCGGTGCAAGGCTGTGCCTGTGCCGAGTAAAGCGGCCCCAACCAAACGGCACAAAAAATCCGCTCGGAAACTTTGATTCGTCATTAAGAATGAAGGAACGCGAAGGAGCCTCTAGTCGTTTCGACAAAGATATTGGGGCATCGGGGAGAGGCGAGGGATCGCGCTGTTGTGAAAATTAAAAAGTAGAGCGTCAAGACATCGCGACGAAGAGCGATAATCGTCTCGATCTCCTTCTCCCCGCCCTCCCGGCTGACCGCTTTGCCCCCAGCCCTGTCCACCCTCCTCCGGATGTTGGCGCGCAAGGTTATGCGCTTCGTCGTCCCTTTCATTGCGCGGGCAAAAAAAAAAACACAAATAAGAAAAGACGACGAGGTGGGGCACAACCGGCTTTTAAAATTGTTCCGTCGTGAAATTCCATCGAAGGCCCACGGGTTTTCAAAGCCTCCCGCTTTTTTATCCCGAGCTTTCGTCCTTTTCCGCGTTACGTCCGCCCCTCCCCTCCCCCATCTCATTGGCTTTTGAGTAGTCGCATGCGTCGCACGGCGAACAATCCACCTCTTGCTCAACATTGCTACGTTGTCGCACATTGGTACGCCCCTGGCCGTGCTATTCGAAATTTCCCGACAAAATGAATAATGCACGAGGTTATCAGGCGGACACTCCCTCGGTGAAGAAGACGACTCGACTCGAAGAAGAGCCGCGGAAACATCGATGCTACGATTATTTGAATAGATGCTCGGCGAAGTAGGAGGAAGTGGAGTTGGCGCGCACGCGACTTTGCTCTTTACGAGCCGGGGTTTCCTCCCGGGACTCGTCCACGATTTTAAATAACGATCGCGCGCCTTTGATATAAAAGGGAAAGCTTTGTCTTGGCGCTCGCCTCGCTGCCGCCTTGTGTTTTTCAATCTTTATTATCATCATCATTATTGTTATTATTATCATCGTTATTTTTGTTATTATCATCATCATCATCGTCGTCGTCGTCGTCGTCGTCGTCGTCGTCGTCGTCGTCGTCGTCGTCGTCGTTGTTGTTATTATTGTTGTTATTATTATCCTCCGGCTCGGAATGCCTTTGAAAGTGAATCCGCTGCGTAGGCATTCGACGGCGAATAAGTGAAGCGGTATTCCTCCTAAGTTCTTTAAAGGAATACGCGTATATTTTTAGATGCGAGGCGTTTTCTCGTGTATTTATTGGCCGGACATGTACTTTACATCCGTAAGCTCATTCTTGCGCGCGATCTTTACCGCGATTAAAATGTTAAACACGATATTAGTAATGACGTAGGTATTTTTATTTAATTCGAACGCGCATTCAATGGAATTTAGCAATATTTTTTTACGAAGGCTTTTACCGAAAATGCGTTGATTTTATTCTG
Organism: Ceratosolen solmsi marchali; assembly: GCF_000503995.2. Lineage (NCBI taxonomy): Eukaryota > Metazoa > Arthropoda > Insecta > Hymenoptera > Agaonidae > Ceratosolen > Ceratosolen solmsi. The sequence goes on along the minus strand of NW_011948419.1, from coordinate 3,751,554 downwards.
ATTCGTCATTCTTCTTCGTTGCAATTATAGAATTAATGAAATGGACTTACTTTGTCAGCGTTACATCTAACATCATTATCCTCGTAAACTTTAAATGTCCATACGTAAGACTTTCTAAGCTAGAGAACCAAACAAATTATATTCGATAAATTTGCATCTGACAATATTATATATTTATATATTTTTTTGGTCTTTTAAGCATGAATTGCGCGTGTCTATAGAATTTTATAAAATTTATAGCAAACGATTGAAAATATATTTATCAAATCTATTCGTTTTTTTTTATTTTTTGGAAAACATATTCTTATAACTTATATTAACCTATATATATATATATATATAGTAAATCTGTTGAAATTTACTAGAAAGCAAAAAGATGGTTAACAGAGTTAAGAACTTTACATAATACTCTATGTCATAGAAACAGTCATATTTACACATATTGTAAATTAAAAGAATGTTAATTATATTACTTATCATGTTTTAAAAATATATAAAATAATAATGAAAAATAGAACGATATAAATAATTGGGTAAAAATTTATTTTCGCAAAAAGACTTCTAAATCTCATTAAACCCTAATATTGAAAAAATATTATGACGAATTGGTCAATTGGCCAGCAATTTCCTTTAGAATAATCATCATCGGATTGTGAATATTGTTAAGAAGTATGAAAGATTATACTTTTTTAAATTTATTACCTATAATCAATGAGCTTTATTACACTTTATTAAAATCGTAATTTCTAACAATTATATAATAGTCTTTCTTTCGGAACGAACTTAAATAGTTTCCTTAATTTAATATACATTAAATATATTTGGAAAATTTCATTTTTATATCTTAAAATCTTAAAATGCTTGCAATATATTATTCTGACATTACTTTATATTAAATAAATTATTTACCGTTTTCTTAATTATCTGATGATCTTATATTGACTACACTACGAGATATTTCTTAATGTAATTGAAAAAAAATAAAAAAATAAAAAAAAATAAAAAAAACAATGATGTTTCATGTAAATTATTTTATGAAAACGTATTTGAATTAATATTTCTGATATCCATTCTATCCGATAATAAATATTAATGAAATGAAAACTTTTCTTTTATTCATAATGTATATAATTACACTTTGTATATCTCAAGACAATACACGTGTATTTAAATTTGTACGGATGTTCGAGAGCCCATATATTCTTAGGCAGCGTGTTAAGAAATTTCCAGGCTTGCCGTAACCTTTTAACAATCCTTTAATCAGTTTTCAATTAACTTTACATATATTTGAGGCCACTGGAAAGTATGACGTTTTTCTTTCAAATGATTATATCATTGCAGCGAGGCTCGTTTTAGTTCTCGCGTGTAAAACCACATTGTAAGACTATCGACGCATTAGTCGAATTCTCTCGAAGAATTAAAAATTTTAAAAAAAGGAAAAAAAAGTGCTCATGTTGCTCCCTAAAAAATGGCGATAAATTAAAAAAGGTACACGCCAGCTGCTTTCAAAACAACATCCTATAAACATTGGGCAAAAAACGCGAAACTCGCACGTATGTCACATTATATACGGATTCTTAAATCTCAATTATTCCCTACATGGGGTATGTATGACCTTCGTTAGAGGCAAGACACAAAGGAAAAACAGTTCGTGCACGATATATTTTACTGGCCGTAGACCACATTGGCGTTACTTAAAATAATGACCTATAAGTTACGCCAAGCTACCATAAAACTCTTTACTATACATGCGTCCTTTAGTAAATTATATATACATAAGCCGATGGGCCTTATTTGCCCTTACACATAAATAGCTAAACCGCGTAAAAAACGGGCAACCCTGTCATGCTCTAGGCTGCTGAATAATTTATTTTAAAAAATTATAATAAACGAGAAAAAGTGTAATAAGTATCGTAGAGTAATGAATACCTCAAGCATACCAAGAGTTCACTGTGTAATGTTAAATTACGATGCGCTTATTTTTCCTTAGTAAAAAAGCCTTTGTACCCGAGTCTTAAATATCTGATAAGCCAAGTAAGCTAGGCATTAAATCATCGAAAGATCGATTAATTATAATAATTTGAAAATTTTATTCGAGCGATTAGAGAGTAGTTATATGGAAAAGATTTTAAACAAATTTTAAAGATATGTTTTGCTTGGATCGAAATTAAGGTCATTGAACAAACAAGATGAACACTCAGAAGTTTTAACTTAATAAGTGTCGCGATGTCATTGTATTAAAGGGAATTCCCATTTTATGTTAATATTGATAAGGTCGATTTAGCGATTTAGCGCACTCTACGACATTTATTACTAGAACTTTTTAATTAAGAAGCTTTTCAATTTATTAATATTGAATTGATTATATAATTCATTTAAATCAATATAAGATTTTCACAGAGAAAGTTTTTTCCCAAATGAAAATCTTTTTTTTTTTTTTTTTTTTTTTACGTATATGCAACATTTGAAACACATTCATGCAAATTAAAATATATTTAATTCATTAAATTTAATAATCTGTTATGTTCATTCAATCTTAATAACCGTTATTTACTACAACAACGCATATTATAATTATATAACATGTTGGGATAATAATATATTTAATAATAGGATATTATAAACATTATAATTAAATTGTTAACATGAAAGGGCAATTATATTTATCGAATAATTAAACGTAAATAATGTATGTTCAGTTGAATTAGTTAAACAAAGTTATTATTTATTAAATTGAAATGTCAATGATTCCCATTAAAGTCACACGGAATGCGATTCAAGAAGTTTTTCATCATCCAAATTGTGAGCATCTCATAACAATAAATTACAGTTAACAACTACCAATGCTCGATTCAAACAAAGCAACAACCACGATTCTAAAGCATAAGATTCATTGGACGCGAAAGTAATGTCTCTTCTCGGTAAATACGCATCGAAAGCAAAATCGAGTAACTCGCAATAAAATTTCTGGCCTTTATGAAAAACGTAAAGGAAAAAAGAAAACAAAAAGAGGCAAACAGTTAAAGCGTTTTACGGGCGCATTAACGCAACACCCTAGAAAAATATAAAAAACAATTAAGTAGCGACGAATCAGCCAATATGTCAAGCGACGTCTGTTGTATAACATATATGAGTCGGCGGGGTAAGGGGCGGAAAATGCCCCCGTGATCCTCGCGGTCGTAAATTGCTGCGAGGAAGGGCGGCCCCCACGCCCACGACCAGGGTGAACGAGCCGCGGGAATCCGTAGGTGATGACCTCAGCGACGCGGGACCAATGCCCTTATGAGCGCACGCGAATTCCCCGCTCGTTTTGCATTCCAGGCGAGCGTACGTCGAGGGTGTTGCCGAGATCGTAAACGGGGATGCCCGTGCGCATTTACGAGCCTTTCCCTTTGACGGATTTGCCATTGTTTTGGAAATGCCGATTGCTTCGGAGAAGAGCAGCTTAGGTTTAATGCTCTTTTCGTTTTAATAATTTTGAAACCAGTTCGTAATTCCCGTGGCTGAATAGTCTTCGATGTTAACCAGAAATTTAAATGGCCACATCAGGGCGATTGCGCGATGCCCCTTAAAAAAATTAAATATGGGAGTAACATATGCTGTTTTCCCAGCTGTATTCGCCAGCCCGATCCATTGACTTTATCGGTGTTTCGTTGGATTCTCTCCCCGCCCCCACCCCCCTCCCGACACAACCCCACCCCCGGCCCCACCCCCTCACTACCCTCCACCATCGCATCCGACCTCACATCATACCGTCGCCCCACGGGCTATAGCCCCGGTATGAGCAAACCAATAAGAATTGACTCACGGGCAACTAAATATAAAAACAAACAGCGCTTATATTATAAATTCTTTGAGCTTGTCAAGTCGATATGCTTACAAAGATGTAAGAAGAATTCAAGCGTTATTTATGATTTTTCCATTACTTAAGTAAGTAAATAAGTGTATTCGGAATCAATTATTTTTCAATAAAGATGCATTGTTATCTAAATATAATTAATTAAATTCATCCTCAAAAC
>NW_011948419.1:3679275-3747525 GCF_000503995.2 Ceratosolen solmsi marchali | reverse complement strand
CATTCGATTCCCTCTTAAATCTTTCCTTAATATTAAACTATCAATACTTATGCAATCAATATTATCATATGTAATTTTTCTCTACCAAACTTCATAATGTGCCGATGCACGTAGCTAATTTTGCTAATATTTTCAGCGTCGTTCAAAAATTTCTCAACTTTGTTTGTGGTATTTAAGAAATTTAATTTACTAACCACTCGATAAATCAAAGTCATTTTCCTTTTAGAAAATAAGCTTATATGAAGATTACATGCTTTTAAAACATTAAGACAATAACCCGATTAAAGTACAACGGAGTATAAATATTACTTTTATTAAACGAGCTAAAAAAGTTGTTTCTTATTTTTTCCTTCGACGTTTAAAAAATTAAGTCTACATATATATATATATATATATATATATATATATATATATATATATATAGCGCTATTGAGAAATTCGAATCGTTCGTAATCCTTACGACTGATTTCTTCGCATAGCCGCGCTAATAATGAGAATGAGCGGCGAAAAAGTCGAGGAAGAGTTATCATCTCGCATTTCTTGCGTTTCGCTCCACTTACGCCTACGATCATTACACGAATATCTGAAGAATGAGTACTCCCATGATTTCACGAACGAAGGGAATTTCCTTTGATATTTTCTTGCGTAAGCGTGTACAATTTTCGCAATATGAACTTGAGTGCGTGATACACGGCGACACGTCATGTCGTTTCGCTTTTGAATATATTTTGTAAAAATTAGTTCGACATGTTATTAGATACAAAGCTATACTTTTAAGAGCCATTTAATTAACCCTTTAGCTCTTTTATATAGCTCAATTCAATAACTAAGCTTTGATCAATATATTTTATAGCATCTTTTTATAATTAAGTAACGACTTTATATCGGTGAATTTAGTTTCGAAACTAAGACTTACGAAATATTTGAAAAACCTCGTAAATAATTTTTTTTGTTTTAACATCACCAACTACATTTTCAGTGATTATCATTATTTAAGCTTCAACCTTAGTATTTTATAATAATTTTTTAATTTGTGTATTTATATAACATTTATTAATGATCTACGAACTATTGTAAATAAAATTTTTCAAATATTTTAATAAGCGCTCAAGACATGTACACGAATAATATATTCATGTATTTATCTTAGATAATTTAAAGTATTTTCAAATCTTAAAGAGTCGTAAAACGGATAATCCTCTAATTAGAATAAACCTATTTACCTACTATAACAAATTACAAAATTGATTATCAACATTAGTTTAAGGTACAAAAGAATAAAGTAGAATAAAAGTCAAAGAATACAAAATATAAATTAAACATTCGATGAATATAATAATTAAGTAAATTTTATTTCTTCTGTTTTGTTAATCTGTGTTATTAATTAATAGTTTAAGTAATAGTAAGAGAAGACTGATAAGAAATAAAGAGGGAGGTAGATATATATATATATATATATATATATATAAATAAATTGCTTAATAGTAATTCAAATAAAACGCGAAACTACGAATATGATTCATGAAACTATGATTCATGCTATTCCATACTCAGTGGTTCCGTATACATTATAAATTGTATCCTTCTCGATGTTATTAACCTCAAAATGTAAAAATTTCAAAATCCCTGCCACGTAGTCCGAGTCTTAATAACCAAACCCTAAATATAGCCACAAAAGATCAAGGAATTGTATGGTTATCTTTACCTCTGTAAATAATAATAAAAGCAACACAGCAGCTTACATTTTGCATATATTAAATCGAACGCCAAAATGGAAATGGTTATGGTATTCTTAAATAAAAAACAAAAACAAAAACAAAAACAAAACAAAAAAAAAACTATTGGCCACCTTAGCACATTTTTATGACAAGTAAGACTGCAATAAGAAAAAAGAATGGTAATATGGAATGGTATATTTAAAGTAGCTAAGCGAGAAAGTATTATGGAAACGCGATCATCATATATTTGAACCGAACATTAAAAAGTCTTACTTACTTTTATGCTTAACGGCAACTAATTATCAATTCTCAATTATATACAATTAGCTTCAAAAATAACTTGAAATATTTCAAAGGAGTTTTAATAGGATATTATTAGATATCAAAATATCAAATTAAGGGTATTTTCACTATCATTAGCATTATGATTATGATAGCGTACCATAGATTACAGAAGTTGATAGGAAATTATCTACATTTTACATCAATTATCTTTATATATTAATAATCGCAATAGATTAACTTGCATTCGTTGAATTTTCCGATAAAACCATGCGATTTTCTAACTGAATTGCCCTATCGTACTTTTTAGAGCTTTCATTTATTTTTCCATCGAGCAAGCGAATCTGGCTAACTTATTGATCAATGTTAGTATCGATTGTATTTATCATATATAAATTGAATATTCCCTCGTAATATTTTATACAAAAATACGCTGTAGCTATTTATAAAAATCATAATCACAACCCAAGCATTGGATAATTATTTAATTATCATTTACTAAGATTGCGCGGGCGTATTGATCGGAGTGGTCAATGGTCATTAGAAACTTTCAACTTTCAACCTCGACCATATCGAGCGACATTTACGTCCTCGATGTGTTTTCCTCGATGTCGCTCCTTACTTCTTCGCCATTTTAAACGAAATAACCCGAACGCGCACCAAGAGCTTGATAATCAAGCTCCCTAATTCTCGAGCGCACTTCCCTCCGGTGAGCCTCCTCGCGCTCGTCGAAAGCTCGGTTCGGGCATTGTCGAACCAACGCCTATCTCGCGCGGCCTTGACTCCGGTCCCGAGCGAAATTGACCTGCGGCTCTCGCCCAGTAAATCCTGGCTCGTAACGCTCGCAGACGCAAAGGAAAGGGAAAAAACGAGTGCGACGGCGCGAGGGCGGCAACCGGCGACGACTGGACGTCCTTGCGGCGTTATCCGCGCTGGGCGACACGCGCTCCTTTCACTTTCCGGCGGGCGGGCGGGCAGGGGGCGGAGGGCGGGAGTCCAGGAACCCGTAGCCCCGGATCTATGGCTCGCCGCCCGAACAAAAGACAACACCTCCTCCTCGTTCTCTTCTTTGCATCGGCTTTTTTGCGGCCGCCTTTCTTTTTCCCTCACCCCGGTAGTTCGCCTTGCGCTCTTATCGCTCTCTTTGGTTCCCTGGCGACGTGCGGCCTGACTTTTTACTCCGACCGTCGGTTTACCCGCCCTCTTCACGTACGTCAAAAGCACCTAGCCCCACCCCTCTCACAAGCTCATCACTCAACAGGGTCCTCGATTTCCCTTAAAGCTCGCGGGCCTCTCTATCTTCTATCGCGACTCAACCGACCGCTCATTACAATACTCGGCTCAGCTTTTTCGCTACAATTGTTCGGTAGCAGCCGCTTAGCATTCTGCCCACGCGCACTCGCGCATTGTCCCGTGAAATCAAGAATTCAAGATCCGCGCAATAAATCGCGACTCGCGCTAAATTCCCCTTCATCGAAATTAATGCGGCGTTTTCGATCGCTCCGCCATTCGCCCTCCCCCTCCCACCCACCCAATACCACTTACCCCTCGCCCATTGCCCCTACGTCGTCGGCACCCCACCCCCACCCCTCGCCATCGCCGTCGCGACAGGCCAAGTCTTTCACTTTTTCCCGTGTACACGGGAGGAGAGGGACACTGTCTTGACCGTCGACGGGCAAACCTATAGTCGAGCCAAGTGAGTGCGCGACTACTCTAGTCCGCGTCAGCGGCACCGTGTACCACCTTTTTCTCTCATATCCACGAATCTCTTGTCGTCGGGAGCTTTTGCCAGATGTCCGAATGCGCGATTTTGCTTATTGTTCCTCGCTCCTTTGTTCCGTCAGATAAAAGACCTTGTTCTACTTAGCTATTCTAATGGTAATTTTTTGTTTATAGTGAAATGTGGTAGTGACGTTGGGGAGTGATGTGCATGAAAAATACTCGTACTTGTACTTGGATCGGAGCGTCTTAGTTATTTTGAGGTAAGAGTCGGCAGTGGCTATTGCCGAACTTTGGTTCAGCGCTTAGTGACCGCGAACGAGGTATGACTGAACAATTCGGAACCGGATGCTGGCTGCCGTATAATGCTATACAAAGTCCCTCGAATTCTTGAATTAGCTTCTACGGTCACGGAGGTGGAGCCGTTTAAAAGCAATGCCGTATGGTATTATATTATCAAAACGTTACTTCGAATAACTAATTAAGAATCCATAATGCAATGCTTTTAACAAGTGTTTTCGTAAAAATAATGCAGCGAAGGAGATAAATATTTTTATATTAAAATATGTGGAAGTGGAAATTTACGATTACTTAGGGCAAAATTTTTAAAAAAAAAAAACCTTCTGTTTTTAATATTCAGTTTTTTCAATATACGAACAAAAATAACTTCCGCGTGTTAATTAAACAGCCAAGAAAATGAAATTCCATTATCAATTTAAATAATTCAAATAATTAATTTTTTAAAGCGTAATTCGATGCGTGGGCGATAAAAAGAGAATATTATATTTTGTGTATGAATGACACATTACAAGTAAATTTTATTCTACGCGGAATAGCATTATATATTTGCGATCGAAATATTGTTTTTGCTTTCAAAATCTTCGTTATGGTATAAAAAAATTTTTTCTTTACAATCAGGTTTTCTCCAACGATTTCCAAGTATTTAAAAAAAATTTCATCCCACCCCTTGACATTTTAATTTGGCATAACTAAGAATTAAAGAGTATTAAATGTGCGTATAAAAATATTTTAGTTTTAACAGGGAATGTATTCCAAAGTTTCAAAAGTAATCTGGAATTTTTCCAATTTACATATCTTGTTGCGCAATTACTAATGTAACTTAAAGTTAAAAGTCAAGAATGAAAAACTGAATGACTCGGGGCTCGATAATTACTATCAAAACTTAAATCCCATGTAATTACTGTCATTCCTGAAAAAATATCTGTACTTCATTTTACGAAATAATGCAATTCAAGTCTTTATTTGGTACGAACTCTTTAATGTCTTAACTTAAATAATCAATTGTTTTAAACAATATATCGCTGTTTAGAACCATATCAAAAATCAAGAAAAAAAGTTTCGTTTATAATTAATGATATTTCTAATAATAATAATAATACAAATAATAACAACAACAACAACAACAACAACAACAATAATAATAATAATAATAATTAGCTAGAAGTTATAAACTTATGCCTTTCCTACTAATTTTATCTTGTCTATTAGTTTAATGATGAAAATGCCACATTAACTGAAATCTGTACATATTTAAATTAACCTAATATTGTTCTACATGCATTCTGTATATTCATATAGAATATTTTTTAATGCTATTAGAAAGTTATTGTAATTTTTTAACAATTAGATATCTAATTTAATCAAGATAAAACCATATAATTAGCTAATCCATAATTTCAGAGAACTCGATCTTCAAAAACAAATACACATGATAAACAACAGCATTGCCGTCTCTAATTGAACATTAAAAGTAATATAATGAGATAAATTATAATTTTACAGTTACATAAGAAATGTTATTATCTAAATATATATTATCTAAATTATAATTTTTTCGAGCACTTATTAAATGAAGTCTTTATCGTTATTACTTCGTATACAAAAAAAATGTTTCCTAAACAACATAAAAACAGTTGAGCCGCAATTATAATGCAGTTCAATATTCTTCCTATTCGATACTTTTAATTCAGTGCATAAGATAATGAAGCTTAGAGTCAAAGAAATAGAAAAGCATTAAATAATAATAATTTTATACAAATTAATAAGATATATATTGTAAATGTAAGAATAAACGAGAGAAAATTTGAAAAAAAAAATAATAATAACATAAAACTAAGTATAAATAGAAACAAACCATTAATATGATTACACGATCAAAAATTATGTTTTGTTAATTAATTCGAAATATTTGCGTCTTATCAAGGGAACGCGAAAACTTCCATCAACCATAAATTGCTTTCTTCCCAAATAAAGTATTGCAAAGAATTTCCGAACAATTACAACAGTGTATTGGTGTTGTTTCGACAACTGCTGTTGCAGAGCAGCATTATTGAAATACTAAGATCTAAAAAAATAATTACTCTATTCTATTATTGCACATAAGTCGTTATTTTTACAGTGATTTATAACAAACAAATAAACAAAAAACAAAAAAAAAAACAAAAAAAAAATGACATTTTCTTCCTGAATGTAGGCTTCTTTGGATTTCGTCAATAGAACTGATTTACATGTAATGCAGGAGGTCGTGGAATTAGAGAGGAGATATGGCGAATATGACGGGTGTAGGTAGGGGGAATTTGGAGGGGTAGGGGAGGCAGCAATTGGACCGAAACGTTAAGATGTTGCGCTATTAGAACGTTACGCAAGGAGGAGCATCGCGGCGTTATAGCGGAATTGCAGATTGCACGATGAGCTACTTCTCTTGCTCTATCTCCCTATTTCTCCTGTCTATCTATTAGGCACTGTACGCCTCTGTCTCCCTCGCACATTCCGTATACGTAAGCGCTTCTCTTCGCGAGACCTAGTAACACATTGGTACGGTACGTGTACCTATCGAAGTGCTCATTGTCTTTAAAACAACTGACCGATTATACGAGTGATTGACTCCTTTGTGTCTGCATTCAACGCTCCATCCCCACTCGACTTTTTCTCACATTTTATATTTACTTTTCAAGCCGAGGGATGAACATAAATTTCGAAATATTTTATAAACTTGCGTGCTGCCCCTTTGATTATAAATTTTTTACAAATTAATAGAGTTTATTAATCGAAATACAAGAGCATGCGTTTATACTACTTTATTGGTCTAAAAAGACTCCGTTTTTACTCCATTATTATCTGTATTTGTGAATTCTTTTTAATAAAAAATGATAATTTGCTTAAAATACCTTGTCTACGTTAATATTTTTAATACAAATAGTTAAGCTATTTATCTGTCGATTAATCTGCTTTGAATAACGTAGAACATCAAACATCAAAGATAGATATTTAATTTTGCGTTACTACTTAATTGTTGAAATTTTGGTTCACGTATTTATTGGAATATTTCTTAATTAATTTAGACACAAATATCTTCTGTCTCTTTCAGTTTTATAAACCTTATGTAAGTATTAAATTTCTCGAATAATGATTGATTAAATCCAATTGATTAATTTCCATTTCATTATATGGAAATGTAATGATTATTTTAGAACATATAGAGACTTTTCTTTATAATTTTATTCGTCTTCTGATTAACAAAGTTGCATTTTGATTATTTTATTATTTTATTTAGTATTTAAAGTAAACAGTAATTTACCACTAGATACAATAAAAATTATAATGATGAATTTAATGAATAAATATATGCGAATCAGAAAATCGACTTTCAAAATGATTTTCAAAAGCTAATTCGAAATATTAAAGAATTCGAAAAAGCTGAAAGTTGCATACAAACGAATTTTCTTACATATAAACTTTATCTACAGTATTTAAATGTTGGAAATATTTTAAATTTATATACTGTTTTCTCAAAATTAATTTCTACGACTATATGTATATTTTCAAAGTTTAAATGCATAAGAAATAGTGTCAGTATTACATAATATTTTATTAGAAGAAATATAAAAATAACGATTTATTATAAAAACAAAAAAAAAAAACAAGAAACTTTAAACTTTTTATGGTTTTATTTGATAGTGAAATTTATGGTATTATTTATTTTGTGATATAACAGAATTTTACAATAAATTGAATTGCACATAAATAGAATGTGAAAAAATAATAAAAAAATTAAATTAAATAATAAAATGAAACAAAATATAGGAAAAAATATTTTAAAGTAGTACAATGTACAAAAAAAACGATGTAAATTACTTTTAAAATATTAAATATGTTTTAAACCTAATGAGGTATTAAAAATATTCGATTTGAAATTACTAAATTTTTTTCGTCTTGGAACCTTTTACATTAATTTCATCAAAATTTTAACTATTTAAGTATTTACTTATTACAAATCATAAGTACAGGCGCCAAGAAATAATTTATAGAATCAAATTTTATATTAATTTTTCATATATATACATATATTTATATGATAAAATATTTTATATTATTCATATTTTATGTTACTTAATATTAAATGTTAAGTTACACAATACAATTGGAATAACAAGATGATAACACTTTTTGTCATACTTACGTTCCACTGTAGTATATGAGCGGAAATATTAATAAATTATAATTTATTATATATATATATATATATATATATATATATTTTTTTTTTACATAAATAAAAATATTACACAATTTTTTAATTATAATTTAGAATTCGTGTAACTCCATTCAATTAAAATGATCTAAGATGTTGTCGTAATACGATACACAAATTTCCCACGATATTTTTTAAATTAAATTTTCTTCATATTGAGCCTCATATTCTTAAATAAGGAGATATAAAAATCGTAATATAAGAAGACATGTTATAAAGATAAAAATTAATTTTTGCTTCCTTTTTTGTGTATTATTCATTATATATACATTATAATAATATAATATAAAAATATAATAATAATAAATAAAAGTTGTATAACTTTAATGTTGTAAGAAGAATTAATTATAAATTCGAAGTAAAACTCATTACGCGTATAACAACCATGCAGTAATTGTAGATCCAATTCGGTAAAATTAAAGAACAAACTTTAAAAATTGATGTAATTAGATAATGAAATTTAATAATATAAATAGTGATGATAAGAGAGATAATAAAAATTCGTTATAATAATAGTAATGATTGTTATAGTGATTAAATTGCATATGAATTAAAAAAATAAGAAATATATATATGTCCTTTCGAAACTTCGACAACTTATCGAAAGCAATCAAGATTTCACAAAGCTACTAGCAAAGAAAAATAAAGAATAACTAATTTTATTTGCCCGGTCTTAGAGAAAATCTACTATATATTACATTGAGTAATTGTAAACAAATAGTATATGCCTTGATTGCGCAAAATCAGCCGATATCTCCGATACAGGAGATTGAACAAACAAAATTATTACGGACTAAAACGATCTGTTTGACTATTGAATTCTCGTTATGTAAAAATAAATTCATATCTAATTACATTTTCCTCGATCATCTATGAAATCCCATATATTTGATTAACCATAGCTAGTAATTTAATCGAGTTTGGGGCAATTTTAGCAATCATAATAAACTGTTGTCTCGTTCTTCTAATATCATTCGTATTTCCCTTCCTTCAATACACCATAATAAAGGTTACTTTTATCCTAGATTATTTTATATACTAGACAATCTCTATGAAATTTCGAAGATTTCTTTATGAAAAATATTTCCTAAGTAATAAAACAGCATAAATAGGACTCTTCGATCAATTAAAACCACTTGCCTAGTAAACGTGAAAAAGATACGAAAAAGAATCAAAACAAACTGAAAAAGAAAAAAAGAAAGAAAAAAACACTTGGGCATTATGGCCATAAGTATTAGAAACTATAATCAAGCGTCCCGTCTCCGACGAGTCTTGATCTCACTTAATAAGCATGTAGAAATGGAAAAATTTTTCGCGAATTGTACAAAACAGCAGCGCTAACGTCGATTTCCGCTTGTGTAATTCCAGCTGGTGAAAAGTAAGAATGTCGAAAGGCCATCTACAGCAACAGAATGGTTCGGTGCCTGGTGGAGGTGGCGTTGACGGCGGCGGTGGCGCCGGTGCTGGCGGAGGCGGCGGCGGAGGTGGTCCGGATGATTTTTCGGACGACGAAAGTACACCTCTCACTCAAGATTACGGTGGCAGGTAATGCATTTATTGTTTGGTTTTTGTCTCCTTCTTCTTTCTTCTTCAATTTCTTCCTTTAATCGTAGCGCGTTTTTCGAACATATACAACGGGATACGTTATCGAGGTTTTCCCATGAGGCTTTAGGCTTAATTATTACATTATCCGTAGATCTTATGGTGATAAGGTTCACTCATAGTGGTCAGCTATTACTTATCACGTGCAAAGATTTTTACTTTTGAATATGAAGTAATTTTTAATATTAAATTTACGTCTCATTCCTTTTGATATATGATAGCGTGAAAATTTATTTGTACAGCATACAGAAGAAACTCAAATGCTCTAAGCGTGTCTTAATTTATGTACCAACCGGTTCAAGGACAATCATACATTCTAGTTTTTCATGTATTTAAATAAAATATAAGTATGAAATAGTCTTGCCTTTCTTCTCTTTTTTATCAAGATTTTTTTTTTTTTATTTTTGTCAAAAAATGTTAATTATTATAACGGACTCTTGTTTGATCTTGTCTAATCTTCGAATAAATATCGTATAGTTTAGAATTTATTGACAAGTAAATGTAAATTTACGTTCCTTCAGCGATGTAAAAAAAAAATGAAAATACGCATTAAGTACTGAACATCTTATTAATTTGTTCTTTAAATAATTAATCTCATAAAAAATAGCCAGAGAACTGTCGTCGAAACGAAAGGATGGGACGTGTTTCGAGATCCACCACCCAAGATTGATTCGGGATCAATGGCTAATCAACGCTGCCTCGACATCACAGTTCAGATAACAAAAGCAGTTGTCTATCTTCTAGTCTTCATCATAGTACTCGGCAGCGGTGTGATCGCCAAGGGGACGATCCTCTTCATGACCTCGCAGCTCAAGGCCGGCCGTTCAATCGTATACTGCAATAGACAATTAGGTAAGTGGGAATATACTATCACTTTTCCCTCGCTCACCCCCCCCCCCCTCCATATCTCTCTCTCTCTCTCTCTTTCTCTCTCTCTCTCTCTCTCTCTCTCTCTCTCTTACATCTATTACTAGAGTCATTTTTTGGCTCGCATGTACTTGACATTTTAGCTCGTAATATAATGTAAATTTTTGTTATCATTACGATGTAGATAAGAAGTTTTTTAATAGACAGAATAAAAATATTAATCAATCATACTCTTTTAATTTATGTAAAAGAAAACGACGAATAAAAACTATGGCGTAATCAAATCACTCACTTAATAAATAATTTAATTCTTAAATATAATATCGATTGTAGATGCAAAAATAGAGCATAAAAATTTCTTTATTAATTTAATTATTACATATATTAGATAGGGCTAATATGAAAATGATAAAAAAAAATATGCAGATATTTAAATATGCTTATAAGAACAAAAAAAAATTAGTTAATCGATTAGGATTTATTTTTTCCAGTCCTACTTTTTTAAATTTAATTATAAAATTTAATTGAGTAAAATTCATTGCTTATAACTATACATAAATAGTTTTTCAATATTTTTTTTAATATTATATATTTTTACTATTAATTTTTTTTTAATAGATAGTTTTATTTTTGACAGTTTTTTAAATAGATAATTTTTTTTCTCTAATTGAAATTTTAATATAATTATCACACATTAATAATCACTATAGAGCAGACAAAGTTTCAATTGCAGTACCAGGAGAGATAAATTTAATATCATTTCAAAGATATCAAATTTTGAAATATTTTAACAGCTGCAAAAAAATTAATATTAAATGTTTAAAAGACAATTAATAATAACCGATCAGTCTTTTCAGATAATAATTATCTACATTCTCATACTTATACAGTAAAATAAAATCAAAATTTATACGATGCTGTTTTTATAAATTTTGTTTGAGTTATCAATGTTATATAGCTCATAACGGTTTAAAACGAATTCTCAAGCTGCTTAGCAAATATATACATTCCTTTCCCTCTTTTTTTAATACACACACACACACACACACAACATACCTTATAACATTTTAAAATAAAGTTAATACGATAAAAGTACTATAGGTAATGACTATATAAAGTTAATTCTCAGTTTTTTGTAGTTTTCAAACATTATTATATGTATAATATCTTTCAATTAAATTTTATTAATAATTGCAATAACATAAGTCATAAATTTTAGTACAATAAATTTATTGTACTCTGAATATCTAAATAATTAAGCAATTTTCCACATAAATTCCATATACGTAAAGTTCTTAAAGTTATAAATATTTTTAATATTTTCAATGCATTGAGCCACTATAAATATTGATGCTTCTTAATTTCAATATTACTGTCTAACTAGTTTTACTGTTATAATTATGAAAATAAGTCATAAATCAAATAAATGCCTTATTATTTTATATGAAAAAGAAGTTTTTATACTTCGAGAAGTATAAAATCTTATATGAATTAATTCACAAATATCATATAATAATTATGGAATACAATTTTAAAGGCCGTTTAATTATTTCAATTAAAAAATAAATTTAAAAAATTTTAGTTCGTAAATAAAGAAAAAAATTATTACTACAAATTTTCATAATCATTTTATCAATAAATATCAATTTTAAATTTAAAATTTAAAATTTTGAAATTTAATTCTAAACTAACATAGAATTTATCTTTACTTATTCCTTAAAGTATTTATAACTATTTTACACACATATAGTAGTCCGAGATAAAAATTTATTTCATACTATACTGTTAGCAAAAAACTTCAACAACGTATGATTATATGTAGCAACATCTACTGTACATAAATAAATTTTAATTTCTACATTAATACAAAAATGTTTTAAATATCTTACAACAAATTTTCCAATCTAAATGTCTTACAATAAACGGCAATATGTAAATAAAAACCATTTTTTTAAACTAAAAATACAGTGTAAAAACATTACGCTTCTTAATTGTAAAGTTTTTATTGAATTTGTGTAGTTGTTTTTATCAAATCATTATTCTTTCAAATAAATGATGATGTTTTTTATTAAAGAAAAAAAAAAAACTAATTGATCGGTTATAATTTATGAGTGTTTGTAACTGGTTATTGATTATTAATTACAGTTTAAAGATTTTTATGCCATGTAATAATGACCTGACTCGAAGATAGTGACGATAAAGACACGTCTTTTTTATGTGCTCGTTTAACTGTTTATTACTAGTGATTTTCTTTGTTACACACTCCACCTTCACTCAATTTTTTCACTTCAATTACTTTTATATTATTTGTATTCATTTACGTGCACATGCATATTGTAAATTGACAATACATTAATAAATAAGTAGTTATTTTCGAAAAAAAAACACAGACATACATACGCACATGATATTAGAACACGAGTCGTTGCTTTCTTCTGTAAAATTCAATCAAACAATGATACAGTTGTGTTTTACATGTCATTTATCTCAAATTAATAATAATAAATCAATAATTTAAAATTATTATAGTTATTTATTTTACTATCTTAATTTTAATTAATGTTGATAATGACTTTATAACGCTATAACGTTGCATTAGATAAAAACATCAAATAAAATTAATAAGAAGAAAAAAAAATAAATATAAAATGCAATAAGTTCAAATTTCTATAACGTATTAGTTTTATGAGTGTTTTATGAATTCTAATATAATTGCGCGTACAACAAAATACGTAAAGTTTTATTATATTTGCGATCGTTAATTTGAACTTTAAAAATAATTATTATTTTAGAGAAATTTGTCATAAAGTACCGAGCGTTGTTGAAGACTTCAGAACTTGCTAATCAAATATTTCATAGCGGAAGGAGATAAAGAGAAGAAAAAAAATTTAATTGCACATATACAATAAAACCATAGCCGACCTTTATTGGTGCCCCATAATTAATAAAAAAGAATGTTAAATATTTGTAATTTTATATCATTATTAAAAAGAAAATAAGACTCTTTGTTATTAATCTACTTTCTCGATTATTTCTTCCCTTTGGAAAAACGTATTTAAAAGTGTTTTGTTTTTTTTCAAATTAATTCATTTTTCAATTAATTTCTGTCTTGATGGCAATTGCGTCCTTCAAAGTCTTTAAATGAGGAATTGTGTCCGCAGGTCGGGACAAGCAATTCGTGGTAACGTTACCAGAAGAAGAGCGAATAGCATGGGTCTGGTGTATCGTGATAGTGTTCGCGGTGCCGGAAATCGGCACGTTATTCCGCAGTATTCGAATGTGCGTGTTCAAATCATGGAAAAAGCCCTTATCCTCGCACTTCCTACTTGTCTTTGTCATGGAGACATTTCACGTGGTGGGGCTGGCAATGCTGTTTCTGGCCATACTTCCGGACCTCGACGTCGTCAAGGGAGTGATGCTCACTAATTGCGTCTGCTTCGTTCCTGGACTGCTCGGTAATGTTCACTTTTTATTACGAATGCCCCCCCCCCCTGGAGAAGATTACTCAAGCCATTCATATTACATTTACTTTGACTATTACATTATCAATAAATTAATTGATTAATCTCCGATTAATCTCATTAATTATTATCGACCCCCTAATGCAAATATTGCAATTAATTTTTTAATATATGCAGTTGCAGATTTTATGAGATGAGCACTCGCCATACTAATATATATTGTAATTATTTATAGCATTAATATTGAATAAAATATGAAAGTGAAATATCAAACATTATTAAGTTGCAATTGAAAGGTTCTTTATAAATTTGGCATAAAAAATTTATTTGCTACTTATAGGGGGGACAGAAGAAAAGTTTTAAATTAAAAGAATTGCTAATAACGATCCCCTTGTGAACGCTTCGATAAAAACGTCGTTATTAAAAATAAAAAGATCGAGCCAGGCTAGTCGATATTTTCCGTAAATAAAACTTTATTTAGTATGCAAATTTCAAAAGTGACCTACTTCCAACAACAACAAAAATTGCTGACTTGCCAACTTCGAATATCAGTGAAAATCGCCACTTATTATCCACATTCCCCGTGTCTTACAGGACTCATGTCCAGGAACAAGAACAAGGACGAATCGAGGCGGTTCGTACTGATACTCGTGGACCTCGCAGCCTTGGCAGCTCAAGTGACAGGATTCATAGTCTGGCCACTGCTCGACACAAAAACACCCTCTCTTTGGCTTATCCCACCCGCGCTTATAATGATCTCTTGCCGATGGTGGGAGAACTACGTGTCCGTACAAAGTCCAATAGGTAATTAAAGCACGATGTTTTGTTTTTTAATTCTCTCTCCTCGCCGAGAAACAAATAGAATACAAGTGTCCAAGTATAATCGTACTGCAAATTATAGTATTGCTTTGGTTCGGACAAGTCTTGCGCACTATAAGGAGCAGTATTTACAACCATATAAAGTACCAGAATACCAATACTATTTTTTCCCCTCCATTTTCTTACAAGCGCAAGCTATCATACAGTATGATTATTCTTCGTCATTTGAATTTCAAGCACGATGTTACGTGTTCTGTAGCGTATGTTTTATGCTTGTTGCAGGCGTGTTGTGTAAAAATATTTGAGCCTCGAGTAGTCTCTGACTGAAACATACAGATTTCAAATACTCGGTTACCGTAACTACTTTAATTAAATATTAATGGCTTGCGCTATTCCTCTTTCGTAGCCGATAATAGTACGAATTTAAGGCGTGTAATTTTTTCGACGCTGCTGCCTAGCGCTATTCGATATTCCATTCGCTACTTCGCTAAAGTTCTCATCACCAAGACGAGCACATCTCCTCCCTCCTCCCTCCCTAGAAACACCTAAAAGCCAAAAAATTCCATTGCCCCATGAAAAGTAATAGTGCCAGCAACAGCACTGACACATCGACTCTTTGCGATAGGTATCATAAAGACACTTGGCCGTGTGAAGAAGGATCTGATCCTGACGCGCTACTTCACCTACATCTTCGTATCAGTGTGGAAGATCATTGCCTTCGTCATAAGTAGCATGATTATCCTGCATTTAAAGGGACAAAATGTCGGGCATTTATTTACAATGCTCGGGACGGCGTTCGGCGACCACAAGATAACCGTACAATCGGTGAGGCCGGTCGCCGGTGGAATCATTCCCGACATCGTGGAAATCCTACCTAATGGCGAGACCGAAATCGTCAGTGCAGACTTTCACACGCCTATTTACGTGCTATTGCTGTCCATCGCCGGGGCCTACTTTATGTACATTTTTGGTAAGCGATGCACATGCGCTTGGATGACTATTTGCGTCCTCTCAAGCCCCTTTAAGCGCAAACCTTTGACTGCGATACCCTTAATAACCACACTTTACTAATACTAATCTGACATTTTATTTTCGTCGTTCTTTTACAGGCAAGTTCGCTTGCAAAATCCTCATCCAAGGCTTCAGCTACGCGTTCCCGGTGAACCTCACCATCCCGGTCTCCATTTCGCTTCTTATAGCAGCTTGCGGCCTTAGAAACGGCGACCCCTGCTTCTTCCACGGCACGATACCCGATTATCTGTTCTACGAGTCCCCGCCCTTATATTTTCTCAATGACTTTGTGTCGAAACAATATGCCTGGGTTTGGTTACTCTGGCTGCTTTCTCAAACATGGTTCACCCTGCACATATGGACGCCCAAGTGCGAGAGATTGGCCGCGACGGAGAAGCTGTTCGTTGTCCCGATGTACGATGGCCTTCTCGTCGACCAGTCGATGGGGCTGAATCGGAAAAGAGATGATCAACCGGAAGTCAAAGTTGAGGTGAGACCGTTATTATTGGATTATTCACTTTATTATAGGCAGCGCGAGAGAATTGCATCGCGATTTTTGCAGATCTACACTTCCCGACATTTAAATGATTATTATTCAATTGCTTCTAGAACTCACAAAAGTAATGTAAATCTTATAAGCATCATTATGCTTTTTACCAATTATAAATTGAATGCTTTAACTGACAATGTTTCATTAAAATGCTAATCTCTCCTTCCCAAAGACTTTAATTTAGTTTGACAAGCTTTTATCTTAATTTTCCTTCAGTCATACTAAATCACTGATCGTCAGCTTGTACGAATGTTCCATTATAATTTTCAATTTTTGTATTTATTTCTTGAAGAATTTTTTTGAACAATTATAAATTATCTACATCTTTTCAGCCTCTTACTAAATTTTTTTAAATATATATATTTTTTTTATTATTTCACAATATTAATTAAAATCACAAATTTAAATTTTTATTCTTTTTAATTATCGTCTATTAACGATTATTTAGCCAATTAATAGCGATATTTACTTTTTATTTAAATCAATATTTGCATTCTCTATTTTTTGTATTTTCTTCTAAATATCCTTCTTTTATTGCCAATAAAAATATAACAATTATATATATTTTTTAGTTTATAATGTAACTAATAAACTCTATTGTCCATAGATTAAATATATGCAATTAAATCAATAGTAAATAAGAAAACACTCTAATATATTTATTTTTTTTTTATATATATATTATTTTATATATATGAATTTAGATAAAAATTTACGTATGATTAGTTAGTTATTCTCGTGCTAATTAAAATGTACTGCTTAAAATCGATATTTTCTTATTAAATAATTCTCGTATTATACAATGAAATTGACCGTGTAACTAACCGATTTTGTGACTAAATTTTTTAATTATACGATTTACGAAAAATTATATTATTGAAAATGAAATATTTCCACTCGTTGAATAAATAAAAATTATTTATGGAAAGAGTTATATTTTAACATTATAAATGTTTAAAGAACATAAAATGTTTGAAATTACCGTGAATAAATTTCAATTAAAATTTTGATAGTCAGTTTTCCATATTAATCTTGTTAACTCGCATGCGTTAAAAATTCCTCGGTTAGCATAAAACGCATAATTAACAATTCAAGAAAATTACATTAATGCAAATAGTCGGTAATTACTTCGGTACGAACTAACGCTGCGAAAAATTGATTAAATAAAATTAGAGCGAGAGTTTAATCGCTCGAATATATATTACATCGAAATGATTTTCCTCGCGATCAAAATTGGTGAAATGAGAGAATGTATACGGATAGACCGAACGAGAGAGAGAGAGAGAGAGAGAGAGAGAGAGAGAGAGAGAGAGAGAGAGCAGAGAGAGAGAAGGTGCGGCGTTCTTACTCTGATCTGTGACACGACCTCCATTTGCCCGCAGGACCTAGCAGAGATCGAGAAGGAGAAAGGCGACGGCGACTACGAGACGATCTATGAACAAACCGATGGCACGAGCACTCCGCCGTCCGCGGTGAAGAGCAGCGACCACGTGACCCGAATTTACGCGTGCGCCACTATGTGGCATGAGAATAAGGAGGAGATGATCGAGTTCCTCAAGAGTATCCTCCGTCTCGACGAGGACCAATGTGCTCGGCGAGTCGCCCAAAAGTATCTCAAGGTCGTCGATCCGGACTACTATGAATTTGAAAGTAATAGTCGAATTTAATTCTCCGTACTCGTTGTCCCCGTTGATACATAGGGTATAGACAGAAAAGAAAATAATAAATTTTAATGCTCCGACGTTCAATTTAATGTTTATATATTTGCTATTTCTATACGTAATCAATGCATAAATTCGCTACAATCTATACGTAATAATTAACTACGTTGTATTAAAAGCATTTAGCTACGAAAAAAGAAATATTGAAGATTTGAGAAAATATATTGAAAGGCTAACTTTTCTGCATCAAAATATAAGCACGAATGCAGATGGTTTTATACATAAATGAGATAGACGATGCTAATTAAGCCTTTATAAAATTTCATAATTTCACTTTGAAGTTGAGATTACAAATACAGTTTCAAAAAGTCGGCAAATAATAAAAATGAAGGAAATGTACAGCTTATAGTGCTTATAGTTACGTGAAATGAAAATCAACTTTACCAAAGCATAAATACACAACGAACGACTGTTAAATGCTCAGCTCACATATTTTTCGACGACGCGTTCGAGTTGGCTGATCACGACGAGAACGAGACGCAGGTGAACCGCTTCGTGAAACTGCTGGTTGGCACCCTCGACGAGGCCGCCTCGGATGTACACCAGACACGGATGCACGTACGCGCCCCCAAGAAGTATCCAACGCCCTATGGTGGACGGCTCGCCTGGACTCTGCCCGGTAAAACGAAGATGATCGCCCACCTCAAGGATAAAAGCAAAATTCGACACAGGAAACGCTGGAGTCAGGTAGATTTTTCAGATTCTCTCTTGTCATCTTTCACCCTTGTCACCTCCCTTGGCAAATGATACGACTGTTTCGATCATTATTAAGCATCGTTTATAAAAATGGAGAAAAATTTAAGGGATTAAAAACAAAGATAATTATTGTTCTCTTGGCGTTAGGTGATGTACATGTACTATCTACTCGGGCACCGGCTAATGGAGCTGCCGATAAACGTCGATCGCAAGGAAATGATCGCGGAGAACACATTTCTGCTGACCTTGGACGGCGATATCGACTTCCAGCCGGCGGCCGTCAAGCTCCTTGTCGATCTTATGAAAAAGAACAAGAACCTCGGAGCTGCCTGCGGGCGTATCCATCCGGTGGGCTCTGGTCCGATGGTCTGGTATCAGATGTTCGAGTACGCGATCGGCCATTGGCTCCAGAAAGCCACCGAGCACATGATTGGCTGCGTCCTCTGTAGTCCTGGATGCTTCTCGCTTCATGGACTACAACGTCATGAAGAAGTACACGACGAGGTCGGATGAGGCCAGACATTACGTGCAGTACGATCAGGGCGAGGACAGGTGGCTTTGCACTTTGCTGCTTCAGAGAGGATATCGGGTGAGGTTTCGTCATTATGCTGCCTCTTCAAATCAAATTCCATGTCGATGTCGTCCCCAAGTATTCGCGCAATAAGGTCGGCCGCGCATTATATTGAGCGGCATAAATTGTTGATGGATCATAAGAAGAATAACTTATCTTTAAAAATTCATTTTATACGGTATTTTATTTATTTCATCGATAAAATTATAATCTCATTGTGAGAAATGGTTTATATATATATATATATATATATATATATATATATAATAGGTATTACAGGCACAAACTTTTAACAATGTTAATTAATTAAATTTAAGAATTATGAAATCCAAAAATAACGTATTATATTGATCGTAAGAATATTAAATATCCATCCTAATTGTCGTAGATAAAAATTATTATGCGTGTTATGTGAAAATTTAAATATATATTTAAATAATTTCTTGTAGGTTGAATATTCAGCTGCTAGCGATGCGTATACTCATGCACCTGAGGGTTTCAACGAATTTTACAATCAACGTCGTCGTTGGGTTCCATCGACGATAGCTAATATTATGGACCTTCTAATGGACGCAAAACGAACGATAAAAATTAACGATAATATCTCGATGCCTTATATCTCCTACCAAATACTTTTGATGGGCAAGTGAAATTATATGAGAATATATTATAACTTTATTGAATATTATAACTTATTGGATAAATTTGTTCGGCAGGTGGTACTATTTTGGGTCCGGGTACGATTTTTCTCATGTTAGTCGGAGCTTTTGTCGCTGCTTTCAAAATCGACAACTGGACTAGCTTCTATTACAATATTATTCCAATCTTATTATTCATGATTGTCTGTTTCACTTGCAAAGCAAATATACAGGTAAGATTGATTTTAAATTTACACCCATTATTAATGTATATGGTAACATTATAAAATTATAATTAGTAATATATAGAAAAACAATCGAATATAGTTGATTAACAAATAATCAATTATGCAATATTGTTAATATTTTCGATTAACAACAATTAAATCTGTAAATTGTGTGAGTGTGTGTGTGTGTGTGTGTGTGTGTGTGTGTGTGTGTGTGTTATATGTTGATTAAGATAAAAGTATGCATCAACAGCACTATTGGAATTAATAATCCGAAGGAAATAATTGAATTATTGCATGGCAATTTCAGCTACTATGTGCGCAAATACTGTCAACGGCCTACGCGATGATAATGATGGCGGTAATTGTCGGTACGGCGCTCCAATTAGGAGAGGACGGCATCGGTTCGCCCTCCGCAATTTTTCTAATATCGCTATCCAGTTCCTTCTTCATAGCGGCATGCCTGCATCCTCAGGAGTTTTGGTGTATCGTACCCGGCATCATCTATCTCCTCTCTATTCCATCGATGTACCTCCTGTTGATACTCTACTCCATTATCAATCTCAATGTTGTATCTTGGGGTACGCGCGAAGTCCAGGTCAAGAAGACAAAGAAAGTGAGTTTGGCACTAGATTGCCTAAGTCTGTTGAGAATTAACAAAATAACGGAAGAAAATACTCAGAGCATATTATTAAATAAATAAGCTAAATCGAAACGTTGGAGGATTTCTTTTTTTTTCTTTGAAATAACATTGTATTACATTATTAATGTACTGTTTATCTTATTGAAAGCTCGCATTGACATATTTAAATGTCGATTGTATACATGTACAATCATTTTCACTTTATGATATTGACTTTAGTTTATTAGTAACGTATAATTAATAAATCGCTGAGCTTAGCAAAGGATAAACATTGATTATCACTAATAAATAAATGGCTATTAAAACTATAATGCGCTATGGATTAGGAACTGGAGCAGGAGAAAAAGGAAGCCGAAGAGGCAAAGCGAAAAGCCAAGCAGAAATCCTTACTCGGTTTTTTGCAAAATGGTACTGGCAGTAACGACGATGATCAGGGCTCCATCGAAATTTCCTTAGCCGGATTATTCAAGTGTATGCTGTGTACTCACGGTAAACCATCGGATGAGAAGCAGCAGCTCGTCGCCATCGCCGAGTCCCTGGAGCAGCTCGGCAAGAGGCTCGAGACAATTGAAAAGTTCGTCACTGCAATCATTCATATAATTCGCGCATCTATATTCCTGTCTTTATATTAATTGCTTATAATTTCGAATGCTTGCGGTTAAGTTTCGCTTAGGTAATTTATGACCTGTCGTGCACGAAATAATTGAAATATCATTATTATCGATTACGATGGTTTAACATTTAAATTGAACCGCTTACTGTAATTGATAACAGCCCATTAAAAAAAAAGAAAATTGTGCCCCATTATAAAGTTAAGAGTAACCGACAACATTCTTTTGTAAAGTGAAATGCTTTGATGGAATCGTCAAGATGCAATTAATCCGCTTAAATCATACTCACAACTTCATTTTAAGGATATTAAAAGCTTTACCCTTACTCTACTTGAGAACAGATATTACGATATTACGAATCATAAGCGATGCGCGAATCGTAAATTCATCAACCCGAAATTCTAATAAAGCTAACTATAATAATCCTCTCGCCCATGACTTACGGCAAAAAAAAAAACCTTCGAATAAACTTGGAAAATTCGTAGAGCGGTAGATCCGCACGGACACATGTCTGGCGGTCGTAGACGCGCCTCGTCCGTGGGCTCGCGCTCGGCCGACCACCTGGGGGCCATCGGCGAGGATCCCGCGGAAGAGGACGGACGTGACAGCGAGACCGAGACCATCGCCAGCCAAAACACGGACAATAACCGGGAATCCGGTTTCCCCTCTCGGCCTTACTGGCTCGACGACGAGGGCCTGAAGAAGGGCGAGGTCGAGGTCCTCTCCATGCAAGAGGAACTTTTCTGGAAGGATCTCCTCGAGAAGTATCTCTATCCAATCGACGAGGATAAGGCCGAAAAGGTATTTGACCTTTTTCCATTTATTATGTGATTCGATTTTTCCTTCAAAATTACCTGCTTGTGTTTGGCAATCCTCGGAAAGTAATGGAATTTTCAATAAATAAAATGTTAAAATATTGCATCAAGACATCGAATGTTTATAATATTTGCTCAAATGGGAAAATTTATGAAAATACAAGCTTATTTTAAATATAAAAAAAAAAAAATTGTAAATTTGTAAGAAAAATTCATATAGTCATTGAATAATTTTAATCCAATATGTAAAAGCTTTATAGTAAATATCAAAAATAATGTGAATCGTTGAAAATTAATATTAATATTCTCGTATATAATAAGCACGGACATATTTGACGATATTTGACGATATTTGACGATATTTGACGATATTTGACGATAATAATTCATAAATATAAAATACTTTTTATTATAATTCATGATAATTCATAAGAGAAAATTTTTATTCTAAATTGTTTGTTTAATAATTTTTCTTCTAATAGTAATCCATTCACATATGGTTATTTTAAACTTACACTGACTCAATGGAAAATTTTCTAATTAAAATGATCAAACAGAAATCGGATAAACGATACTTTCATATCATTCTCAAAATAAATAGATCATGAAAAAATCGAATCACATAATTTGTCCTTTTCCAATTTTATTCGCAATTAATATTCTTATTGTTCGACTAAAACAAATTTTTTTCAAAAATTTTTCAAATTAAACGAAAATTACATCACTTATTATAATACAATTGAGCCTTTAAAAAATAAATTGGAGAAGAATTGTAAAACAAAAATAAAAAAAAAAATAAAATAATCCATAAAATCCAATGCGTGCCTACCTATCATACAATAAAATTTGTTTAAATAACGTCGAATTGCAAATAAAGAGATTTTTTTATTTATTTAATAAATAAATATGAATTTTTAAATTTGTCTTTATATATTTCATTAAATGTATTAATATAAATATGTAATATGGGTGGCAGATTGACAAATTAAGTTACACAACTTTTAATTTTCTTTACCCATAAATATAATCAAAAGCTTAACAATATATTTCATAATTAATGAATCAATTTAATCAATTTTAATAATTTACATATTGTACAGTACAAATACATGTATATATAAATATTTTCTTTAGTTTAATGAACTTCGATGTAATTCTGACATTTAAAGAATATTGTTAATTTATCGCTTGCTAATAATTTCTTAAAGTAATAAAAAATAAAGACAAACAAACAATAAACAAAAAAATATAAATATAGCCATCTTTTTTTCGAATAATGGATAATAAATTGATGATTTATCGATACAATATAGTTTTTACAATGATTAAAGGGAATTGAAGTGAAGTAAATGAAAAATATGTTGACGTAATCTTTATCTCGACGTCGGTTTATAATTTAAAAACACAAATTAATCGTAAACTCGCCCTTGTCCCCATTTTTTGCGCCACCGTATCGTAGGCGCGAATTGCCAAAGATTTGAAGGACCTGCGCGACCAGAGCGTCTTTGCCTTCTTTATGTGCAACGCCCTCTTCGTCCTCATCGTCTTTCTTCTCCAACTTAACAAAGACTTATTGCACGTGAAATGGCCCTTTGGTATCAAGACGAACATCACCTATGACGAAAGTTCCCAAGAGGTAAAAATGCGCTCCGCTCCGTGACTCGTGCTCATCTGGAGCATCTTAACCGCTCTCGTGGATCACTCATGTTTCCGTGTTACGTCTCTTGACTTGGAATAGTCGTACTCTGACTTTTCACGAGACTACCTAAGCCCAACACTGCACGACGAATCAAGCGAATTAAAAGCAAATGATTACGGGGAAAAAAAAAATAAGAGTAAAATAACTGCAGTTCCGACTAAAATAAACATAGAGACGGCTAGACAAAGGAAAGCACAATGTCGCGAGCGGAGCTTAAGATTACGTTACTAATGAGCTCTTTTTTTTTTTTTTTTTTTTTTTGCTTTAAACGCGATACACAGGCAAGGATAGCGGCGGATCTGATCGAGCTGCGCAACAAAAGTGTGTTCGCCTTTTTAATGTTCAATGCCTTGTTCGTACTGATCGTATTCTTACTGCAGCTGAACAAAGACCAACTACACGTGGTGTGGCCGCTGGGCGTCAAGACGAACATCACGTACATCGAGGAAACATCGGAGGTACTGGCTTTCGCCATGTGTGAAAGCCTCGAAATAAACAAAAATTTAAAGCTACGCATCGGTGTTCTTGAGAGTGACTAACCTAGTGATGAGGGTTGCCTCGTTTGGTTCTTTAATCATTTCTTGAAAAGGACCAATATCATTCCTTCAAGCGCGTAACTACTACTGGTGCAACTTGGAATGCGAAAGAATGTCGCGAGCGGTTTAAAAAAGAAAAAGAAAGCATTTTAAATAACTTCTAACTTTTTCTAAGCCGTGTTTAATGAGCAACGTTTATTCAAACAGTATTAATACAATTATTCTTATGAGAGATAATTATAGAATTTTTCAATTCAATTGCAACGTTTAATCAATCTTAACAATCTGCTATAAGAATGAAATGATATTATTGGTAAATGAGTTATCGTAGATTCGAAAGTTCATGAAAAGATTCCTTAATGACAAAATTTTGATTTTTACATGCAACGATGATAATTCAAATTAAAAATTATTAAACTCAGTAAATTTATAAATTTGTAAATTTGTATTTGAAAATTTGTTTGATTTATCGCAAGCACCCGTTTAAAATCTATTACGAGACACTCCTGTAAAACTGCACTCAGTCTTCTTGGTCACAAATTCTATGGTGCGTTTTAAATGTTAATAACAAAATAACGTTTGATGCAAGGTTCATTAATAATAAAAAAATATATATATATAAAAAAAAGAATAAAAATACTGGCTTCTGGTATGAAATGACAAAAGCTCAGTCTTTGACTCTGTGGTGTTGCGAATGGATACCGGAAGACGGTATAACTTTACAAATTGACCTGGTTTTTTGTGTACATACACAAACCTATCTTCATCCTTTTCACAATATTGAGACTACGAGTACATAATTATATTGTCACTATAATACATTATTCATTACGTTTATATTATATTCTTATTAATTAATAATAGCTAAGTTCATTTATTTCACGTAACAATAATACTTTGTGTATTTATCTCACATAAAAAAAATACATATATATATATATATATATATATATATATATATATATATATATATATATATATTTATTAGTATTTAACATTATTTTACTCGTAGTTTCAATTTTTTTTCATTCATGCACATTATATTGTCACATATTCTTTCCCATTGCCGTTTCATCAATCAATCAAACGAATTTCTAATTTCGATTTTTAAAGAAAAGAATTGTTTATAAAATGATGTATGATGATTTGCTTGAAAACTGAATGGATTCTTGTATCAATTCCTTTCTTTCTGTGTTTCTATGTCTAACTCTAATTAGACTACATGAGTAATTTTTAATATTTTATTGGAGGATGCACTGGGATGAACAATATATTTCTACGATTTCCTGGATACTTGTATATTTATAATTATATTTATGTTACGTACACATTTATTTATTATTATCATTAATTTAATTTTTTTAATTAATTAAATTAATTTAATTAATACATAAATAAATATATATATATATATATATATAATTATAATTATAATTATAATAATAATAATAATAATAATAATAATAATAATAATAATAATAATTATAATATACATACATACATACATACATACATATACATATATTGTTACTTACACCTTCGTGGTTGGCTCAGGTATTTTCATTTGTAAATATTGAATGTGCGTGACAACATAGTACTAGAAACTCGCGAGCTGCTTATTACTACTATTATAAATACCTTCTTTTATACGTGTTATTATTTATATTTTTATATTCAACGATGTTTAAGCGAGACTAAGCGTACGTGATATACTAATTTAGTCAAAATTACTATTATTGAAAGTTATAAAAAAAAAAAAAATATATGAAAATTGCTAAACGAATTCGTTACTTTATATTTAAAAAAAAAAATAATAATAATAATATTAATAAGCACAGCTCACGAACTAATAATTTAATTATCATTAATAAAAAAAAAAATTGTTCGAATGAATCGAAATTTCGCATAAATGTAAAAAACGTAGATATCAATGTATTACCCATATTTATTATATAATTTATCAAGAGGTCAATCACAATATATTATAAGCCGAAATTCATAAGCGAAATTTTGATTGATTACTACATTTTTATGCTAAACTAATAATATTTTTACTTTTGTATTCGACTTTTAACATTGTGTTTTCTCTATTTTAGGTTCACGTCACTAAAGAATATTTGCAACTCGAGCCGATCGGTCTCGTCTTCGTGTTCTTCTTTGCTCTGATTCTCGTAATCCAGTTCACAGCCATGTTGTTCCATCGCTTCGGAACGCTGGCCCACATTCTGGCGAGCACTGCCCTCGACTGGTATTGTTGCAAGAAGGTACTTGTCTCTTTATGCTCAATCGCATAATTAAATACGATGCCAATAAGAAACCAAAGCAAAAACAAAACGAAAACAAAAACAGTGGAAAAAAAAATCGGCTCACTTACTTACTTACTGTCTATTTTTCAATGCAATTTTAATGAATCAATTCACCATCATTTTTACTCGTATGAGACGTAAAACCCTCTCTATGCGTATATGGATACACATAAGATACGTGTGATAAAATAGTGAATTCCGTTGGAATTTTTGCAGTCGAAGGACCTGTCGGAAGACGCGTTGCTATCGAAACATGCGGTTGACATCGTGAGGGATCTGCAAAGGTTGGATGGTATGGAGGGCGATTACGACGAGGGAAGCGGAAGTGGCCCAGGCAGGCGCAAAACTATCAGAAATCTTGAGAAAAGCCGTCGAAAAACGCAAGCTATCAATACTCTTGACGTTGCTTTTCGCCAGCGATTTTTCAGCATGGCCGAGGGACAAGGTAATAATAACTTGCTTTGTTTTTTATTCGACTGTTTGTAAAAATGCTTCTATCAAGAATTTCGAAACTGGATAAATGTAATGAATAGTAGTATAATGATAATGATAATGATTATAAACCGTGCCCAATAATTCATTATCGTGTCGTGAACAATTATATGTATCGTAAAAATCACTATTCTTCGCCATAATTACTGTCACAATTATGAAACTTAACGATCTAAGAAAGTTTAAGAAAACTCTCAGAAAATTGCCGTATTAATTGAATAAATATCAATGAGCAAACTCAGATTCGATTGACCTCAACTGCCATGACAAGGAAAAAGATATTTCTCAAAGATAATTCACATCTCGCTCGTTCTCTCGACTTTAATAAAAATTATTTTAATAAGCATCAACTACTAGACCCTCGCAATGTATTATCTTCATAATTAGCAAAGCTAATGGCCATTCCGCGAACGTTCACTATAAAAGTTAAGGACTGAGGATCGCTTTTCTCCAAAACCAACAGGTCTTCCACGAAATATGTCGACGCGTCGATCGACAAAGGCCTTCAAGGCTTTCGAGGGTCGTCGGAACAGCATAATGGCGGCTCAGCGCCGCAAGTCCCAAATGCAGACTCTCGGAGCCAACAACATCTACGGGGTGGCGGGCAATCCGCTGGGGATCCAACCCCGACCGACCCGCAGTAGCCAGATATCGGTGAAGGACGTGTTCGAGAATCACGGGGCCCACTCGAATGCCGGCTACGAAGCCGACGACAGTCCCAGAAACAGCCTGAGACTCCAGCCGCTGGTCGGCCAAGTCGGCTGGCGGGAGTCCAACTCGAACCTTTGAGGGGCTTTCATTTTGACAGCCCACTGGCGAAGCCATTATGCTCGTAACTCTGTATTAAGAGCGAGGGGTGGGGGTGTGAGAGTTTGAAACCGGTGGGGTGGGATTGGGGGGTGGGGGGCGTGAAATTTTACTTGACTTGTCAAACGGCCGTCCAATTATCGGTGTAGCTGATTGGATTATTACGGCGACGCTCCGAAAGTTCTCGAATGAATTTTTGTTGCGGGACGAAGGGAAACGAGAGTTCCATCATTCCCCGGTTACTTGCCTCTCGCTCTTTGTAATGAAGAAATGACAAAAAACAAACAACAAAAACAAACGAAAAAAACAACGACAAAAAGGCATGGAAAAATAGAAAGACTTCGGCCATCTAGGCGAATCTAAAGAATTGTATAGATTTATTAATTTATTATGAATTTAAATGTTTCTTTCGATAAAACAGGTACCAGCTTTACGAATTCTTCAAATATTGTAATATAACTCGATATCATTAATTATTAATGTGTTTGTTAAGCTCATTAAATCGTAAGCCTATTTTCATGCTAATTACAGAAATAAATTGTATTGAATTTATTTTTTAAAAATGTTAAATTATCATTGACAATGTCGAGTTACATTGATATAATTTAAATATGTAGATGATCCGTCTACCTAGATTTCTTTTATAGATATTAATACTGGAAAACATTTCCTGTTAAACAGAAATCACTAATGTAAGCTTTCAAATTTGTATTTTATCGACGTCGTGGTCAAAAAAGATTGTTAAGACAAGTGCTGATAATAGCAGTCTCAGAGTGAAAAATGTATAAATTGATCTAAGAATATGCTTATGAGGTATAGATAATATCTAAAACTTCACTTGACCTTAATATACGATATTTTGTAAAAGTTGAAGTAAGTATAAATTAAAAAATAATCGATATTAATGCTTGACTAAATTCGAGCACGTACAAAAGAAAATAATTTCTTTCATTCGGATGAATGAGTGAAAATGGCGATTGAATGATTAGTAATTATTAAATGACTGCTAATTTTAATAGCCTAAATCAAAACATTTAAAAGCAGTTGGATTTTATTACATTGTATATTGCGAAAACCACGATATATTTAATAGGCATTTGAACGTGAAAAATCAATCAGATCATTGAAAAATAAACTCACTATAGATAATCCACAAAATACTCGATAAAAGTATACAAAATTTTAATGCATTTTACTTAAAAACATTTATATAAGAATTTCATGTAGAAATGATAAAATGTATTTAAAATTAGATAACCATTTCATGCAAGTATGTGCATACGTGTATGTGTGTTTTGTGTGTGTGCGTGCGTGCGTGCGCGCGCGCTGCTTAGAACGAGGGACTTTTTCTACAAAGGTTAATTATTCTTATTGCAAAAAGATTATTTTTAATTTTCGATCGTAAAAATTAAGTAAAAAAAAAAGAAGAAGAAACGTACTAATATGATATTTAAATTATTACCATACAAAAGTATGGATTTATCCAACATTGTAAATGTTCAATGTTAATATAAATGTAAAATTTTTAGGTAATTATGATCGGGAAGGTCTGTATAAGTGTGCTAACTAATTTGAATGATACGACACTAATAAAACATATTTTTATATATTGAATTGTTATTGAGATTAATAAGGAGATTATAGTATAAGTTTTCATTATTATACGTGTCAATGAAATTAGTAAAATGTGTTTATTAGAAAGTAAATAAACTACTTGAATAATCGAGGTTATTTCAAGCAAAATTGGTGATTAATATCAACTCGTTGATGTTTTTTTTTATTCGTTCCGAAGAAGGAGCAATATTTATAATTTAAAGTGAGAGCGCAAGACATTGTTTGTACTTTAATAGCGCTATTTACTCAACGCATTTATTCTTTCATTTTATTTTTATTTTTTTTTTTTTTTTTTTTTTTTTTTTTTTTTTGGTACACGTTACATGAAGAAATAATTTCGGTGACCTTATATGCAGATCGGTCGTCTTGTCCTTATTTTAGATTATCTACATGTGATAATGCGAATGTATTTAAATTTTATACGCGTGTACATCGTCAATAAGTGTACAATACATATTGATTTATCTAAACAGTGTTGTTAAGAAACAAAATTTTTAATTTGATAATAGGAAAAAAATTATACGATTATTAGTGTTTGTAATTATTAATGTTTAAGGTTTATAAATATAATTTTTACATACTCAAATTAATATTTCTTATTATATGGTTTGTTACCAATGCTTATTATTTACTTTAAGCGATTCATGATAGATAAAAAATAAATAGAAAAAATTTTTTGTAAAATTTAATTGACCTTTAAATTTTTTAAAATTTCTATGTGAGATTTAAGCGATAAAAAGATAATATTTGTACCAATAATTTTTTTATTTTTATATTACTATCTAACTATTAATGGGGTAGTAATATTTTTAAAAATTTTACAGTAAAACATTAAGAGTACAATTAATATAAACTACTATGTTTTTTTTTTATTATTATTTTTTCTTTTAATGATTCATTTAATAAAAATATTCAAATGTTTGATTAATTGATAGAACGAGCTTCGCGTACAGCATCAAGCATTAAGAAAATGTGAGCTATCATCATGTAATTATTAATGATTTGCTCGACAGACCATGGAAAATCTTTTTCTGGGGTGAGTACCAAAAACGTAATACAGTACGGTAGGTAAGCCAGCAACCAATAGTTATTTCCATACTTCCATCTGTATTTAATTATAAGCTAAATAATACTGTTGCTAATAATGCGAATAGAGTAAATGAATCAATTATAATTGCAAAATCAAATGTTCCAATAATACAATGTATCTCCGATATTCGAATTACTTAAAATTTAATCAAATTCATGCCTGCTTAAAGAATATCTATCATACTCTATATAAGTAATATCGATATTAATTGATTCACTTATTCAATAATAATTAATATGGATTTTTATTCAACGATACCCCAATGTTCCTCCACCTACCATCCACAAGAAATGGAAATATTTGTCACTTAATTGGCTAGAATAGTTCGTGTACATAGCATGGACGTATTCAATAAATGTTAACGTTGAAATAATTATAATACCGATATGTCGATTTCCCTGTGCTTCGCACACAGCATAAATAAAGCCACCCATACTCAAAATTCTACATAATACGTGGTAAAAGGGAATAATTCTTGATTGAATTTTTGTATTATCTTCATCATCGATTTCTAAAGGATCGATAGCTACAGAGTTGAAAAATTAAATTTAATTAGGATATCATAATGATTATTTTATTAATTATAATAATTGTTATTTTTCATATGTAAATGATTTTTTTTTTTTTTTTTTTTTTTTTTTTTTTTTTTTTTTATATCTTTGAGATATCCGTTATATTAATGGTAGGCAATGCATTCGAATGTGTATAATTTAATAATTATTAATTATGTCTAGAATTAAAAAAACCAATAACGCATTCGTTCAGAAATAATCGCCGTCTTTTCATTAGCAACAACGCCAGACAAAATATCAATCTTATAGGACCACAGGTAAGTTTCCTTAATATTTGATATTTGATAATCGATAGTGTTAATCGTTATTCAATAAATTTCCAACAATTTCGAATAATTAATACACAATAGCATTAAGTAAAAGTAAAAAAATAAATATTATATCACAACGTATTTTGAAATAAAAATAGTAAAATGTAATATCTAAGAATATTAATATTTTCTCAATATTATTGTTAATAAAATAATACTTACGGTATAAAGCATGATTATAGAACGGTGATAACAGGCTCAACGAAGATCTGAAACTAATTGCTAGAACTCCTATGGTTGTAGCTATGATATCGGGTTGTAATTTGGAAAAGCTACGTGTCGACCATTTCCCCGTTAGATAAATGCAACAACCGGACGCTAACAATAGTAAACAACAGGATAAAGCGGAATCGATAAACATAAGGTTCGTTTATTTATTTTTTTTTTTTATTAATTTGAATAAATTTGTATTATTAATATAATTGGAAATTACGAATGGGAATTCTATTTCGATGATGCCTAACCTTCAAAAGCGGCTTTATGACATTAATTAATAATAATGACTGATAGCTTAACCTTAATCTGTCAATCGTGAAATTGTAAAGGACAAAAAATGACTATAAATTTTTCATTAGTATGGTAGATTGATATATAGTCATTGCTAATAATAATAATGATGATGATAATAATAATGATAATAATAATACACAGTAATGATAAGAAATACATAATATATTTATTATAAAATACAATTTCATTTTCCATAAGTATGGATATACACTGAAGATGAAATTTATTAATGAAATCACGCCGGTAAAGCTTCTTACTTACAATTTTTATTTATAACTTTTAGTTTGTATTATAACTAAATACATTGTTGTGTTAAAAGATTATAAAAAAAAAAAAAAAAAAAAAAAAAAAAAAAAAAAAAAAAAAAAAAAAAAAAACGCATAGTTGTTACTTACATGCCTAAAGAGTATTATTATTAAAGGATACAATAGATGAACGCCTAGTTTAGAGAAATATTTATAATTTTTACTAAGATTCTATATACATCATCATTCGCATAAGATTTCGTAGTAAGGTACAATCATTATTCAAGATGTATTAATGAAGGTACTTTCATGAATTGGAATTTTAATCTAAATATAATCGGTATAAATATTATTAATTATTATAACTTAAAACAAAAATACAGCTCGTTGTATTTATTCATTGGAATATCGAATAAGACAAATGTGATTTAAGACAAAGATTAACAATAATTTCTGAATTTACAATTACGAACAAATCTAAATAAATTATTAGTGAGAAAAATTAAAGTAAAAATAAAAAATACAATATTAATGACTAATACAGTTGATTATTACCCAATTTGACTTAACCATTAACGACTTGTTAAATCTATGTTAATTTCAGATAGGCAAGCGCTCGGGAAGAATCGCAAGATCATTTGAGTTCAATTACTCCGTTTACCACTAGCTCTAATGGCAAACAAAAAATTATAGTCATTGTGCACTCTTTAGACTATTTGATAATGGCCGATAGAATCATAGACGAAAGCTTGCACAATCTTATCCACAATCATTTGCGAATACCGCAGAGCTGCTTCCAGATCTTCTTGAAGAAGCGCTCGTAAAATCCACTGGCACTCGTCTTGGGCACGTACCTGTAGACGATGTCGGTTATCTTCTTGCGCTCGACTTCGGTGACCCACAGCAGAGGCGTAACATCGATCTCGCCTTTCTTCATTATAACGCTAACGTCGCCACCGTACTTGAGGATCAACTCCGTGATCTCGCGCTGTCCCTTTACGGCGGCACAATGCAAGGGCGTTACTCCGGTCTTGGTAACCGCGTTAACGTCAGCGCCGCACCTCAGCAGCAGCTCAGCTACGTCTTTGAGCTTGCGCTCGACGGCGATGTGGAGCGGCGTGACCCCGTGATCGGTGCGGGCGTTCACCCTGCCGCCCTTGCTGAGCAGCAGCTGCACGATCTCGATCTGCTTGGTCTTGACCGCGTAGTGCATGGGCGTCTTGCTGTTCTTCGAGCGCGCGTTCACGTTCGCCCCTTCGTGAATGAGGATGCGCGCGATCTCGTATTGCTTAAGAATAATCGCGATCACCAATGGTGTGTATTCTCCCTCTATCTCCGCGTTCACATGGGCGCCGTAGTCCAGAAG
Source organism: Ceratosolen solmsi marchali (assembly GCF_000503995.2). Taxonomy (NCBI): domain Eukaryota; kingdom Metazoa; phylum Arthropoda; class Insecta; order Hymenoptera; family Agaonidae; genus Ceratosolen; species Ceratosolen solmsi. The sequence continues at coordinate 3,713,474 of NW_011948419.1, read as the reverse complement.
GAGCTCAACGATGTCGCGCCGACCGTTGGCCGCTGCCACGTGCAGGGGCATCGGGCTGCGCTGCTGTTGCTGCTGTTGCTGACGGAAATGCTTGCAAATATCGCTCGTGTTGGAGAAGCTGCGATTCCGGTGGCTATCGTACGTTGTATTGAGCTTGTGGTGCGGTAGGGTTTGGATGTTAGCGATCATTGCGCAGGAGGACGAGGAGCTGCGATAGCGGTAGAGCAGATCCGACATCTCCGCGTTCAGGACCATGTCGTAACGGAGGCACTGTTCCTTGCTCGAGTGCATGCGCGTGTTGGGTTGCGCGCCATGTTTCAGGAGGAACCTCACCGCCTTCTCGTTGTTCTCCAGCACGGCGATGTGCAATAGGGCGTTCTGGTTTGGCGGTAGCGTTGCCATTCTTTTGTTCGATTACGATAATTTGTATTACGATGGCGAGCGGTGAAATGCTAAAACGAAGAGTTGATTAAGGCTATCGCGTACGATCAAGCGCTCACGGTGCTGCGATCCCGATTAAATAATTAATTCGTTGCAGCCGAATCGTTGCAAATGTCTACCGCTTGACTCGAGCGATGCCAAGCGACTGAATTTTGTGTGAGCGACGCCCGAACAAAGCCAGAACAACGCTGTGTAAGTGGGGATCCAGGATTTATCTGCTGTATTCAAGCGCAAACGCTTTTAATTGTTTTCAGGACCGTCGAATTGTCCTAGCTAGTTCAAAGATCGAGAAGAATAACTTAAGACTGGACGATGATTCCTAGAACAATAAACTTAGTCTGCCGCCGATACGTAGGTACGCTCCGACAAAACGCAGGTATGTTATGGGAGTAGAACCCCTTTTGTGAAGTCCAAAGTCTAGGTATAATTATCCGAAAATCGGCAAAGCCAAGTAAATTCTATGGTCAAATGCTCAGTTTGCAAGTGTCGCTCTGTAAAATCGAAACTATTATAAACCACTTAATGATTTTGCGAATTTATGTAGCGATTCTGCAAGAGCTTAATTTTTTTATGTCTTTTATTTGACATAATGCAGGCATAAGAGTAGCTCTGTCTACGCGCTTTTCCAATAAATATAATAAATATGAATGAACATAATAAAATGATGCCTCTTTTATTTTATGTTTACGTTGTAATTGAAGTATCTGTTGGAACTTGCACGATTCATTATGTTTTTTTTATTCGTATGCGAGCCTTTCTTGCTTTTTTTTTTTTTTTTTTAAGATTCCTTCAGACAAAAAAAAACCCTCGTTTTATTGAATTATTAACAAAAATCAAATTATTTCTATTCGAATACGCTTATTACGTTATACACTCTTATCTCTTAATATTTATACACCGATTAAACTAGATTCATTAAGCTAATTAAACTCTATTACATTATTAAATATTATCTCTTAACACTTATTCACATTTGCAAATATTCAAAAATATATAATTAACCTGACATATATAAATACATTTTTATAGTTTCATAAATATTTAGCGTTGAAAATATTGAAACGATGTATCTATTGCTGTAGAAACGTACGTAAATAAAAATCAGTATCACATTTTATTATTTAATTTATGAGTTCAGTGTTTCACATTCTGCCCTAATAGATATATAATTAAGCAAACGGAAATAATCAACTAAATTGCAATAGTCACTCTAAATCGATTACACGTTCACTTTACCACTAAAATCGTTTAATTAAGGAAAGCCACTGACTATGCTAAGCAATCCCGGTATAAGAGACAAATGACAAAATAAGATGAAACATGCACAGCGTGAACAATAACCTAATGATTTCATTATCCTATAATACATTTGAAAGAATTGAATTTAACTATAAGTCTCTATTATATTTTAACTGCGAATGAAACATATACCATAATACAAGAGTACATAATAAACGGAGTTAACGCCCACAAGTAATCTAGTGCATCAAGATTTTCCAACATAATAACATTTTAATGGGATAACTTACAAGAATATTACACGGCATAGTAAATAATATTACAGAGGCATAGTAAAATGAGCGAAAACGTACAATGGGAATAACATTTTAATTTATAGAAATAGCAAATCACTTATTAAACATTATCTTAACTTATACAAATTCCATTTCAATAATCCAAAACTTTATTATTTTTTCAACGTTAAATTATTACTTCCCTTGTTTCGCAAACAAATTATATAATTACTATTTTTCCTTACCTTAGAATTCATTATTAATTTAACTAAATGAATAATTCCAAGCTTGTTATATTAATTAAAATAATAATTCAACGATCTTTGGAGTTTCCATTATTTATACAACTATATTTAGCTACATTAGAACAAAATAAAATCAAAAGTAATTTCAAATTAATATAGTTTTTATTTTAACTATTTCAACTAATACCATTCGTATGAAATTTGAACATTATAGTTACACGATTTAAAAGAGTGACAACATTTTCCAATTTCACGTGCACAGTTTAAAAGATTCATTCTGTATCTATAATTTATTATAGTTTTCATAATATTTTCTAATTTGTTACAATTCTTACGCTTTTGATAATATACATCTTATGAACAATCCAAGAAATATTTCATAATTTGTAGAAACCAGCGGCTTTAACTTTATATAAACGTCTAAGTTATAGTTATAAATATTTAAGTTATAGATAACTTATAAAAAAATGTCATTAAATCAAAATAACATAGTTGCAGTATTATTCAATATAAAATCAAAATTTCAAACAATATAATTAATATATCTTTCATTTTAAATATATATATATATATTATAAATACAATTTACAATACATACAACTGTAAAATATACCAATTTTATATTTTATATATTATGTCGTTTCTTTATAATAATTGCATCGTTTATTTAACTAATATTGTAAAATAGTTTTGGTGATTAAATTCAATTTTATTTTTATTTTAAACGTGTAATACAAGAATTTTAATGTTAATACACTTAATTAAACACCTCACTATCTCCAGTGAAAATTAATAAATTCAAAAAACTGAAATGTAAAGCAATAAATATTCTACGAATACATATTTTAAGAATTAAAAATCTTGCTAATTTTCACAAAATATATCCATATTACATTAAAAATTTATTGCAAGGACAATTATTAACAACAAACATTGGGGTAAGAGATAATTTTCAAATAATAAATACATATATAAGTAAACAAATAAAAAAATTTATTAACGGAATAAAGTACAAAAATTATGTTAAGCAACGTTTTGTTAATTTACAACTAAATCTTTAATAGAAATTATGCATAATGGCTTACATAGTATACGAATATAAATTTACCTATGATTATTATATTTTATATGACATAAATGAATATAGGTTTAGTGCGTATAGCCGATAAACAAATTCTTTTAATTCAAACATTCTACTTGTATTAATCGGCAATTGATATTTTAATTTCAAAATAAATCTATATTCATTTTTACAAATATCATTTAAACAATTTTCATTTAAAAATATTTGTTTCCCTATCTTCAACTCTATTAGATGATTTTAAATAAGAAATAAATGTTTATGAGCTAAGTATCGAACATTATTTCTGTATCATCTTTTACATTTTTAAAAACTAATATAATATCAGTTGTATAAACTGGCATTATCCATTTAAGAAAATATATAACAGTTATATTATTTACTAATTATGAAAATAATAAATAAAACATTTTTATAAAAAATAAATAATATATTCAAAATTTATTTTAAATCTATTTCTTCATATTATGGAATTTATGACAATTTGTAATTAATTTAGTTTATACTTCCTAACGAATTTTCGCTAGTATTGATCATGTTCAATTAAGGAACAAAATGCCGATTACAATTTCTAATCACTAATAATTATAAATTTCTTAAGACCTTATTAAGTGAAAAATAATTTTTAAAAAATGCCGACAATTAAATTAAAAGTAATTCGAATTTGTTCATTTATTCATAATTTACATGGCTTAGTCATTAAAGATATGTTTAGATAGAAAGATTATATGGATTCATCATTGTTCGTTATGAAATTGCAAAAAAATGAATCCATATGTGAGAAAAATATATCGATAATCAAAAATAATAATTTTGAAATACATGTATAATTTTTGCATTTTCTTTTATACATATACATTCGCATTTTTACAAATGACACAATGTTAGAAGAGAGCAGCATTAAGTTGTATCAATATTTGTATTCGCGTTGCCTGGTCATTATTGAAAATACCCTGGTTTTAGTTTTTCTCATTAATTTTTGTAATATTAAATGTCATGCTACAAAATTAATAATACCATTGTACTTTATATAAAAAAAAAAAAAAAAAAAAAAAAAAAAAAATGCGAAGTATATTTCAGGCGTCCTTTATATGTACATAAAATAATGCTTCATATGTATATTGTTCCTCATTGATCAGTATTTAGTTGGTTTACAGCACGCCATAACTATTATTTACCATACATAAGATATAACGTGCTTAGTAGTTTTTTCCGTCCATAGCTCCATATAAGCTCAAAAATGGTTATTGCGAAGATGTGTATGTAAATAGCTTTTAAATTATCACCATTAAAATGGTTTTTCCTAACAATTATAAAAGACGTATAATTTCATTTTCATTTTCATTTTTCATTTACAACCATATATATAGTGGATAGATAGATATTAACGAAACTATATCTTTTATTAACTAATTTTACTATTTTATTTATTGGGTATTTGATAATTTTTTAATTGATATCATTAAAATATCATGGATTTTAATATAATTCAATCATTCTAATCCTTATTAATCAGCATAATTTGGAAAAAAGGCAAAAAAAAAAGTAACATAATAAATACCGTACATACTCTAATAAAAATATCTAATGAGTTATTTTGAATTGAAAAAAATAATGTGATTTAAATGTTTATGTGTAAAATGCAATCTGAATAATGTTAGCTTTATTATTGTAAACGGCTATTTAAATAGAATATGTATTAATATTTTTGTTTCAATGATATCAATTATAAGCTATTGAATTAACTATTTATTAACCAACAATGGCAATATTTAAATTATTTAAATTCTAATTTTCTTTTTTCTTAACTTAAATATTGATATGATCAAACTTGCTTTAAGAGTGTATTACGTGTGAAAAATAATTAAAATGAACCAAATTTAATAGAAAAGTTTATTTAGATCTATATAAAGAATAAAGAAACTATATTACTAAAAAGGTTAATCAATTTTATTGATCGTGTTGATTAATTATACAAAGCAACTTTCCAAACAGAAGAATATAGCCGAAATTTAACGTTCATTTTAATCAGAAGTCTTATATATAATACGAGTGGAGTATTTTACATAGAACTTTCTTTTGATTCTTATATAGTAAAAAATTTATTAAGTAATTTGATAATATTTATTATGAACAGTAAAATGCAGATTGAACAAAAAGTATTCTAATATCAGCTTGTAAGAGAGCTAAAAAAATAATTAAAAAAAAAAACTCGATACACAAAACCACTAAAATGATGGCCCATGACTGGTTATTTTACATTGTTGAACACAATGGTGAATTAATATCTCTAAAAGAATTACATAATTCATGAATTGAAGAAAATTACTTATCTAATGGTATTGCAAAAAATTAATCGTTTTCATTATTTTAAAATAAGAAAACTTGCAAAGCATACTAATGATGTCAAACATAAAACGCGAGGCTGATACAATGTCCCAACTTTCAAACGCTCTCTACATTAAATCCAATAAGATCATCAAGAAAATGCACCCTCTCCTATAACTCGTACCCCCTACCTACCTCTCTCTCTCTCTCTCTCTCTCTCTCTCTCTCTCTCTCTCGCTCTCTCTCTCTCGTTCAAACAAATTCACGTATCATACAAAAAGTATGACTAGGAGGAAGACAATATTCGGATAATCGTGGGCGTTTAGTTCTCCCGCATTCTCAATGACTGTCCATGTCAGCATGAAAAATACTCTTTCTCGTCTTGTGCTTTCCATAGAGCCTCATCATCGTAGAATTATACCACCAACCAACAAGACTGACTTTGGAGATGTAACGCGAGACGAGCTCCCACGTCTTCTTCTCCTCGGCGTCGGTAATCCAGGTGAAAGGAGCGAGGTCGAGCATACCGTGCTTGATGATAGAGTTGATGCTGGCTCCGTTATCGAGAATCGTCTCGAGGATCTCCTGATGTCCCATCACGGCGGCGTAATGAAGTGCAGTGGCGCCGCTTTTACTTTTCACCTCGTAATCAGCTCCGCCCTTAAGCAGCACGAACACGAGCTCCTTGTGTCCCGCCTCGGCGGCTATATGCAGAGGCGTCAGCCCGTCCCGGTCGGACGCATTCACGTGTCCACCCCTCCTTAACAACATCTCGAGCATCGGTTTCTGCCCGGTCTGCGCGGCATAATGTAACGCCGACTTACCCCAGAGGGTCTTCGCATTCACGTCGGCCCCACGATCCAGCAGCAGCTGCACCAGAGCCATGCGCTTTGACAACACCGCGATTATTAAAGGTGTCTCGCCGCCTTGCATCTCCGAATTCACCTCGGCGCCCATCTGCAACAGCAATTCCGCGATGTCCTTGATTTCTATGCGGGAGGCCAAGTGAAGAGCCGTCGTTGTTTTGGCATCGAGCTCGTCGTCCGGCAACAGCTCCGACTTCTGAGAGACGCGAATGGACTCGAGGTAGGATCGGTGCTCGCTATCCGTCAGGAACTCCAAGGCGAGCTCTTTGTTAACGGCTCGCCCGTTCACTGGCACTCCGTGCTTCAAGAGGAACTTCGCCACGTCGAGGTTCTCCTCGATAACCGAGAGATGAAGCAAGACATTGTCATCCTGCTGGTTATCATTGTGGTCCGCCATGTCGTTTCACGTCCACGCGCTCCTTTCGTGGAACACTAATCCTTATACGGCGGCGGTATAGACCGCGTAAAGGATGGCTCGACGAAAGAATTAGGGATTATCGTGCCGATTAATAATTTAGCCACTATCGTCACTTGCGAATATACGGATGAGATGCTCGTACGCTGTCTAACTGAAAACTGATGATGAGCCACCTGCGCCTCGATGACTTGTACATGCATTCGAATTTTCACTCGGGGTAGGGATGAAATTCCATTATCGTGGATTTTACACTCCATATTCGAGGATAGATGCTCATTCTGGGAAGTTACACGAGCGAACCTACTTTTTCAAATGACAATACGAGAGAATGAGACAGATGGCGAGGGGGTGGGGAAAGATAAAGGAAGAGCGAACAGGTAACATTGCCACCTCTAATGACTTTCATGTCAGCTACTGGATAATTCCTGGACTCGGGGTTGAAATTATGCCTTTCCAAAAACCAACGGTTCATTTGATAATCCGATCGTAAGAATTAATTTATAGTTTTAAAATCTCATTCGTTTCGTAGCTCAGCTATATGGCTTAAATTTTACTAGACTATCATATCCCTATTTAATATTTTCAAATTTAATGTAATTGTCAATAGATTGATGTATTGTGATGTTGTCCATGCTTGAAACGTGTATTTTTGCATTTTATAATTGCAATAACATTCTAACACGGGAAGAATTCTTTTTTTTTGTCTATTGGGAAAATATTACTTTTAAATTGTTGTCTTACACCATACTGCAGCATACTTAAGATAATGATATCAATTAAATTTCTATAATTAATTAATTAAAGAATATCATAGTAATAGGTGTAAGATGTGTTTTATCACAGTTACATTAGCTGAGTTTCGGTTTTATAAATTCATTATAATGTCGTTAATAAGTTTTATAGTTATACGTCTTTTATATACCTATGAATAAAAATATTTTGATTTAAGTAACGATAAAATAAAAGCGATACAAAATATTACAAATATTTGTTTGTTTGTATCTATAGATAATATGTTAGACAATAAGTCAAAAAGTCTAGTATTGTTAATAGTCTTAGAATTTATATAAATACAAAAGTATGAATATAATAAATATTTGTAAATGTGGTAACAGCGTATTATTTCTCTCAATTAGTTAAGAACAATTGATAATTATTCTATAAACGAATAATCTAATAATTTTTACATCTCTGAATAGAAAGTTTCATTAAAAAGAATTAAAAGTCAGACAATATTTCATTGAATGTAATTAATTTTTTTTTCATCTTTCACAATTATATGCTTCTCGGGATAATATGTAATTTACTATATTTTATTTTCTTATATTAAGGAAAATTTATAATATTGAAAAAGAAAACTTCAAAAATTATGATGCGTATAGTAATTTGATAAAACATTTTAATTTTCTAATTATCGCTAAAAGCAATTAATACGCCAAAACTTTTTAATAAAACTTTCTTATTAATAAATGTGCCCACGTGTAGCTGAAAGAGCCCATTATGATTTACTTGATTTGTAAAAGGTACGAAAATGCAGCGACGTCTGTATTTTAGTTGTATAAAGCACTCTGGAATTTTTTTAATAAGAAAATCCCATCTCTACCTTAAGCTCTATTTTTGCCAAGTCTTGTAGATTCTATAAACAGATTAACTTTTCACCGATTAATATCACAGTTTGAACAAATTTTATAACTGCACAGTCATCGGTATTTTGTTTTTACGAAAGATATATGGGTATTCTATTTCTGGAACTACTTGGAGTTATATTTCTAATGTTTTCTTCTAATGTAAACAGAAGCATAGATATGCAAGTAGGATCCGTCCGAGGAATTCTTTCTTGATAATGTAAAGAAAACAAGTTGATATAAATGGAAGAGTATCGAACATCTTTGATTAACGTACATTTGCATTTTATCGAATCCTACAATGTAATGTACAATGTACCTCCTAAATTCTTCAATGTAATAGACTTTAATAATTTTTTTTTTTTTTTTTTTTTATATCTTCTTACCCATAAGTCTTTGGTCTTAAGTCAAATAGACAGTCGTTTTTATATATCTTGGAAAATTAAGTATACACTAAGAGAACTATGTTTTTTTTTTTACATAAATAAAAAATAAAAAATATCCTCTTTAATCAATGAAATTTCTTTCTAAGTGTATACTAATAACTGCATTTGCACATGAAAATTATATCATTATACTTATATAGTAAACGACTCGTTTGCACAACCTAAATATGAGCATGAGTTGAGACATTGATCGAAACTTCGAGTTACAACGAGGAAAAACATGCAATTCTTACGTTTATTAGTTTAATAGTAATTTAAAAAAAAAAAAAAAAAAAAAAAAACATTTGAGCATTGTACATTTCTCGAATATTAATTCTATAATATCAATAGCAAGTGTCAATGTCATGAAATATTGGATTCTTACAATAATAGCGTACGAAGAGTTGAGCAAATTTCAACATTTAATCACTCACATGTACGATAATATTATTCGTATTTCATTTTAACACTCATTAATTTTAAGGCCTATACCAACTTCTTAATACCTAGATTACAAAATAAATAAGCTGTTTGCAATAACTTTTACTGCAAAATTACCATAAAAAATTGTAATAAGCTTTTCAGACTAGAATTGCAAATTTTCTAAAGCACAGATGTTTATTACACTAAGTACAATTAATAATAATACAATAGCTCAAATGTTTCTTGTTTCATAACAATAATAACTTGGGTCCCGGTAGAGCCAAAATTTCTCTCTTGGTACGCGCGATCCTTCACGCCCATATTCTTATAAAAATTGATTTTTCAAGTTTTCAAGTAAGGCGACTCTGTTCCCGAATGATTGAATGCATCTTTTTACTCAACGGGAACCCGCAACTCCACCTCTCACGCATCCTTTCTCAAAACGCACGCACGTACGCACGCAAACAAACATCGATTAATAAATAAGTAAAATGGGATTGACCCATTTTTCAAGCATGCACAACCTTAGGCCTCCTTGAGCGAGGCGAGGGCGAAGATTTCGACGAAGCTCAAGCTGTACTGGGAGAGATCGACGTAGGGCACTTCGTAATGGTCGCAGAAGTCCTCGGAGATGTAACGCGCGACGGCCAATGAAGCCCCGAGGCTCAAGCCCCCGTAATTATCGTTGAAGAGGCACACCAGGATGAGGCTAATCATCTGCAGGAAGAGCACGAAGTTGGTAAAATTCTGTAGCTTCGAGCGATCCTTGATCCTCGTGGAGCTGAGCTCGATGACGGTGGGCAAGAGGCCGAAAGCCAGGAGGAGGAAGCGAAACTCCTCGCGGACGCAGTACTTGAGCAGGACTTCGGTGGTGAAGAAGGCGAAGGGCACGACTTCGATTACGCTCGAAAAGAGCTCGTAGAAGTTTCTGAAGCGCTTCGTGATTCCCGGCCCTCCTGCGAAACATTATTATCAATTACGTAAAGAAGAGGATCGTATTGATGTGAGATCAATGAACGATTACATCGACTAAAGTCACTTCGAATCGAGGACATTATAATCGAGTTTATAAATTATAAATTCCACGACTGGATGAACTCATTTTATTCACTATTATCATTTCTTATAGGTTGTTAAATACGTTAGTTTATGAATTATTCAACATTGCGCGTGCATTGAATTATTTAAAAACCATTACTACGAAGGCCAATAATGTACGTGAAACGCGCTCGAAACAATCATTTAATTAGCAAATTACGTAAAACCGTAATGTTACTTTTATTTTATTTTTATTTCATTTAAATTACTAAACTATTTAACAAAACTGTGGATGATTTATGCTTTATGTATAGAAGTGCATTATTACATTACGATATTTAAGTGATTAAGAAAATATATTAAGATAATTTATTTAGGATGAAAAGGTTTTCGTAAAAATTGAAAATTCTATAGCATCATAAAATTAGTAAATTCTTAATACTTTCGCAATTGCCAAACCACAATATCGATTAATTTATCAATATTTAAACTAATAATATAAGATATGTATATATAGATAAAAGATATCAAAATCTTAAATCATGTAAGAGGTGACGTTATCGTGATTTTATAAGTTTGAGCGATTCAATGCATAATTACCTACCGAATCTAAATATTCCCAGAATAGAATGCACAAGTAGGATTTGAAAAGCGCGAACGGCCCATCCTTGCTCGGCCGCTCGTAATGTAAATGAATCCTTGAAGAATTTCATACATGTAATGGTAACAATTAGCTTTACAATGTGTGCAATAACAGTCCCTGGATTAGCCATTCTGTTGAATAACTATGGAAGAGCTTAGTTTCTACTTCTTATATTTGCCAAGTTTTTATATTTCTTTTAATGATTTTTCAGTCTCGAATCATTCGTTCTAATTACGTTGGCAATTTCAACAAAAAATAAACAACATTTTTGGAAGTACTTTATAAGTTAATTTATCACATAGTATGAAATATATAATGATTATCGGAGAAAATTTCTGTCGAATTCATAAACCTGCAAAAAAAAAAAAATTTTCTATAGTAAATATATTCACAGGTTATCATTGATTATGTATTAGAAAATTAAATTAAAAATCTTACTAAACAAAAAATTAAAAAATTTACTCACTAATATCGATCTTCACAACTATTAATTCCAATATTTAATTTAATCAATATAAATTAAGATCGATTAATTTATAGTCACGACGAAAATAACAAATTTTAATAATATATCATCAAAGCATGAAAAAAAATACAATTAAGATATTATATATACATTGAGAATAATGATTAATTATAATTAAGGATTTAATTTATCGCACTGACTTCTGAAAATTACTGCTAAATAATCATGATAAATAATGGAATGATAAATAATTTGATAAGCAATGATAGATAATTTAAAATTTATACTATCTCAAACTCGTTAATAACTAATTGACGTAACAGTAATGCACCAATTATGCAAAGTTGTTGTACATAAGATCGGCTAATTCATACGAATAATATACTTATGCATTTCATTAAAAGACCAATGAAAATTACAATTTTATATATAAAAAGGAAAAGAGAAAAAAAAGAAAAAAATTTACAAAAATAAACAATTACGTAACAGTGCTCTAAATTCTACTCTACGATAGAGACAAATAACATTCCGCAACAATGACTGTTAAAAAGGACGGAAAGTAAAAGGAAAACAAAAATAGAAAAAACAGTTGCGAAACAAAAACAATCAAACTGCCAACGGCAAGACAAAACAGAATATAATATTTACGAGTCTTTTGCGCGCGTCACCAAACTCCACGACACCTGCGAGGGAGGAAAAGCGAAGCTGTCTCATCGCCAAAATCGTGTCGCGCGACCTGACCCGACCACGACTGCCTCGAGACGTTTCAGCAACACTCCCAAGTACCTCGACTCTCCAGCCCTCCTTCCCCACCCCCTCCCCCCGCCACGAAGAAGCCCATGTCTTGTGTTCTTTCCATGCATTTACCGCCCACTTTGTAACGCTTCTGCCTCGCCGCTGCCACAGAAAGACATAAAAAAACAAAAAACAAATGCAAAAGAAGGATAAAACATACGTGACACTAATTGCGTGCACGTAGTTACTACACTACAGCTATCGTCGTCCAACGGTCGACCCGCGACGCGACGCCATGACGCGCCCGAAGCACATAACCTATTTCCCCTGTGCTGCTCCACTATCTAGCAGACAGCCCAATACGTTTCCTCCTGAATGCACGGATCGCGTATGCGCAGCTGCACGTGTGTGCGCGACGTTTTATGGCTTATGAGCATGAAGTAAGGCGAATATATTCGGCATTTTAAGATGAAGAGATTACGAAAATGTGAAAAGATTTTTGAAAATAAAGCGAACAACATTCGTAGTAGCAACTGGACTAACCCAACTTCAATTAATTCTTCGATAACTCAAGTCTTCAAAGGCAGCAAAATACACACATATTCATTCGTATAAAACATACGTACGATAGATTTTATCTTACATACTCCTGCCTATGCACTACTACCTGCACGATAATAATTTAATTTATATTTAATACTTAATTACCCTTATGATTTTTTCCCTCTCACTTTTTTTTCTTCTTAAAATAAATTCCTTAATAATGACATTATAAATGTATTATTTGGCATTAATAAATTTGTATTTCGCATATTTCAAACAGCCTTCAATGATTATTCATAACTATTAGAAACACTTATTACGTAGTTATAATTTACTGTAAAATGATATATTAAAAATTGGCATTTTTCTCTTCTTTTTTTTCATTTCTTTTTGTATCAAAATAAATAAAATAAATAAAATAAATAAAATAATAAAGTAAACTGTAATAGCGTTTCAAATAATACAGTTAATAATGATCTTAAGTTATATATATATATATATATATATATATATATATATATATATATATATATATATAATTAGATTACGATATTAATATTAGAATAAAAATATTAAATTGGAATTGATTTTTCAACAACTTGCGCTTAAAATATTTATTTAATAATGCATCGATTAAACTATCTAAATCTTAAAAATCAAAATCAATCTTTCAATTATGTTCGAGTTTATTATTTTATTTTATTTTTTTTTACATTATTAAGCAATCGATCCGATATTCATATTTTGTATTTCGAGAGACATGCATATTCTATAAAAAATGAAAACTTATTTTTTTAAATTATCTACGCATAGTTTTTAAATATTACAAATAATACAGATTTTATCATTGTATTATTTTAAATTAGTGTAGATATTTTCAATTTTAAATTAAAAATATTTGAGATAGGAAATTTTAAAGGCATTTTAAAAGATTTTACTATCTCTATTGATAAACTACAATGGCATTCAATTTAACTATAAAAATAATAATCTATAAAATGTTATTATTATCTTATTTATCATTGTAAATAAGAACAGTAAAATTGTAGTTGATTGTTCGTTGTTATATAATATCGTGCAGTGAGTGAGCTGTAAAATTTTTTAAAACAATTTTTTTTTATTTCTCATAAATGAACATGATTAATTAAAAGTAATAATTGGTAACTATTATCTTGATTGGAAACATGAAAATACAAATAAAATCGAAACTAACGCCTATTTATACTACAGAATTCTTTTCATATCGTGCTAATTAATCAGAATTTACAACTATATTGCAATAACAGAATTCAAGAATTTATATATGGATCGCGGTCAATTTCGTAGCTAAAGTATAAATTTTTAATAATAATAATATAATGGGAAGTGTGTTAAAAATTTGTTACGTATACTTTTGTTCTATAATTTAAATGTGAAATAAATTCGTGGAATAAATATTTATAAGAATGAAAGGAGATGTTTTCTTATCAAGCGTGTCTTTGGCACATATTTTAAGCTTTCGAACGAATAACACGAAGGGAATGGATATTTCAGCAATTGATAATTCATGTTTCGAAACGTAAGCAACGGAATTCCTCGTCAATTTAATTTTAAGGTCGAAAGCTAATTAACGTGCTTACTTACCGGCCGCGACGTTGAGCTTCTTGCACCGCGAGAGCCGTGACTTTTACCTCCTTGCGCTATGAATCCCCACGTGCTCCGCGACTAAAATGGAAATTTGAAAATATACAAGCGTGTGGCTCGTTATTAAGTAACTTTTTATCTGGCGAAACCCGGCGTTAATAATCGAGGGGATCGTCGACGTTTAAGAGGACGAGTGCGCGCCCGCAAAGCCGCTGGCCGGGAAAAATCACCGCCCCCCCCCGCCCCCCAACGCGGAGCCGTCTAGAGCCCGCCAGTGGTGCCATCTCGCGTCCCTTTCCATCACTCGCGTCGACAACCATAACCTGTTCCTGGAGGTTGCACGTCGATGGGAAGGCGCACGTCCCTCGTTGGCCGTGACATCAGCTGTTCGACCTGTTCGGCAACGTGCACCTACACGCGATTTCGAACCTCCGAGTGTCGCGTGGCCGAATGAAATGACAGCCGCGTCGGAACCGAGGCCGCGACTCGTTTACGCGGACAAGATCATACTCGCCCCGATGGTGCGCATCGGCACGCTACCCATGCGCCTCCTGGCCCTCGACTACGGCGCCGACATCGTCTACACGGAAGAGCTTATCGACTGGAAACTGCTGCGGTGCGTGCGACGCGAGAATGGTAAGTCACTCAGGCACGACCCTTTGCATTTGCGAAATCATCGTGTTGCTGGATGCATGATTATCGAGTGCCTCGCCGACCAACAACTCCTCTTCGGGCGATGATTATGCTTCGTTCCGTAACACTCTTACCTTCCTTCGCCTTACCTTCTTCGTTTGCCTTTTGTTTACTTAAACTACATCGTATTGAATAAATTCCTTCGATTGCCATGGGCGTGCTAATGATCCGAGTGTTGCTCAACAACAACAGGAATAATAAGCGACTGATTGGGAATGGTAGAAAATACGTGTAATCGAGACGTATTAACTTGTGGTCCAAATGACACATCGCGCTGTAGCTCGCTGTAAGTGATATGTCAAACCTATGCAACTTTCAAAGTTATTGAAAAGATGACAAATTACATTGAATTGTAGCTTATCTGAAAGCAGATATTTCATGCGAAAACAGTAAATCACTTATATTGACAAGTCCACTTACATTTATTGTAAATTATCTTTACTCTATACTTGGCATACGATCCAGCATCCCATTTGATTTATGAATTGAATTATTATGAAATTCTCTTTGGACAATTGATAGATAATCATCATAATTAAACATTAATGAAAACGTAAAATATAAATATAAATCGATTGTGAAGGGTTTTTTTTTTTTTTTTGATGTCACATTTTTTACCGACTGGTTTTTTCTCATCAATTAAAGTTCAAAAATTTAAATTAAAACAAATTTGAAAAATCGAACTTTTACTTAAATATTAAAAAAGTCAGATGCGTAATGAATATTTTACTGAAGTTTCCGCATGAGATATATTTTAATTTCTTCAGATTTATAATTTACAATTATATATATATATATATAAATGTTTTTGAAATACCAAGTTAATATCTGCAGAAAGCCCAAAAAAGATTCTCTCTCTCTCTCTCTCTCTCTCTCTCTCTCTCTCTCTCTCTCTCTCTCTCTCTCTCTCTCTCCCTCTATCTATCTATCTAACTATCTATCTAGCCATCAATAACTGCTTACATAAACATATATAAGAATTTGATTTCAAATAATTTACACACTCGCTATTCGATTAAAAAGGAGCAATCAATTGTTGATGATTAATCAAGGAATTAAAACAAATGAATTTTATTTACGAATAAAGCTTTTCAATTAACAAATACATAACAAATACCTATTTCAATAAGTTAAATAATTAAATAGGGTAAATTTATCGTTTGAACAATTTATATAATTGACGATGAAATTAATTCGTATTTATCTTTGAATATCAATATCAATTTATTTTATTAAATTTTCAAATTAAATTTATAAATTAAATTTTCAATATTATTTATGTCTGTATAAATTTATCTCATTAAATGTATTTTGAATATAATACAAGTATATTTTATGCAACAATTGATATATGCGTATCGAGAATATTCCAAATAATATGAAAAATGAATATATAATTTTGTAATAATTCTTTATTATTTTAGAAAATAAAATTTCTATTCAATATATCTTTACCGAATGATTAATAATTGAATATGTAATAGTAAAACCGTTAATACGTAAAGCAATATGAGATAGTTGTCAAATTAAATTGTTCGATTAATAAATTATTGGAAGCCCCAATGGAACGTCGCAAACGTCTGAAGAATAACATAATCGACAGATGTACTGAAGACGGTGGACTACATCGACAAGACTGACGGTACCGTGGTATTCCGCACCTGCGCCAGGGAACGCGATCGCGTGGTTCTTCAACTAGGTAGCTGCGACGCTGGACGCGCCCTGAGGGTCGCGCGCCTCGTGGAGTCCGACGTGGCCGGGATCGACCTGAACATGGGCTGTCCTCGGCGTTTCTCTGTCCTGGGTGGTATGGGCGCGGCACTTCTCGGGCAACCGGAGAAAGCCAGCGGCATGCTACGGGGGCTCGTCGAGGGTCTCAGCATACCCGTCACCTGCAAGATACGCGTGTTGCCGAGCCTCGAGGCCACTCTCGAGCTTTGCGACACCCTCGCTTCGAGCGGCATCGCGGCCATTGCCGTTCACGGGCGCACCATTGACGAGCGGCCTCAACACGCTAATAGGAATTACGTCCTAAAGAAGATCGCCGAGCACCTTAGCATTCCTGTCATTGCCAACGGTGGTTCCAAGGTAGGCTTGCCCTTCCACCCGTCCGTCCCCCGCCCCGTCTTGACACAGCATAGTTCTCTTAGTTGTAGTTGCACTATTTTCATATTCATATTAATAGTGACTATTACTAGATGATTTTATTATTCTAGATAAAAATTGGGTCAACTTTATGAAAGATTTCCCATTTTAAAAAGACTGCCTACCGCGCAATAGTATATTTATATATATATATATATATATATATATATATATATATGAACAAAAGAATTCCGTTATCGTATAAACCACATTTCCAAGTCAAGCGCAATTGTTAATAGCAATTTTCTTATTGATGAAGATTTGATTAACGATCAACGAATAAGTTGCAAGACATTAGCATTATCAATTCAGTATTATTATCAATTTGAATTAAAATATTTTATTGGGTATAACGTCATTTTATTAAAATTACAAAAACAGGTTTAATATTTTTGTTAATATCAATTGTCGTGGATTCTCGATATTCCAACTTTATTATTATTCTTTGATAATGTAATATAGCGATTTGAATTTTTTTTTTTTTTTTTTTTTTTTTTATATTTGGCAGAAATCGTCTGTAACTAATTTCTGTTAAATTCTTTTTGGAACAGAGGGTAAAAAAAGTTCTAATCAAAAAGCGATCGACAATGTTGAATGCGCAATTGAAATCATTTAAAATGAATGGCAATGTAATTTTTATCTAGAATCTCTTCATCGTAATTTCCCTGGTATTTAGAACAATAAATACGACAATATGCTTGCTGCACTTGGCTACTGTAGTACATTAAATTAAATTATTATAAATTTATCAAGGTCTCGTAGGCGCCAACTCGAGCGAAAATTTAAAAATTAATTAAATTCTGCCCTCCCGTGAAATCGAACGTATGGCGATATTGCGCACCCATTGGTATCGTTAAAATACCACCAACAAACACCTTACACCATCCGTACAAATCTCCTCAATAAAATTACCCACTTAAGGAGATAGAGAAGAGAGAGGACATATTCCGCTTCAAGCAGGATACTCACTGCAGCAGTGTCATGATCGCGCGCTCGGCCGAGTGGAACTGCTCGATATTCAGGTCGACGGAGATGCTCCCTATGGAGCAGGTCATACGAGACTATCTGAAGCTAGCGGTCGATTACGATAATTCGCCGAGCAATACCAAGTACTGCGTGCAGAATATACTGCGTGAGCTGCAGGAGTCGCCGCTCGGCAAGAGATTTCTCGAGACTCAGACACTCGAGCAGATTTGGTAAGAATTCACTGACACCGCATTAACTCGATTTGCTTCAACGTGCATTCCAGCTCGTTCTTGGGACTTGATGAGAGAAAAGAGAATTTTTACCGCACATAAAGTTATGCTGTGGAATTAAAATCAGCAGCCATATTACGTGCGGCCCAAGTCCATATTTGTTAATATGTTTGTTTTATTATTTCATTAATTGCCTTCCCTTTCTTAATATTATTGTTCGAGGGGAATGATTATCATAATAATGGTTATAATCCGTGGAAATTTTATTTTTAAATGAAAAAATCAAAGACCCGTTTAATTGAAAAACAAAATAGTTAGAGTTATATGTGCTGTATGGAAAATATTTTTATGCTATTAAAGCATTACAATTGCACTACTAACTTATATCTTTGATAAAAATCAATGTCAATTTTTACCTCCAGTGGTAGTAGATTGCTTGGAATAATTTCACATATTTAGGGATTGTTTGTGTATTATATAAATAGACAGTTAACGCTTTTATACTTGAATTTATCACACATCTACAAGTTTACGATAAATTTCGAAATATATGAAAGTACATTATTGTTTGGTGCTTAAATTGTAATATAAATACAATTACAATAGAGAATGGTTGAATGCATTATTAAATATTAACATGTGTGCATAAATGAATAAGAATAACGTATAGAAATTGAATATGAATTTTGATTTGGCAATTTGAAAAATAAAAATATTATCTTTAACGCCGATATCTTAGTTATACTCGACCTGAAACATAATTTTTATCTTTTTATAAAGAAAATTTTAGCAAAAATATCAGACAAAATATTTTAAAACGATTATGACTAAAATTATTTTTAGCCATAAGACACAAAACTAGAGACGATAGTATATAAAACCAGTAAAAATTTTATTCAGAAAATTATTCCAGCTATTTTAGTCTAAGACTGTTGTCTTAACAAGCATTTCATATATAATAAACAATTTTCAAATGAGAAGCCGAATATTTTTCATATTTCTTTATTAAATATCTATATGTGCTTATGTATATGTATGTGTTTGTATACATGTTTTGCAGAATTTATAATATATGTATTTCTAGACTTACTCAAGCTGTGTAAAAAAAAAATACTGAATGTATTATAAATGAAATTTCAATTTGTCGGCATAATTAGCTTTTAAACGTAAAATTTTAAGAATGATCGCTTTACTTTAAATTTGAAAAATCTTCAATGCATAGATTATTTTATTAAATTTTTTAAATATTAGTCAATATGAAGACCAAGTTACACCAATAGGAAAATTTTTATTTAATTTAAATTAATTTAAAAATTTTAAATATACAAAACTGTAAATATGGAAGAATAGTATTAAAAATCATTAAATATTTTGAAAAATAATTACTTCGGCTTTATAAGTTATATATCTGTTAAACGCAAAATAATAAATCTCCAATTTAAATATTCTAAAAGTACATTTTATTATATGAAAATACTAAAAACTATTATTCATTTGTTATAAATAAAATAAAAATAAAAAATACTTGAAATTGAACAATTCAGTTAAGCTTGAGAAAATTTTAATACAAATTTAGTGGAAAATTATAAATTTAATTCTTTATTGTGGATTTCAAATGTTATTATATTATTAAAAATTATATTATTTTTGAAGGTGTGAAATAATATTTTATTTGTAGGTATTGTGTAGAAATTATATTCACAATGAACGATCAGATTAAATTTGACAATTTAATACTAAAAATATTCATTATAAAAATTAGAACTAAACCAAATTATTCAACACTTTATGTTATGATATAAAGAAATGAATTATAAATTTTTTTGTAAATGCATTTTAATAACAATGAAAGCAAATTTTCTAGCTTTTTTCGACATTTCTAATTTTAAAGTAACAAAATAGCTTATATCATTGTATAAATACATAAAATTCTCATTATCCTTTTTTTTTATTTTTATTAACAGCATTGTGAATAAATGTGAATAATAAAAAAAATTATATAGCATCAAATGTTGTTAATAAGCTGTGCGTGCAAATCTAATGTGGAATATAAAGTCGAAAAAAATAATTAATAATCACAACTGATATTGCGTGTCAAAATATTTTTTTTATAAATGTATTAGTCGGTAGAAAATACGAATGAAAAATCTTTATGGGAAAATTGAATACAAACTGATAATAATGCGCAAACATTTTTTATTTTATTTTCCGAACATTACAATGTTTGATTATCATTATGCGTGCATATAGGTATATGAATATATTTTTGATTACCAGCATAATATATATTTTTCTTCTTCTTTTTTTCCAATATTTTAATTTATTTATTTTTTAGCTTGCAATAAATTATGAAAGCACTTACATCGAAAAATGTGAATAAGACGTAATGCCATTCAACATAAGATTTTTGAAGTTTTTCGAAAAGTGTTAGTTCGTAAATGAATGTAAAAAAATCGTATATATACCAAAGATAGTTTATTATTATAAAAAACTGTTATTTATGTTGTGACATTATTTAATATTGTTATTTTAATGTTTTTATAAATATTCGAATAAAAGACTGTTAACAATTTTCATTTTTACCTTAATTTTTGTGGAAAGCAAGTCGACATGCTATTTTTCTGTGTAAAGTATGTAATATCCATTGCACGTATTATTTAAAGAAAATGTTATTTATATACCATAAAGATTTATGAAAATAATTTCTAAATAATAATTTAATTTTGTATTCCTAATGCATATTCCTTTAACTGTTTAATCGCGCGGTATTGCAGAACGTATTAACGCGTACTTCGGTTATTCCGCAGCGCTGTAATTAATATAAAAGTCCCTATGTTTTTTTTTACGCACATAATACGTCCGACTTGTCTCGCAGATCCGTGTAATTAAATGAAGTTAGGGAGGAAAAGGGGAGCAGCAGGGAAGGGCGAGGGTGCTGCTAATAATGCCGGATAATAAATAGTGAGGGTTGTCTGATTGCAGCGAGGTCTGGTCCATGGACAATTACTGCCGCGCAAAGACGCAGGAGTACAGGGTGAAAGGGTTCCAGGGCAGGTTCGAGGTCGCGCCCGAGCGCCTCGGGATATTATCCAGCGGCGGGAGTAAGCGCAAGCTGGAGGAGGAAGCCGAGGACGTGCAGCTCATGTGCTGTGCCTTCCTGCGGAATAAATACAACGACGAGTCGAGTTTGCCGAAGAGTCGCCTTGCGAGGTGGACCGAGTCTAATCGGAAGAAGCTGCCCTCTTACGTCACTATACACGAGGAGAAACTCTTCCGGTCGGTCGTCCTGGTCGACGGCCGTAAATACGGATCCTCCTTCTGGTTGGAAACCCACTTGTTTTACAATTATAAGTTTGCACGAATCGGGAGCCCTTCTCAAATTTATATTCTTCTCGCTGCATCGCTTAATAGCAACGTGATAAAGCTTGCTCAAAGTATAATTAAGCTCTCCGAATAATTATATTCTACACTTTATCGTTTTACATTGCGATTATACTTAGTAATTGTAATATCGACCTCTTGTATAATTTCTATCTGATGAAATTTCATTCTACTTGCAAATTTAACCAATGTAAACATATAAAATTTTAATAAATAATTTTCTAACCATATATATATACATTAAGATTAAATTAAATACCATGTAATGTGTTAATATTAGGTTAATATAAATGATGTGATTTTGTTTTTAGGGAAAAGAATAAGAAATGGGCAGAACAAGGAGCTGCATTAGTTTGTCTTTGCGCACTCGGAGTAATTGATCCAGAAACTCTCACCAAAAGTGGCAATCTTTTAGCATGACATTGAAAACGTTGACTGAGCAGTTTTTAAACATTTACTTATTGTATATTTTTTATTATGTTATTAATATCAAACATTGAAAGATTCATCCGTTTTAAGAGAAGATGGTGACAAACAGCAATTAGTTCGCTAAACCATAAGATACTCGTGAGTCGTTGAAATACCGAAAGAAATGATGACTTTCATGTGCGATTGATTGCCTTAAGTTGCGATTTACCATCGAAAAAAATACTATAGTGATCATCAAATAAATTATATTTAATAATTAAAATATTTTATAAGAAATATGTAAAAAGTCTATTTGAAAAGTATTTTTTTATATAGTTGATTGATTATTCATAAATATATGCACAAAGTTTGTATAAAAAAATGAAAATAATAAATTAATTTAAGCGAGAATAGAATTTGTTATTATTTTGAGAAATAATTCAAATAAATTCCATTTACTATTTTATTTTTTTTTTTCGAATCTTTGCGTCTACTATTAAAGTAAAAAAAAAATAAATTCATAATAAATATTTTTCTACTTTATTATCATTCTTCAATAATGAAATTATCATTGGTTAATAAAATTTTTTGTAATATACGATATTCGCTCCTGACGAATACAATTACGGGATCGTTCAAGTATTTTAAATTAATTTTAATTACAATTTGTAATAAACAAAGTATTTTACAAATTATAATAAAGTTATAATCCTAATATTTTTTCTAAGCGATTAAATGAAACGATTAAAAGTACTCAGCGCAGTATGAAAATGTATAGATACATTCCTTATTCTAATAAAAAAAAAATCTTTTTAAAAAATTTGCATAAAATAATGTTAACGTTAGATGTCGAAATAATTATAGAAAAACTAATATAATATAAAGTTCATAGAAAATTCACGTTCAATTGAATTCCTATTTCATAAAACAATTAACCTAAAAATTAATCTAAAAACCCCTTGGTTATCCTAATCTATTATCCAAGTATTATAAAATCTTTATGATTAAATCGTATGGTAATGGGGCATGCACTGAATATCCAAAACAATGATCAGCGATCCTTTAAAAGGACGCGGCTAGAATATGGACTAGCCAGCATTGGGGGTCGCCGTAATAAAGCTCATTTAATCAGGAATGGGACGGCTTCGTAGAATAACACTTGCAACTTCTCGATAAGCAAAATCCCCAAGTATGGTGGTAGAGGAGTGTCAACAACTATCGCTTATTGATCAATAATGTGAGCGATAAGATTGCAACGCGGAGCCTGACGAGTCAAAAATGCATCGCTCACATAAATGACAATTGGGTATGGACGAAAGCCAGCGAAAATTTGGCCCGGAGGCGGACTACGGATATGGAGGCAGCAGCCTCGGGAGCGACGATGAGGATCTGAGTAACGGGTGAGAGAGGTTTTGCGCATAATCCAGTGGTGTTGGGTCGTTTTAGTTATCATTTGGTTGTGTGAGTTTGCGTCTTCTCAACTACGGATATTTGAGGAAAATTCCGAGCTGCGTTCCAGTAAAATTTCATATTAAAACTAATGGTTGTTTATTTATTTTAGTCACATTTAATTTATCTTTAAAATTGCACTTCTCTACAAATTTAATATACAAGATAAATGATTGAGTTAGGATGCAAAAGGTCGGGCTTGTTTTATTTATAATTCATTCGTTTTATATTTTTAATTTATAATAAGAAATTGGAATGAATTGCGTTGAAGAATTAGAATTACAGTTTAAGCCATTGATTATTGTAGTTATTTTACTAAGAAAATACAAAAATAATAGAAAAATCATTATGAAAATGTCACTTCAAGTTTATAAATAATAGAAAGCTAATTAAAAAAATAATTGATTTAAATAAAAATTAGTATGCATTTCTGTATATAATGAAATAATTAATTAAAATTTAAATTTCATAATCATAAAAAATAATCAGTAAAAAAAATATATTTTTTTTTGTCAAGATGATGTCAATGTATAAATTTATTCAATTCTAATGAATTTTTTCTACGTTACAATTGCATTTCTTGACAACATATAGCACTTTTCGCAAATTTACTAAATAGTCGCAATATTCATTTTTTTTCATATATGATAAATAAAATTTTAGAGAAATTTGTATGAATACCAATACAAAAATGCGCAATAATTAAGAAATAATCAAATTAATAATCTTACAGTCAATCTTATCATCAACTGAGCTATTGATATATTAAAGTAATTTTAATGATAAAACATAATCAATAAGATATTTTTATCTTAAAGTATCTTAGTTATAAAATCACCATTTTTTTTTTTTTTTTTTTTTTTTTTTTGAACGCAACATTTATGCTAATATTACGTGAATAAATAATTGCAAAAATACAATATCAATGCATCAATAGATTGAACTTGATCGTGCCATCTTCCACAGACTCAATGGAGGAATTCTGTTGTGGGACTCGTTCAAATGCATAGCACCAAATCCAAAATCAGGTTCGATGGTTGAGAAACGTTGGTACGAAGTCATTTTGCGTATCGTCAAAATCATCTTATATATCTTCTTATTTTGTGCGATTCTTGGAGGTAGTGTCATCGCAAAAGGAACCGCCTTCTTTGCCACGTCACAACTTAGTCAAAGGCCCATACCTTATTGCAACTATTATCCTGGTAATTATCACATTGCCGGTATTTTGTAATATTTACATGTAATGTCGGAGCATATAAAGGTAAGCATTGATATGGGTAGTGATAAATTTGAGCAAAATAAATTGGCTAATGAGGATTACTTCGTTGCGTGAGCAATATATACGATATTCGTGAAAATATTTTATATAAGAAAAAAAATTGGAATAAAGTTCCCAGCTTTTCATATTTAGTGTTGAATATTACATTGTATTTAAACTGTACTAAACGATAGGCTAATTTTTTTTTTATTTCATTTTAAGACACTCATATACTTTTTTTTTTTGTTTTTTTTTTTTGTTGATTATCAATCAGTTGTGTTATATAAAGAATGTTACCGATAATATATTTCATATAACGATAATCGATTTATTATAAAGAAAAGGGGATATAAATCCGAATGTATTAAGGGAAAGTTCAAATAATAATCATATAAACGCCATAAAAAGATAATATATTACATAATATTAGATGTACACTCGCATAAATAAGATAGGATATAAAATTAAAATATGAGGAAAAAAGATTTTTTCTACTGTCTCTTCGTGACTGAAATAAATACCTCCATTACGTATAAATTTCTTTTGTTGCCGTACGTAGAGGAGACAAAAGCCAGATATTATCTCGTGCAGCACAACAACCGAGTTTTCTTTATTGGCTTCCTACTACTAAAAAATCTCATCTACAATTATTTATCCATGCCACGCTCCGCCTTATGCGCTACAA
Organism: Ceratosolen solmsi marchali; assembly: GCF_000503995.2. NCBI lineage: Eukaryota > Metazoa > Arthropoda > Insecta > Hymenoptera > Agaonidae > Ceratosolen > Ceratosolen solmsi. Next base: position 3,687,845 of record NW_011948419.1, on the reverse strand, counting down.
TTTTTGCGAGACTTACCGAGCTTATTTTTTTTTCTTCAAATAATATTCTTTCAAGATAAACTGCAAATGACTTGCAATAATACTATCGTAAATAAACCTCTTTTGGTAAAAAATGAAAAATGAAAAAAATAAAGAAAAAAAGACAATTTTTTTTTATATTTACTGTTAGTCTTATTATTATTATTATTATTCTTCTCCTTCTTCTTCTTCTTCTTCTTCTTCTTATTATTATTATTATTATTATTATTATTATTATTATTATTTACATTGTTATTATTATTATTATTATTATTATTATTATTTTATTTTTTTTTATTGTTATTGTTGTTGTTGTTGTTGTTGTTGTTGTTGTTGTTGTTGTTGTTGTTGTTGTTGTTGTTGTTGTTGTTGTTGTTGTTGTTGTTGTTGTTGTTGTTGTTGTTGTTGTTGTTGTTGTTGTTGTTGTTGTTGTTGTTGTTGTTGTTGTTGTTGTTGTTGTTGTTGTTGTTGTTGTTGTTGTTGTTGTTGTTGTTGTTGTTGTTGTTGTTGTTGTTGTTGTTGTTGTTGTTGTTGTTGTTGTTGTTGTTGTTGTTGTTGTTGTTGTTGTTGTTGTTGTTGTTGTTGTTGTTGTTGTTGTTGTTGTTGTTGTTGTTGTTGTTGTTGTTGTTGTTGTTGTTGTTGTTGTTGTTGTTGTTGTTGTTGTTGTTGTTGTTGTTGTTGTTGTTGTTGTTGTTGTTGTTGTTGTTGTTGTTGTTGTTGTTGTTGTTGTTGTTGTTGTTGTTGTTGTTGTTGTTGTTGTTGTTGTTGTTGTTGTTGTTGTTGTTGTTGTTGTTGTTGTTGTTGTTGTTGTTGTTGTTGTTGTTGTTGTTGTTGTTGTTGTTGTTGTTATTATTATTATTATTATCGTTATCATTATTATCATTATCATTATTATTATTGTTCGTAAGTTGACAATAATTCAAAGATGAATTTCGGACAGAAAAGGAGATAATCAAAAAATAAAACACGAAAATTTTATCTATTTAATCAGTACCGTCGTAATACAAACTTAATGCCTTTTAAAAATAACCGGCTGATCTTATATAATCCAGTTCGGAGAGCTTCGAAGAAAGTTCGACCCTTTCCTAGTGGATTATCTTTACGTAAACGCAGGTCACACCAGGAGCAAACAACCGGTTTACGAAGTCTCGCTTCCGGAAAATGCACGTAACTCTTGGGTCTGGTGCATAATCTTGAGCTTCGCTTTGCCGGAAGCCCTGGACTTCCTCTGCTTTCTATGGAACTGTTTGTTCATCAATGTCAAGCTGCCCAGCGCACGTCACATCATCTTACTAAGCGCGATCGAAATTATTCAAGTAGCAGCTTTGGCGCTCTTATTTCTCATCGTTCTCCCGGATCTCGACGTCCTTCAAGGCTCCACGGCTCTTAGCTGCGTCTCTGTCATACCAAGTGCTCTCGGTACGTCTTTAACCAAGGATTCGCTCTTGAGAGACGGCATTTTAAATTACAAATTAACGCTGAATGGCGGTGCGGTTGATTTACGCTGACACCTCCTTAGCTTACGTTTAAATTCCTTGTCAAAGAATCGTGACGTTACTTTATTACTTGCCCGCGTTCTTGTACGATAAAAATAATAAAAATGACTTACCAACGAATGCTTTCATTAAATAGCTAAATTTAGCTGGGAATATTTTATGAGGACACTAAAATAATGAACCCACTGAAAAAGTGGGCTAATGGCCTTGCCAATTGTATTAAGATGGGGAAAAAAATGCTTATTTTATTTTTAATATATTGTTATTTCCATTAATTTTATACTCGAATGGTAAGAATAATTGAAATGGAGAAAGAATTTACTGAATTTATAATCTTTTGGGATATTATAATTGTCTTGGAAATGTTTCTTTTTCAATTTTAGGATTACTATCGAAATCAAGATATCAACAGAATAAACAAGAATCTCGACTCTACTTATTCGGAGATGTTATATCATTATTATGCCAAATAGCCGGACTGATCTCTTTCACTCATCTCGCATTAAAGAAAAAAAATGCTTTCGCACCGTGGACTATTTCTATTGCCCTTACACTATCATCTTTACGCTGGTGGGCAAACTACGTAACGAATGATAGTAAATTTGGTAATTTAATTTTCAAACCATTTGCGTATCTGTAAATTCTATTAACAATGAAATACTTTATATATAATAGATTAAATCATTTAATGTTCGAGTAACGTAGCAAAATTAAAATCTAAAACTATATAAGCTTGGACTATACAAGTGAGTGCATAAATGAGGAGAAAGTAGTCGTTCCAACATTTGGACTTCGAAGCGCACGAAACCTATGTGAATAACAAAGATAGTTAAATAATGCCAAAAATATAGTGGCAAACGAATGAAATGGAGAGTAGTGGGAAATATTCGTAGCGAGAGCGCAATACAATAAATAGCGGCCGTAAACCAATTTTTCGGAAAAACACCTTAGCCGAATCCTCGTTGAGCGTAAATCCGGTCGGCCTTACTGCCGCGATTACGGCGATACTCCGATCCGACGAGGTCAACACGATACTTCCCAGAAAGTTTTACGAGGGATCAAGCTAATAACACGTAGCCGTGCTCTTGTGAATTATTATAACGGTACGAGGCCGTCAAAACCCAACCGACGGAAAAATAGATAATGACTAATTCCCTCAAGAGGAAAAGTTCCCCTCGTCTTTTACAAAGAGGCATTCGCTACAAGATTCAACAACACTTCGCAGCCACTACGTGTGTATCCATCGATTCGTCATTCGCTCGGATCGAGGCTTACTAAATGTATTAAGAGCACCGTTCAAATACACAAATGCTCTCTTTAAACTATTTTCCCCTTGAATAACTGACAATACGACGCTTTTCCCGCTCATCGCGTTCTCGCTAAGTGTTCTCATTTTATTCTCTACATGAAAAGAATGAAAACAGTCAGTTATATTTGAAAATCCGATACGTGTGTGCGTGTGCACGCGCGAATACTATATAGCACGTTCGGTAACGAGGCACATATCATCATTATATATACGCGTGAGCGCATGCGTACATACGTTAAAGACATTTTTTGATAAAATGCTTTATAATTTTACCTAAAAAGTTCATTTAATTTTTTTTTTTTTTTTTTTTTTTTTTTTTTTTTTTTAACAATTGGGATGATGTAAACGTTTTGAAATTATAACGCTATAAAGAATGTTGTAACAATTAAAATGATGTATTATATTTTAGCGTATTAATATTTATTTGTATTGTAATATAAAATTTTTTATGCACGCTCTAAATTATCCAAATAAACCTAATAATTATAATCAATTTTTCATTCAAATTTTTAAATTTATCACTTCACCTTTTCTACATTTATATTTTGATAATTTAATTTCATAAATGAACAATTCTTTTATCGCTCATTATCAATACGTCTTCGTTTCATTTTAAATCGGCAATTTCTCATAAACTGAATATTAATTCACATTTTTTTTTTTAATTTAAAATTTCTTTTTTAAGTTTTTTTTTTATAGAGTATGAAGAACTATTGAATTGTCAGACGTACTGTGAAATTTGCTAAAGCGCAGAGTGAATATAATAGTAAAATTTTCCTTTATCTTAAGTTACTTAAAGAATTTTTTTAATTTTATTTAAAAATATCCCAATTGTTCTATAAATCTATTAAATTTGTAAATATTTTATGATGTACTATGTTGCACGTTTTTAATTTTTTTTTTATTTTATTATGTTATGATGTTTATAGGTTTTATAAAATATCTCGCAAAATCTAAGAGAAAATTGCAAGCACATAGATCGATATTGATTGGCTACACGTCGTTACTTCGAATCGTAATATTTGTATTCACTTCATATCTAATTACTTTATGGAAAGGTATAGAGACGAGCATGTTCTTCGAAGGACTTTGGATGAAGGAGTACAATTATTCGGTAAAATTTATCAATCATTCGTTAATTGGAAAATTTGAAATAAGTTTGCCTGATGATAAGATAATTTATGCATCTGGAAATCGGTGGATACCCTTTAATATTTTCTTAATTCATGCTCTATCAAGTCTCTGCGTCTATAATTGTGGTAAGAATATTTCATTTAATATTTGTACAATAATTAATAGAATAGACTAGTTAATAAGCGCACATTAACAATAAGCCAATGGATAAAAAAAAAAAAAAAAATAAATAAATAAAACAGACAAACACGAGCGCGCGCATTCACTCGTACGCATTAATTTACAATACAGACTCGTTCCTTTTAAAAATATTCTTTTAACGAATCGTGAGCTATGAAATTTTATATGGACAATAAAAATATTGCATTCCACGTAAAATACCGAATAGTAAAAATCGTCTCGTTTATAGCGATGATAATCAAAATTTCCATAGATAATAAAACAAACGTATCTAATTTTTTCCTCTTCCACTTCTCTTTCTCTCTTTCTCTCTTTCTCCCCTTTTTCCTTATTGTATATTTCATTATTTAATACTTTTCATCTACGTATATTTGTATAGAAATTAAACAATATCAATATCACTCAAATATAATATCGACACTATAACTGTAAAAACTAACTTTTAAGTCACACAAACTTTACGATCCGCACGCAGTCGATATTATGCTCCTTTACAAGTAAAATTATTAATAAATCAGAGATTTTTACGCTTTTCACATAATGAGCATCGTCCGAATCAAAGAAAATTTAACCATTAAACTCTGCGCTTACAAGCATACGCATACAAAGAACTTGCACGCATTATAGCAAATTACCTCGTAGGTAAGTTCGCCTGCAAAACCCTCATGCAGGGCTTCGGGTTTGCTTTGCCTCTGAGCCTCGCACTACCTGTCAGCCTCACGGGCTTTTCGCTGCTGAGCGTCGTACGCAACCAGAACCATTGCTTCTTCCACGGACTCGGACCCTTCGCAGCCCTTGACTACCTTTTCTTCACGACACCCCGTCCGGAAGATTACTTAACCTGGCGCTGGCAGCTCTTTCTATGGCTTATCTCACTGTTCTCCCAGCTATGGACCACGAGACACATCTGGTGCACAAGGAACGAGAGACTCGCCACCGCAGATAGAATATTCGCGGTCTCGTCCTATGACTCTCTCCTCGTCGACTTGTCCTTAGCGATGAGTAGGAGGAGGGAAAACTTTGAAGAGGAGCAAGAGGAGGAGGAGGAGGAGGAGGAGGAGGAGGTGGAGGAGGAGGGAGAGGAGGAGGAGGGAGAGGAGAATGATCGCTCCGATAAGGTTCGCTCGCGTTTGAGTATCGCTAGAATGATTTACCACCGTAATAGTACTCGATGCTTACTTTATCATCAATAGATACAATGTCTATTACAAAATATTGAATTGAAATTAATTAACCGTGATTTTCGTAATTTGCATGATATTCTCGACTTATACAATCATCGTATCTTTTAATGATCTTTACTTAGCAACGTATCCTTAAGTAATAGTAGTCTTAACATATAAAATGTTTATTTCTAATATTTTATACAATAATAATAATACATATATATATATATATATATATATATATATATATATAATATATCTTAATATCTATCTAGAATATTTCATTTGCCAATTAAAGATATCAAAAAATATAACGACAATTTAATAATTTAAGCTTCGTTACTTAAAACTTTTATCAATGTTTGTTCGTAATAATCGTAGTGAGAAATTATTTTTAAATACAAAACAACAGATAATAAAGATTGATATAAACATTATTTAAAAATGAATTTAATAAAAAAAAAAAAAAAAAAAAATAAGAGAAAAAACACTAAATCTACTTGTACCGATAAAGCACTTTTCTTTAAAAATCTGTTTATTCGAAGTTCGACAACTGCGAAGTACCAATAATAGTTACGAAGAATTCATTGTCTTCGGTAAAGAACCGGGACCATATTACACGAATTTACGCTTGCGCGACCATGTGGCATGAGACACCAGAAGAGATGACAGATTTTCTTAATAGTATTCTTCGATTGGATCGCGACCAATGCATTATGCGAATAATTCAAAATAATTATCAAATAACGTCGCCCGACTATTATGAATTAGAAGGTAAATACAGATGATACATATATATATATATATATATATAAATCTGAAAATTATTGTTTAAATAATGGCCTTTAATAATTTTGCAAAGTTCATATATTCTTCGATGACGCATTGAAGTGTATTCATGAATGTAGCGGCCGATGCTTCCACGACGAAAATAAAACTCGCGTGAACGAGTATGTGGTGAACTTCATCAAGACGGTAGAAAAATGTATTAGAGCGCGAAATTTGCGAAGCTCCCCACCGCTAAAATATCCCACACCTTACGGTGGAAGACTACTTTGGATCTTACCTGAGAAAACTAAGATGTACTTGCACCTTAAGGATAAGAATAGGATTCGAACGAAAAAACGATGGAGTCAGGTAGGGAATAACTTTGTCAAATTGCTTGTCTAACGAATGAACGTTGTACAGACGCGTATATATATATAGCTGTTCTCATGTAACAAATTATAGTTAATCGAATGGGTATAAATGAAAATTTTGTTTAATTCATTGCAATGTAATGAAATTGATTCGATCATTTTTGCATATTAAAATTTGCCTCGCATTTGCCTTAAATTCGACGTTATAAAGGAAAATGTCTATAAATATCCGAGAAATAATTTGTAAAATATGTTATAAAATAAGATTTATTTATCATAGCCTAATAGATGCCTAATAGAGATGTTGTTTAATAAAAATTTATGCAATATAATTAGGAATGATAATACAATGAGAATTCGGCCAAACTTCATCGTAACATATTATATATACTGATATTATAAAAAAGTGTAAATTTGCTGTTTGCCAAAAATTTTGGCAATCGTTTTATTTTAAACTGAAAATTGAAAAATAGTGCAGTACGTTGAATACGAATTTTGGAAAGCTTTCTTTCATTCAGGTGATGTACATGTATTATTTATTGGGTTACCGATTAATGGAGCTGCCAATCGAAGTGGAGCGAAAAGAAGTCATTGCCGAAAATACGTATATTCTGACGCTCGATGGTGATATTGACTTCAGGCCAAGCGCCGTCAGGACTCTCGTCGACAGAATGAAAATCAATAAGGACGTGGGATCGGCATGTGTCAGAATCCATCCATTGGGAAAAGGTGATTTTAATATTTGGGCAGTTGTAATTTGATCGAAGGACACACATTATACATGACTCTTAGCTTTCATTTTATTTTTGTAATTATTTTGGAAAAATGTTGCAATATTTAGTCCTTACCAAACTATATATCCCTTTAAGTGTAGGCTCGGATAGTGTTTATACGTTTCACATTATGTCTAGGGCACTGTCCGAACAATGAATGTCTTGCAACGCAATCTTTTGCAATTTCTTCACTCGCTCGAAGAAACATGCAACAAAATCAATGAAATGACCATAAAATTCCAATATACGTTGTATATTTAGTTACGTTTATCTTCTCACTCATTTTTCTTTCCAATGCGAAACGCTGAATAGAGTAAGTCGACTGTAATCGAAAATGGAAAAATTACATGGCGATACACTTACTAAGTCATTTCCCTTACGTTCCTCCTTACCCTACCTCAGCCACTAAATGGACATTCCACTTGTTTTAAAATTCAAGGTTACACATAAAGTCGTTATTATGTCGTCGACACTCTCGAGTGACGTAAGTCCAGATAATCCAAGTAACACGAGACTTAACTATTCTTGCAGGGCCGCTAGTTTGGTTCCAAAAATTCGAATACGCGATCGGCCATTGGCTTCAGAAGTCGACGGAACACACGACGGGATCCGTCCTCTGTGCGCCCGGATGCTTCGCCCTTTTTCGAGCCAAGGCCCTCATGGACTACAACGTCATGAAGAAATACGCGACTGTGGCGACCGAGGCCCGCCAATTCATTCAGTACGACCAGGGCGAGGATCGATGGCTCTCCACTCTCATTTTACAAATGGGCTATAAGGTGTGCCGCCCGCCGACGCCCTTCAACGTCTCCAACTGGCATTGGTGCTCGATACCGCCGGCTCGATATTATCGGTCCTAATGAGTACTTCAAAGAGATTCTGACGATTGGATATTGCGCGTTCACTTACTGCTTTACATTTTATCTCGCTCATTTCGAGTTAAATTTGAACGTCGAAATTATCGGTCGTGAACATGAACTCGCTAATCGAACGTTAACGATATCGTAACGGCGAGAAGAGATGATAAAAATTCTTCGCCAGTTACATTTGATTATAAGTTTCACTTGTAAACGACGTCGTAGTCAAATCACGTTTGCAACGAGATTATAAACACGAACGACCCCAACCAAGACTCGTTAATGTTGAAGAAAGCGGAATACTGCCGAACCATACAATTCAAAGACTAAGGCATCGAGTATAAATTAAACGTGGACGGGAATGTACGTTAAGACAATTTTATTGGTCACGTACTTACACGTAGAAATCCGATAATAAGATTTTTGAACAGCTACAGTCTATTTCATACAATCTCTCTCTCTCTCTCTCTCTCTCTCTCTCTCTCTCTCTCTCTCTAT